>NC_060139.1:710817262-711121762 GCF_021461385.2 Schistocerca piceifrons | reverse complement strand
CAATTTCTTTATCAATGGCGAAGTGAACAAGAAGAATCACAGATACTGGTCCGACAGAAATCCACACTCGATTGATGCTTGCAAAACGGTCAACTCACAAAAAGTGATGGTCTGGTGTGGTGTGTGGGGTACCAAAGTCGTTGGACCTTTTTTTTATTGATGGTACGTTAACAGCCAACGGTTATCTGAGGTTATTGGATGAAGAAGTGTTTCCCTCGTTGTTCACAGAGGATGGGACATCTCCGGAATTCTTCCAGCATGATGGAGCCCCACCACATTATGAGCACAATGTGCGAGCATACCTGGATGTGCAGTTCCCTGAAAAATGGATTGGTCGTAGGGGTGTTGTGGAGTGGCCACCACGTTCACCAGATTTGACTCCTTTGGATTTTTATCTTTGGGGTCATGTCAAAGCACTGGTTTATTCTGTGAAAATACAGGATTTGCTCAACTAAAGCAGCGCATTGTTGATGCGTGTGGTCAAATTCAGCCAGATGTGTTGCTCAAAGTTCATCAGGACTGGGTTCGGAGGATAGCATTAACAATCCAACATAATGGACAACATATCGAGGCATTCCTATGACTGTTGGTGGTCTCTTGGGACTGTGTAACATCGGCGTAATGTCTCTTCGGCACATAACACACATGCTGCCGAGCGTCCCACCGCTGCCACATGTAACTGGCTATAACCCGAGAATGAATAAAGCTATGTTTAAAATAACAACGGCATTGTTTTTCTGGTAAAATTCTCTATCTGTTTGATACGTCACATGACCACATTCCCATTTGAAATTTTGGAGTTGAATCCAAGATGGCGGCTTTCAAGATGGCCGCCATGCTGGTGGCATAGCCTATAAAGTTTCCCCCTTCTCGTTCCTCGTGTGTAGGGACTCTGTTTCTTTGTTTCCTACTGCATTTGGATTTTATCAGGGTGTTTCCGGACTTTTGGACCACCCTGTATATATATATATATATATATATATATATATATATATATATATATATATATATATATATATATATATATATATTCGGCCTGACATGCGGTAAGACTTGTACATAATAACAGGGCATCCCACTCAAACTTCTCTGATTACAAGGACCTAGGAGAGAAAAAACACAATAGATACGACAATGAAAACTGGACCACATTGTAGAGCATCTCAAAGAATTTATATTCCCGCGTCAGAAGTTCCAAGTATCGTCGCCAGAGTGCAGCATGGTCGCATGAAGTGAAAACTGGTGACTCCACAGCAGCGCATGCAAGCAGTAGTGTGGTTTGCAGAAACAAAATCACCGATTACTGTGCAAAGAAATTATCGTTGTGTGTTTGAATGTGATCCACCTGATGTGAAAACAATTAAGGAATGGTGTAGAAAGTTTCTGGCAACAGGGACTGTTCTTAAACATTCTGGCGGTGCACGTTACGGAGTTTCAGAGAAGGCGGTGGAGGACACCAGATAAACGCTTCTCAGAAGCCCACATAAGTCAATTCTTCAAGCATCTAGGCAACTTGATGTACCTCGATCAACATGGCATCGTGTAGTCTACCAGCGTCTTCGTATGTGTGTTTACAAAGTGCGAATTCTGCCACATCTGACACCGAACGACAAACCACGGCGACAACAATTTGCTGCAGATGCAGAAATGATGCAGCGTATTGATATGGATGCCAGCTTCCTGGAAAGATGTTTAGTCTCAAATGATTCAACCTTTCATCTATCAGGAAGGGCTAATAGGCATAATGTTCGGATCTGGGGTTCGCAAAATCTGCACGTTGTCATTGAATATGTTCGTGATAGCCCTAAACTAAATGTCTGGTGCGGGCTAATGTACAACAGGATTGTTGGACCGTTCTTCTTTGCGGAGCAAACAGTGAATGGGTCCGTGTATGTGGACATGTTGGAGCAGTTTGTGTACTCTCAGATACAAGACTTGCAACCCAACATCTTTTTTCAAAAAGAAGCAGCTCCGCTGCATTGGTCAATGGCTTTTCGCAAGTTCCTGGATAGGAAATTCCCCAATCGTTGGATCGGACGCGGAGGACCCATTGCCTGGCCATCACTTTCACCCGACATTACGCAGCTTGGTTTCTTGATGTGGGGATTGGTGAAGGACCGCGTGTATGCGACCAAAGTGGACGATATTCCTATGTTGCGAGATTGTATCACTAAGGCGATGGCAACAATAACAGATGAAATGTTACATAGAACTTGGCAAGAAACTGAATATAAACTCGATATTCTTCGTGCTACAAATGGTCCACAAGTAGAGGTGTATTGAAGATAAATAAATAAATTCTTTGAGATGCTCTACAATGTGGTGAATTTTTATTGTCCTATCTACTGTGGTTTTTTCTGGGTCTTTGAAATCAGGGCGGTTTGAGTGGGACACCCTGTATTTTGAACAGGATCCAATGTCCGGAAATTTCGACTCAATTGCATACTCTTCTCGCCACACTTACCGAACGGCTTTCTAGAAAGGGGGGAGGGGGGGGTTACATTCACCGTCAGCAGGTGTGCATGTGGTGCTCCAAGGTGACGCCGCACCCCGAATTCGAAGAGGACGTACTGTATAGTATTGTAGACAACCCGTCAACGAGTACACGAGTAATCGCGCATGCTATGACTGTCGCTCCCAGCATCATCTGGTATGTTGTAGATGACCAAAAACTACATCAATACCAACTTTAACACTCCATACTACTTTTAACTCTCACAGACACGCGAATGAGGCTTGAACCAAATGAGAGGGATAGGACATGCCCATCACCACTTTGCTTCGACGTCTATTGTTAATGGAAAACGTCGTTTTGTTTCCTGTAACAATCAAAATGATTTTTAAAGTGGAACTTAGATAGGCCTTTCGACAGAAGTGTCCCAAATTAGTCTAGTGTGATATTCGGCTTAGCAAATGTATTAACAGAAACAGTAAAACATTAAAAATAATCAATACTGCAGCAATGACTCGAACGCTTCCATGGCATAGGCTGTCCGCTACCGCCATGCAGCAGCGCTACTCAGCCGTTGTTGGAATACTGGTTATTCTTAATGTTTTATTGTCCCTGTTAATAGATGTCGCTAAACCGAATATCACACTAGACAATTTAGGACACTTCTGTCGAAACGGCCTCATTAAGTTACACTTTAAAAATTATTTTGCTTAGAGTGAGAAACAAACCGTCATTTCCCGCTTTCACTAGACATCGCAGGTAAATAGAGATGGGCCTCATGTGTTTGGGCTGACCCCAGGTGCACATTTCAAACACAAAATTGCAAATATCTGCTAAAACACCAGAGAAAATCCACCCGACGACATACATATTAAAGAACGCTACATCCTTGTCTGACCTGCTGCTACCAGTTCTCCATTTACATGCAGCTTGGGTACTTTATTTCCTTATTGGTTTGTTAATGAATTGTTAAATGGAGTGGGTGCATCCAATGTGCTCTACAGTTTTTCCCTATTAACTGTATCAAACGCCTTTTCCAGATCAACAAATGCTAAGTGGGTATTTCGTTTGAATTATGCACGTTTATCGTTCATCTGTATCGTCACAAATACTGCATCTGCTTTCAATGTTCTGCTACGGAAACGCATTTGCTCCCCACTTAATAACCACTGTGACATTACTTTTAATCTGCTGCTCAGGATGCTGGCGTTAGCTATGCACGCCGCGTCCAGAAAGCTAAGCACTTCAAAATTCTTGCAGTTACTTTTATCTCAGTTTTTAAACAGCAGTGCAACTTTTGCTCGTTGCCCTACTTTTGGTAACACACTTCTTTTTCGAAACATACTGAATATATTTGACAATCTTAGACAGAGAGAACTACACCTTATTTTAGGAGTTCATTGACAGTCCAGTCCACGCTGTAGCTTTTCTTATCTTCCATCCACTACCTCTTACATGCATAAATAGCCCACACCTTGCGAGTGTGAATATTCCAATTCTTCATTCCTGTCTGCCCGTCTACATATCAAAGCAATTTTTAGTGGTAGTGTTCACTTTGTACTTTTATTGTTTCTCTGTCTGCTTCATTAAGCATTTTCACTGTCTTACGTGCTAGCGCTTTTCTTCCGCGGACGTCACTTTCGATTACACTACGTAATGCACCATATAATAAAAGAAACGCTACATATATAATCCATTGGAAGACTTGAAGTCTATAGTACATTTAAAGAAAGTAAGTTATCGGTACTATATTATTACTTTAAGAACTTGTAAATTTCCAAATAAAAACTTACTCTGTTTTTGCGAAATTCGCCAACATGGCTGTCATTTGATCCCTTAGAATAGCTCCGTCTGCATTAGGGTCGAGAGATGATGATCCGAAGAGATATGTTATATCATCTGCATGGGCAGCTCCTGAAAAATTATTTTTAAAGATGTAAAACGTTTATACAAGTTGCCAGACGTTAGCAGCATTACGACTATAACGGCCCATGTTCTGTTACAGCAAAGAAACTTAATTATTTATCTATAAATATTATCTAATTGGCTCCGTGTCAGACGATCCTTATCCTGATACAGAGGAACCACAACTGTTTGCTTCCTATTTTGAAATAAACTTTTGAATGCTTGTTTCCATCAGGCATCTTCCACAAATTAATATTCCTAATTTCCTTTTAGCACCTTTATTCATATTGTTTCCATTATATAATGCTAGATAATTATTCTTGTGAATGAGTGGCGGACAAATACCTTAACTCGAAAGTGTTCGTTTGTGTGTGTGTGTGTGTGTGTGTGTGTGTGTGTGTGTGTGTGTGTGTGCGTGCGTGTTTGGTGTGTAAGACTGAGAGAGTGAGAGTGACAGGAAAGGGCCAGAGGGGAGAGGCGAGGAACAGGAGAGAGTCACCACAGAATGTTTTTTCCACGAACTTAAGAAAAACTTCGTGAAAGATCGTGCAGAATGCCCTGCGTTTTAGTCACTGGGCTTTCCGACCGGTTAATGATATCGTCTGCACTAATGGTCGTCAAACGTTGTGGTCAAAAGCAAATACTGACATTGTGGCACGGTACCTCGGGCCGCATATGTGCCAACCTTTTACTGGCGTGCAAAACTTAAGGACGAATGTAACTTCAGAATAGTGTGTCACTACTAAGTAACACACCTCGATGAAAGTCGGACCATAATTAGAACGAGTACTGAACAGAAGGTAATTGAAAGAAATACGCAATGACATGAACAGAGACACTTTTATTCAAAGACAAGAATTACACCGATGTTACCAAAATTTGTGATGGTTCCATGGACACTTAAAAAGACAGGATATTGTCGTCAATTCGGTGTGTGATCACCGCGAGCTGCAGTAGACACTGTGCGAGGTGCTCCCATGTTGGCCACAAGGTTGGTAAGGAATTTCGGTTGACACTTTCCGGCTGGTCGTTGATGCATGTAGACGTGCTGCAATACGTCTATCCAACGCATCCCACACGTATTCCATCGGATTTAAGTCGGGGAAATGAGCCGGCCAGTCCATTCCCTGAATATCACCACGTTCTAAGAGTTCCTATACCAGCGCTGTTCTACTCAATTGTGTGTTGTCATCCATAAAAATGAAGTCAGGGCCGAATGTACCCCTGAAAAGACGCGGCAATATTCCTGTGTGCATTACGTGTTGCTTCGTCATGCGTTATGAGGGAACGTCCTGAATCACTACTCAGGCTGAGTCTGCTCTCGTCCGAGAACAGCAAGCGACCCCACTGCTCGTTGGTCTAGTCCCTATGGTCTAGGCACCATCCCAAAATGTGCCACCGATGTGCGGGTGCCAACGGAAAGCAACGTGTTACTTGTAGGGGAAAGAAGCCACTGTTGAGCTTCAGACAGCGTGCGTTACAGTCCTGTTAAGTGTGATTGCGATTACACCTAGAGTTTGCGATGGTCTCTTCTTTCCTGTTCCGCAATGTAGCGGTCACCTGCTGCTGCGTTTACCATAGCCACCACCTCCTCTCCTTCACACGGCTGTGCCTGTGGTTCGGAACGCTCCCCACGCACGTGAAACAATGCTGTGACCAGTACCACACTCCTGGGCACACTCGTAACACGTCGTCCTTACCACAGTTCCTCATTCTTCCGGTTGTGAAGTCATCCAGATCTTGTCTCCGGGCCGTGTTGTAATGAGAGACACCACCACAGTGCACCGTAACCTCTCGCTGATAGAAACACGCTGTCTTTTTTCCGTTCGTAGCCATCCACATTTGGTCACGATGACCTCATGCCATGTGACGTCCAGCTTTCTGTGCACGGCTGGGAGACCTCTGGCAACATGCTCCCGCACTTTGAGTCATTTCCAGTGAATTGTTAATATGTTATGTTACTGTATCTATCTCGTTATTAAGTTTCGCAGAGCAGTGTATTATTAGTTGGTAACATGTATAAATTAGTATGTAGACCAGCCGTAGTAATGGCCCGATTAGTTGGCCACGGAGCACTGGCGGTTAAAAGTTGTCACCATTCGGAAAATTTCCTGTCGATTGTCCTCTACTTCAGATTGCTGCCACCCCCAGCTACTCCAAAGTTACGAAACTGTAATTGCCTCGTATAGTGTCGTTGTGCCCTCTGTGCTCTGTGTGAGAGGATTATTAACTGATAAACAACAATAACTGCGCTTATACTTAAACGCATTATGGAACATGAGATGCGATCACAGCTGTTCACTAAATGTTTTGAATGTCATTTTTTTCTGTTAACTACATTCTATCTAGACAGCATTAATTCAATTTCGAATTTCTCGCTACAATTACGTCCCGAATTTGAAGATGTAAGGCGTGTTCACAATTCCATGTTACTCCCATGTAAAAGTTTATACCATAGCAGCTGATCGGTATGAGCCGTGTACGCCTTTGAGATGTCAGTACGGGAAGACAAAAAAATGAAGCATTTCTCCGTCTGACATCCACTAACTACGCAGTGGCCTCGCTACTCCTCATCCCCTAAGATAAGTGGCCATATTTTCTTAGCTCACCGCCGAATTCACCAACGTCAATTAAAATTAAGCACATCTTAAAATATTCAGTCTCTGTCGGTCCATTATAGCCACGGGACATCGGCTGGTGCGTACTTCTCAATTGAATAAACTTTATCAACAGGCGTATACTTCAGGTTATTTTATTTTATTTCTAACACAACCAGTTTCGGCAATTCATTTTGCCATATTCACGTCCCATACGCTTTTTTCAAATCAACGACCTTATCGCCTATAGCGCCATATAACTGGATACCGTGAATCCCAATCACTATCCAACTGATTCATACGAAAGGGTGACACCAGCAGCGATTGGGATTCACGGTATCCAGTTATATGGCGCTATACGATAAGCTCGTTGATACGAAAAAAGCATATGGGCCTGAATTTCCGAAACTGGTTGCGTTCGAAATAAAATAAAATAACGTAAAGTATACGGCTGTTGGTAAAATTTATTGAATTGAGAAGTCTTAAAATATTATTCTCTCTGTAAGTATTTCTGTTTGTAACTGAGCAGATCTTAATCTTGGTTGATGTTTTCGATATCAGCTTTTAATTGCTACATACATATTATTATAAAATACAGCTGTGAACCGCGGCCAGCAGAAATACTTAAAACGTGTCGCATGCGGCCCGCGGGGCGCAGTTTGACGACCACCGGTCTAGACGCAGGGGGGTAGTTACCTGAGCAGACACTGGAATGTGTTACATGGAAACAACAAAATTATATCGTCCTGTGCATAATTTTAAACTAGAGATTATTACGTTGAACTACGGTGTGTCTCACTGTGGTGTCACCGCCAGACATCACACTTGCTAGGTGGTAGCCTTTAAATCGGCCGCGGTCCGGTAGTATACGTCGGACCCGCGTGTCGCCACTATCAGTGATTGCAGACCGAGCGCCGCCACACGGCAGGTCTACAGAGACGTCCTAGCACTCGCCCCAGTTGTACAGCCGACTTTAGTAGCGATGGTTCACTGACAAATTACGCTCTCATTTGCCGAGACGATAGTTAGCATAGCCTTCAGCTACGTCATTTGCTACGACCTAGCAAGGCGCCATTATCATTTGCTATTTATCTTGTGATGCATGTACCGTCAGACTGATGTTCACCAATTATGGATTAAAGTTAAGTATTCCCGCAGCTACGTACGTTCTTTGCTACTATAACTTCCTTTACCTGTTCCAGACCTCACGCCAGCCTGTGTGAGCTTCAACGCGGGCCTTTCGGCTTCCTCTCATAGTGACTTGGCTGTCTTTCCAAGTCACAACACTCACATTGCTATTGAGGCATGCCTGCAGTTCGTAAGATACCTGCATGTGCACGGGTAAGTTCGGCAGCGGCCGTATGAAGTCTCGGCGCGTTTTTCCTCATTTGAACAGAAACCAAGGCGCAAAGCGATTAAATTAAACTTCCCTTTATTTACAGCAGGTGGGGACATCCGTCTGCGGGAAGTGCAACCTATCACCTCCTAAACACATTGTCTAAGGGCCGTTGAACTTAACTGAAACTTTTAAAATAAAAAGCCGAATACTGTATTTTAACTATTCACGAGTATGGGATTTGTTTGCTTTTATCTTTTAAACATGCTTGAAAGATAAAAATCGCATGGATATAGATATGGAGAACGGGATGCCATTCGGGTATCTTACCATCAAATATACCTTATAATAATGGCGCGTTGTCGGTACGTGCCCTCGCATTGTTTTGTATTAAACACCGATTGGTATGTTCGTAAGTTGTTACTTCTCTGAATGGAAGTTGCAGTATTTTGTTCAACTAGTGTTGTGCTCTACCAAAACCACGGTTCAATAGGTTTGGGTGCACTACATAAATGACGTAGTAGACAGTAGGATTACTGGTAGTACTGGTAGCATAGGTAGGGAAGGAACACAAAAGAACGTATAAGAGAGGAACTGGGAACTGACGACTTCTCTTTGTTTTTCTGGTTGTTTGTTTGTTTGATTGTTTTACACATAATTAGAACCGCATATCATTCAGTGCTAGTCTTGTATACTTTATAGCCTTACAGAATATAAATTACATTTCATATGTAATAAAAATTCCTTGATCAAGCAAATGGCGCTTTTATTAACCAAATCAACTAATTTTAAGGCAAGTGCAGTTTATATACACAACCGTAAAAAAATATACAGGGCGGGACGGATAAACTACACATTGGATTACAAAATGAGTAGTTCGTTCTTCGTCTCGAAGGGCGACATCCAATGAATTACAGTCCACCACCTGCACAACTCACATGGCGTGGGAGGGGGTCAGCTTTTAAATACTCAATAGGAAATCCCAAGTTTTTCTGCAGATTCGGATTCTCTGCGAAAAATACGGAAGTTTTGCACATAACAATTTTATGGTTGTGTGATAGATGGCACTGTAATCTATACAAATCAAAATGGGTTACAATCCGTTGAAGCATCGTAGTGTCTCAGGAAATTACCCAACACTTTAGGAATCCCAAATTGGTACAAGGGCGGTGTTCTTACATTCTGTAACGTAAAACACAGCAGTGTTTTATAGCAAACCAGCGTGATTCTTCAGACCACAGTACGATGTCGACATTATTGGCGTAATTACTTTTACAGATGGCACTAAAGTGGAAAGATGTTAGAACTGTCCATTGGTTTGTTTATCGATGCAATAACAACCACGTCTAGTGTTACCTAGGAAGAACGACGTGGACATAGTAGTGTTTAGTTCCCTCTGGGGTGCCTTTTTAATGTGAGTCCCCATGCCTCTCACCATTGGGTAGCTACTTTAGGGTGAGTCCCCATGCCTCTTAGTGTCGTGGTGCTTCTTTTAAGGCTTCTTTTAAGTGAGTCCCTCTGCCTCTCACTATCGGGGTGCTTGTTTTATGTTATTCCCTCTGCATCTCGCCATTGTTTTCAGTGTGTCCCCGTGCCACTCACAAACCTTCATGTTTTACTGAACAAATGTTCCTAACCGTGCCCATCTGCTGCAATAGATACCTTAAATACAATTCTACGTCTCAAGGTATCTCTCCGCTAATGTTTGCACATTTAGTGATAACTCGCTGCCACACATTTGTAGGGTTGTTAGTACTTCAATGTAACAATTCTCTTTTAGCACAGGAAAAAATCGGGAGGCGTAAATTCGACCATTCACTTTACCATCTTTGAAGTGTGGGACAAACGCACTGCACCAAACATTGACACTCTTGGGGCGTCTAAGCTCGACTTCCCATAACCAGTGCCCAATAACACATATTATGACGAGTCACGTGATTACGATTCCCAAACGTTACTTCATTAGGGAGAAGTATCTCTGAATCAAAATCATCATTGGCTGCTAGTTCTTGTTGTATCCGATTACAAACGTTCAAGTGGCTCTGAAAGTCGCCTCCCTGTAGGACTTGATGCAACAATAGCTGATATAGGTGGTATTTGTGTTCATGCAGTATGCTCAGCACACTTCGTCAAGAACTTCCTGCACCTCGTGTGATTTGCCGCCAACTAATGTGAGGATATGCATCAGTTACAGTTAAAACATCCACTGCGGCATTTTCCTTCATTGCAGACTGTGGGAAGGTTATTCGTGTGGGTTGAACACTTCCCGTTGCAGAAACAGTTGGATAATACTGCGAAATGTCGTTGCAGAAGGAATATTACTCTCAGAGAATAGGTTCGCATATCCCCGACGAGCTCCTCTTACGTGCCCCTTTGATGCAAAGTACAAAACAATGGTATCTACTCTTTTTGTAGTCGTCAACATCGTTGCACACCTAGGAAGAGATGTTTGCGGAGCGAATGTTTGCAGTGAAGTGAACCGGAACAGCTCCCCGCCGCCGTTTCTTTGTCCGACGTTCGCGGTGAGGCCAGAGTCGCGTTCGACACAAAGGAACTACATCGTTGCACGTAGAGGTGTTGCACCTACAGAGAGAGGCCGACCAGGAACCATGAAGTGTGCTCGCCGTCGCGTATCACAGACGGTTATTTGAATGGTACAAAATGTATCACTGATGATGGTTAACATATAAAACATTTCCCTATCACTTTTGAACGGTTTGTAACCCATTTTGACTGTTGTTGATTACAGCGCCATCCATCACGAAATTGGCGGTTCCTATTGAAGAGTTCAACGTTCATCCCCTTCCCGCCCCCTAGGGTTGGGGCAGGAGGATCGAGTTTAGTGTCGAGACGAACAACTTCTATCAAAAACGTTTCTCATCCGGGTTGTACTGTCCCACCCTCTACGTAATTATTGTTGTTATTTTGTAAACAATAGAAAGTTCTTCATCATATCAAAGGCAAGAGTTTCCTGTTATTACTGATACATGCGAAAATAGTTTATGAATAACAAAAAAAAAAAAAAAGATTCAAATGGCTCTGAGCACTATGGGACTTAACATCTTAGGTCATCAGTCCCCTAGAACTTAGAACTACTTAAACCTAACTAACCTAAGGACATCACACACATCCATGCCCGAGGCAGGATTCGAACCTGCGACCATAGCGGTCGCGCGGTTCCAGACTGAAGCGCCTAGAACCGCTCGGCCACTTCGGCCGGCATGAATAACAGAAACATGGTTTTTATATAACTTCGACGAAGTATCGAAATGATGATCGACTTTTTTTTTTCGGGGGGGGGGGGGGGGGGAAATTGCGTTTTTAACGCAACAAGATGATGACTGTGTATTGTTTTCTTTATTTTTGCTAAAACATCCCTTTCCGAGGCTGCTCCTGACCCGTTTAGTTCAATCTAGGTTTCCTCAACTTCTTTTATCTAGCCGGGTCCAGTCTGAAATTTCTTTACTAAACTGTATAACGTCGAATCATCAGAAACGCATAACCCCGGAAATAGTTGAATGAGGGCAGAATTATTTCCACGTACATGCCCGTTCTTACACATTTCATCACAAGAAAAGATTGTGATATTTTTGGACAGTGGAAGCTTGAGTAGTACCCAAACATATGCTTATTCGAATTTTTCTATATGTTGTCCTGACTCATTCTTCACACTAGTAATATGATGAGCCACTTAATAGAATTATGAAGCTCAACCTCATAATAATACATGTTCATTGATGTTTATATGTTCTCAATCATTTACATTTAGGTCGTGCAAATTTTTGGAAGGTTGTATTTGACACGCCATTATAACGAGTAAAAGTAATTTCTCTTATTAATAATTTTTGATCGGACTCTTAACTGTTATATGCATTAAACTAAGGAAAGTGGAAGTGAAACAGCTTAGTACAAGTTTCCTCATCGAAAGTAAGCAGACTCAAATATGAACAAATTGCTGATAACATGATTAAGGTAGCATTCCGAACAGGACAGGCAACATTCAGAGTATTAGTTTAACCTTTAGTGAAACTTTTATCACTATTCCGCTCTATACGGGCACAGTTTTCATGGATCCATCCCTTGCAAATGTGACACTGAATTCACTTTTCTTCGAAGATTTCAATCGTTATACAATTTTTTTTTTATCTTTTATCAATGAATGTTTCCGGAAAATAGATTTCATGGTCATCTCTTCGTCTTCCCGTATAGCCTTAAGTCTATCCACGAATATACGTCGTGGACCTGTATATTTCTTATTCGCTCCGCTGATTGTCATTTCAGTAAGGCTGCTTCTTCTGCTACGACTTTCTACATGTTATTTTCATCCCATTTACGTCATGACTTCTGCGTGTCTGCCTGTTAGGGGAAAAAACAGTAATGCTCAAGTTTTTATGCTATCTGTTTTGCCTGGTACAACCTGAAATTGCTTTGTCCGATGCAGTTCGAACGTACCGCTGGGGTAGTTATCGTTCCCACTGTTAGTATTTGTCACGACATACAATACGGATAATAATATCAGTTGTTTCTGAAGATATAATAAAAATGCAATTTCTCTTTGCGGCAAGCAAAACGCAACACTTCAAAGTTAGATTTGTGTATTGAAAAAAATCACTATTGTCAAGATTAAAAGTCGCGAGGTGTTTCTTCTCCGCAGTTCACACCGCGGTGGCGCTTTCGGTGCTCCCACTGGGGGTAGAGAGTAAAAACAGCTTTTGTCCTATACAGTCTGCTGTCCGATGCAATCTGACACCCCCTGTACCACACTGAATGGAAGCTACATACAACAACTAAGGAAAGAAAGAGTACACTTAATCACGCAATAAACGGGGCTCAAATACTTCTTGTTAACCGATATGCCACTCGTCGCTATGTCCGAGTAACTGACCCACGGCGTTATGCAATGATTGGAGACCGCCTGCTGATGCTCTGATTCTCACTCAACTCCAGAGGAAGCGTTTGTATCGCACTCGAAACTTCCTGTATTCTGAACCGAACACCACCCTTTTGTGGCGTCTGGCTGGATACTCTCTAGCAGACCGAATCATTACCTGTTTACATTATACTAACCTCGATTGCTTAATAATTATTTTAATTTTGATTGTACTGTGATTTCAGTGTTTTTTCCTTGGTTTTCTTGGTTCTATCACGAGGCTATTTGAACGAGATCCACTTTTGATTGAAGAAACCAAAGCAAGTGTTCCTGCGTTCCATAAGTGTCACTACAAAGGTCTTAGACCTTTCCTCGCCCTTCGGGTTCAAAAAAATTCGATACAATCTTGTACTCTTCTTTTTATCGCTTTTTCGCCTTCATATCTCTTGTAGAACATTTTTTGTTTTAATTTCATGGGGTCTCTGCAGTGAATGAAATACTAAATGAGGGGGCAGAATTCTCAAAAGTCGCTGATAGTATTCCTTAGCCAGCAAGAGCAGCACATGTAATTTGAAATTAAAGAGGTGCGAAATTAAATAGGTGCGAGTCAAACTGGAAACACAACAAGCGGGTTACTATGTTATTCATGTGAAGAAGCAATACGATAACCTATTGAAAGTTCTGGACAGTTGTATTATGAACAATATGTATTCATTAAATAAGGACTTTTACCTGGTCCGCCAGGGAACTGACTTATGGGTCCATTGTAGGCAAACTGGTAGTAGTAGACGGGCAGCGGGGAGTAGCGAGCCATACTCCTGATGACCGTGTCCACTCCCTCCACAAAGAAGAGGTGCGAGTCAAACTGGAAAGCACAACGAGCGGGTTAACTTGTTATAAAAAAAAATCTGGGGCAATGAAGAGGTTACAGTTAACAGGAAAATGCTGATTTAGCTTAATATTATACGAAATTTCTTGGAACAAGAGAAAAATATCACAACTAAAGCCATGAAAAAGTCAGTCCCTGAAATACGGGTACATATTTATAGACGAAGAGCAAATAACTGGCACTTTTGTGTGCCTAGAAAAATAATATTACTGAATTGCTCCTACTGAAAGCAAATTTATTATTTTAAACTCTAGGTCAATAACATTTTTGAAGAGTTTATAGTGTACTAAGATATAAGGGTATTAAAGAAAGTGTCGCATATTTTGAAACAAGAACAAAAGTTCAACAAAAAGGGTTCTAA
Organism: Schistocerca piceifrons; assembly: GCF_021461385.2. Taxonomy (NCBI): domain Eukaryota; kingdom Metazoa; phylum Arthropoda; class Insecta; order Orthoptera; family Acrididae; genus Schistocerca; species Schistocerca piceifrons. The sequence goes on along the minus strand of NC_060139.1, from coordinate 711,107,352 downwards.
AATGCATACCTCAAGAACTATGACAAATTCATATTCTGTACTATGAAACACATCTCTTCTACTGAAAGCTCTCTGCTTTCCTTATTTTGGGAAGACATAATGAGGACTATGACAAGAAAAAAATGTTAGCTAAACATGAGCTCTAAAATGCATTCCCTTAGGGCTACGGACACTTCTTCATTTTCGCTACTGGGAAGCACATCTCTTCCATTGACCAAGTACTCATAATTTTTAAGATGTCTCTTGTATCCCATGTTTACTGGATATTTCTTTCTAATTGTGATCCATACTACCTCATCCTAAAACATGGAAAACAAAGAGCTTGCTGTGAAGATTTCGCACTATCAAAGATGAACAAGAGCTCACCGCGCGACTGCTACGGTAGCAGGTTCGAATCCTGCCTCGGGCATGGATGTGTGTGATGTCCTTAGGTTAGTTAGGTTTAAGTAGTTCTAAGTTCTAGGGGACTGATGACCACAGATGTTAAGTCCCATAGTGCTCAGAGCCATTTGAACCATTTAGCATCAAAACAATTACGTTATTCTCTTGTATTTCACGTATCTTTTTTGTTTCTCTTGACTCAAAGTAAGTTGACTAGAGAAAGTATATTACCATATTTTATAATCAATTAAAGATGTCTATATCAGTTAATATTGGTGTTTGATATTAGGATTGATTATGGACAATGACATATTTTTGTGGCGAAACGAGTATTCAACTGGCTTGCTTTTTCAAATATTCGTCATGTCAGAACATATGTGCAGATGTGCAAGCTGCGTTTTGAATACTGTGCTTCAGGATGAGATATGACTGTTGTGTGCAGCGCGGAGGGCTCAGTGGGCGTGACTCACCAAGGCGGTGGTGTAGTTGCTCTGCAGCGTGATGGCGCTGTCGTTGAAGTAGAACTGCCTGACGAGGCTCGCAGCGCTCAGCTGCTCCGGCCTCGTCGGCAGGCGGATGTCGCAGGCCACTATCTCTTCAAAGTTCTCGTTCAGGTCGTCCACTTGTTCCTGTGTGGACAACACTCCGCCCGCTGTAGTCAAACAAAACCGCTTTTATTACTGAAAGAGCACGAAGTTCTGAAGTGGTAGAAACTTACAGCAAGACATGACAAATGCTGTGGCACTTCACGTGCACAGATAATCTTATTTTTCTAAGCCTTCTCTCGCTATCATTGTGTGCATTATCTAACAATGGATTAGAATCACTTGAGATTGATGTAACTGCTTGTCCTCATATTTACTCCAGGGTTTTGTTTGTAACGAATCTCACAGTTACTCTTTGTTTCCTTACACGACACTCCTCCCCGAAAATTAAAGAATCTTTGAGACTCACGAAGAAACGATGCATCAGGACGAATAGCAAAAATTTATTGTTAATGTGTTTCTTTCCAATATCAGACGGAGGAGTCAGTAAGCAAAGAAGGCAGAGAAAGAACACAACTAGTTTCGAATTCCTGTTCTTTTAATGCGTTGAGATACTTGAAAATTTGTGCCAGACAGGGAAACGTACCCGGATTTCCTGCTAATAGAGAACAGTCGCCTTAAGCGTTAGGATGTCTGAGCTCGCCTCCGGGCCTGACTAAAACTTCCACTGTCTCTCACGCTCCCACTTATGTTTTTAGAACAGTAATACCGGAGGCTTTCCCACGCAATATGTGTGAGCAGCACCACTAGGGGAATGGAGTCGGCGCTGGACCGCGGCTTACCCGGCCATTGATTTCTTATGCACTCTCTGACCAAGACAATCCGGACACCACTATGTGCGTCAGGAGTGGCAGACCCGCCAATGTAAATTGAGGCGAGGACTACAGCAAAATGCATCGGTAGAAGATCTCATTGCCTTCGAAACTGGATTAGTCAGTGAATATCAAATCCATCAGGGGCATTTCAGTCCATCTACAGCTGCCCAAGTAAGGCTTCTGTTGAAGCGATTGTGATATGAAAACGAGAAGAAACAGCCACAACTAATCCAAGACCAGGCAGATCTCATGTAATGACGCACAAGGACCGTCCGGCATTGCACAGGTTGGTTGGGTGGTTGTAAAGAATCGCGTGAAATCAGCAAAAGGAATCACTTGAGAGTTCTGAAATGTTGCCAGCAGCCCAGAAAACACAATGACTGTGCGTAAGAAGATCAAAATAATGGGATATAATGGTCGAGAAGCTCCTTGTAAGTTACGTATTTCTGCAGCAGATACTAGGTGACGCTTTAGGTGATGCAAAAGCGACGCCATTGGACAGTGTGTGACTCGAAATGAGTGATTTGGAATGATTAATCGCGTTATACCCTGTGGTAACCCGACTGAAGATTTTGGGTTTGGCAGATGCCTGTACAACGTTACCTACCTTAATATGTAATGCCGACAGCGAATTAAGGAGGAAGTGATATCACGATCTGGAGGTATTATTCGTGGTTAGATTGTGGTCTCTTACTGCGCGTAAGAAAACGCAAAATACAGGAGCATATAAACACGTTTTCCTTCACTGTACACTGCGTACACTACAGAAACACTTTCAGAGACGATAATTGTTTGTATCAGAATGAGAATGCAGCCTTTCATAAAGCAGCACCTATGAGGCAGTGGTTTGTGAACAATCACATTCCTGAAATTGACTGGTCTGGCCAGAGTCCCATCCTCAACCCAATGGAACGCGTTTGGGATCACTTCGAAAGTCGACTTTGCTCCAGACACAGCGTCTAACATCAATGAAAGCCATCATGAAGGCGAAGAGTGGACGCACCCCAAACTAATCTGTACTAACAGGTGTCCAGATACCTTTTATAATATGGTATGCATAGAGTGAATTAGATCTCCTGACGTGTTATCAATTGAGCTATGACACGTAATGATATCATGTAGTCTTCAGAAATCATAGGTTATTTCATATCCTAACACCGCTGATTATTCCCATACATGCACTCATTACATTTAATTCATCACTCTATCGTTCACAGGCGATGAGGATGCGGAAAGAATTTTTAGTTCTAGGGTGAACAGGTTAAATAGAGTAGAACATAAACTATCGGGGAACGTAACAAAATTGATATTTTGTCCTTCTTTACGCAAATGAACTTAAGTGTTTCAGACAATTAAATGGGGCAAAGGTGATGAAGAACATCACTGCAGGCAGTGCATCAAAGACATGGGAGCTTTCTTAGACAACGCCTCTGAGAAACATGCATATTTGAAAGTTATCCTTTCAGGTTTTTCTCGAGAAGAAACTATCTGTAAGTCAGTATTGTGACAGATCGGCAAGTGAACAAATAATTTCTAGCTTTTATCCGTCCTATCAAAGTGTTCTCGTTGTTCTGATACATTTCCGCATATACTCGAAATGTAAAACTGTAATGTTATTATCTCGCAAGTACACTGCTGACACGCGCTAGACTCATCCAGAGCTTTTCTGGAGACCCTTATTTATAGGTTGTTTCTAAATGGTGTACGATCGTTTTCTTGATTAAAGTAGGAATGAAAATGTAACAATGACGACACGGGTAAAATGGTTCCAAGCATAGTTTCGATCGTAGGAAGAAATTCAAGACCTGTGACTTGAAAAAAGTCAATGAACTTTCTAATCTAAACGTTTGCAGACCAATTGGAGCTGAAGCGCTCCTAGCAGTTGTCGAAACTATTAAACATGTCGTCGATTTGATAGTAATGCAAAGTGAAAAAATACGCTCTTCTCAGGAAGTTTATTAAGTCAATTACAGAATAGCTTTGACGATGATCGACGGAAGATTGTTTCATTTCACTAGAAAGTAATCGCATCTCTGAAATTGTACTTGAAAAGAATTTAAAAAGGTTGCTGCTGTTTTACACTGAAATACTGACGAAGATTCCATGTTTTCTTGCAGCAATATATATGTATGAACGACCTAGTGAACAATGACGGAAGTTCTATGAGGCTTTTACGGATGATTTTGTTGCATACAGAGAAGCCGCAACGTTGGAAAACTTCAGCGAAATGACCTGCAGCCCACTGGGGATCGACAATTGGTGCAGGACTGGCAACATAAACAAATGTTAGAACTGCGCATAAATAGGCACGTTAGACGGTTGTGGAAGAATCACTGGAGGCAAGCGCATCTGTTAAACATCAGGCGGGATGCTTACGCAACAATTCAAAGTGGAACGATCACACAAAATTAATCACCCATAAGTCGACTACCAGACTAAGATTCACTGGAAGAAACAGCAGCCTATCCGCGAAAGAGGTAATTACAAAAGCCTTATTCGATCACTGCTTTAATATTGAAACTTCCTGGCAGATTAAAACTGTGTGCCGGACCGAGAGTCGAGCTCGGGTTCCTTGCCTTTCACGTGTAAGTGCTCTAACGATTGGACTACCCGAGAATGACTCACACACCGTCCTCATAGCTTTACTTCCGCCATTATCTCATCTCATACCTTCCAAACTTCACAGAAGCTCTCTTGCGAAACTGCAGAGCTAGAACTCCTGGAAGAATTGATGCTGCGGAGACATGGCTTGGGCACAACCTGCAGGATGTTTCCAGAACGAAATTTTCACTATACGGTGGAGTGTGCGGTGATAGGAAACTTGCTGGCAGCTTCTGTGAAGTTTGGAAGATAGGCGGCGAGGAAATGGCGGAAATAAAGCACTGAGCCTGAGAGTGGGAGCCAGTCGTCATTTCTTTCATGTTATTCTGAAGAAAGAATTGTAAGGTTTGCTGATGTAATCTTCTTCCTAGCTTAGTCATGAACTTTATACCTTCCAACTCTCAATACCCAATATATCCCATAGTTGATTCCAGTAACAGTCCTGCATATTACACCTTAAGACGCTAAAAGATTTCCTTAGCAACTGTTGCAAATTTGATGACAATTTTTCCATCAGACATCCCCAAGAGTTTATTAAAGTCATAAGTGATGTCCCCATACCATACAGTGACAGATTTGCATCAGTCAACATAGTGAACCTGTGCACGGATATACTTGTCCATGAAACTATTGAAACGACTCAGTACATTTTAAGAAAAAAACAAGCAGCTTTGCAAGGCACAGATATATGAACTCACAGAGTTGTTGAAAGTAAACTGTACTACGGAACTATCTCGCATTCCAAAAGGAAATCATACGCAGCTAGACGGTCTACTAACGGGAAGCAGTCTTGCTGGTCTTCTAACTGATATTTACGTTACCCATTTGGAAAATAAATTTTTCAGGGCCAATACCAGTTTGAAAGATGAACTAATTTATTGCAAAACGTATGTTGGTGACACAATCATCTTGTTCAGTGGTACAGTAGATGGAATAGAATCATTTGCAGATAGCACGAGTAACATATACCCCAATATGAAATTCGCTTTCGTACATCAAACAGGACGAAGGTTTCAGTTTTCTTAAGCTTAGAATAAAAAAGTTGAATTAAAAGCATGCCTTCGAAATTTACAGAAAACCCATCACCACAGATGTCATACTAAATAATTTTCCATGCCACTCAACACAGCACAAAATGGCTTATTTCAGATCCTTGTTAAACCATATACATAACATTCCTCTTAGTCCATCTGTCAAGGAGAAATAAATCAATACTATCAAAACTGTAGCTACAAATAATGGCTACAAGCTACAAATAATTCACCAACAATACAATAAAATTAAATATGGTAAATCATGCGCAGTAAATTCGCAACCACCAGCAACGTAATTATTTGCACCCATTCTCCTCCTAAACACAATCTCGTACGAAGATGCCTGTCTTTTCAAAGGACAGCGGGTCAAATACGTTTCTGCACCAGTAACTCTTTCCAACATCACATTATCCACAGCACAAAAATTACCAGCTTAGACCTTGAAAAATCAGGAATTTACGAGATTTGTTGTGACAGTTCCCCCATTTTTATCTTCGACAGACCGGAAGAAGCTTCAGTAATAGACATCGTGTGCGTATGGGCATCTCGGGTACGGCCTTTCTGCCATATATTCTCAGACTGATGGACAGAATTAGCCGTATATTGCACGGCGTACAGACAATTTTCAGACCGACAAGGAAGATCAAAGAATGTCTTATATCGGCAGAGGATGAAAGGGACCGAATTGCAATGTCGGGAATATACAGCTTACCATGCACATGCGGAAGAGTTTATGTCGGAATGACTGGACGATCAATCAACACCAGGATCAAAGAACATAAGCGACATTGCAAGTTGTGGCAGGTGGAGAAATCGGCCGTGGAAGAGCACGCGCTGAGTGAGACCACCATGTAATAAAATTCACCGACACTGACGTTCTGTCTGTAGAGAAGCACTATCACACCCCCTTGTTCAGAGAAGCTGTACAAATACTCAAACACGGGAATAGCTTCAACAAGAAAGAAGAAAGCCTTAAGGTAAACGGATCCTGGCTTCCCGTACTGCAGCGAATGACCGTCGCAGGTAGCAAGAGGAGAACCACACCGGAAATGACCGCGGAGAAGCCTTCAGACGTTGGCGCGCCAGGTGCATACAGTCTGCGGCCGCGAGCTCGGTTCCAATTCACCACGGCAATGGAGGGTGAAGCTTTGAAAATGCCAGCCAGCAAAATCATCAGACGAACGTCGGCAGAAGAACCCGAGACAGAGGCAATTACGCAGTTTGTCAACAAGTGGCCACGAATGCCTTAACAATTTAGGTAAACTAGAATTGCAGTATCTTGCACTAGCTCTTAAGACATTCGAAGCCGTTATTTTCCTGCTCTGCTGTTCCTTACGCTGGGTCTGCGCTAACTGCTCTAGGTCGGTGACGCCGGACATGTAGGGGACGAGGTTGTAGCGGCCCTCGGCCACCAGCTTCCACGGCTCCTCCGTCAGGAACGCCGACTCGTGTTCCGGTTCGACGCTGGGCGCCCAAACACACGTGAATAAGCTCAGTCGGTCCTGTGACACAAACAAAGCACACGTTGTTACTATTCCACTCACATACGTAGCAAACTAATATAACTATAAATACATAAACAAGTTCCAGCCCACCTCAGAGGTCAAAGAAATTTGCTAGAACCGGAAATAATGAAAATTTGTATACTTTGTTAACAGTTTCGTAAGTATCAATATCAGAACAACATAAAAATCATTTTTACGTCTTATAATCACACAATTTCAAAATGATAATATTGTGGATCACTGTGCAGTGGTTTATGATACATAATGTCTGTTAAAATTCCAATTTAATTCACGTGGCGTAGCACTGAATGTCTTTGTAACCATCGTTGAAGTGTCATGGTATTTTGTTTGTCTAATGTTTGTACCGATCCCTCTACAGTATTTTGAATAACTTGTAATCAATATTTGTGTTTGATGTGCAGTTGTACAACTAATTATTTGTGATAAATAACAAGAAACTGTAAATCTGTCTTACTAGATGATTCTTTTTGAACGCTTGACATGAGATTAGTCGGTAATTATAATATAATACAGAAAATATTTTCTCCTGATCCTCCCTTTTACCAGTCAACTGAGTGGTCCGAGTGCACGGTTAAAAGCTCTTGACGTTAGACACAAACGGCGTCTGTGTCGATGGAATTTCGTTTTTTGTTGCACAGTAACATAACTCAAGTATCAGGCAGATCTACCGAAAAGATCTACTCATACTCTTTTTAGGGCTGTCGTGTTGAGAGTGTTCGATTCAAATGGGACAACGAGTTTCGTAGCCACTGTAATATTATTTGCTTCGGACTACTTGTCGTCAACATAATATATGTAAAGGTATTAAAAATCAGTATAAGACTGTTTTATCCTGATTCGTGCGAAAGAGGAAGGAATGATCAGTCGACGACAAGGTCATAAAAGAAGTGCAACATAATGGGAAAGAGAATGTATCGGTTAGAGAAACGGTAGGGACCTTTCCAAATAAATCACGCAAGCATTCACCTGAATCGACTAAGGAAAACAATTATATCCGTACGGGGATCTGAACATAACTCCTCCGAGACGCCAGTCCAGTGCCTTATCACAGTGCCGCCGTGGACGGTCTGTCCTGTGTGAATCGCAACATAGATGAACGCATTGGACGATCTGCAGTTAAACCTGTAACATTACATAAATCTTGAATGTGGAAGAAATTACGGCCCTGACGCATTGGTAACACCGGTTCCCGTCCAGTCACCGAAGTTTAGCGCTGCCAGCCTCAGCTAGCACCTGGATGGGCCACAGTCCGGGTCTGCCGAGTGCTGTTAGCAATCGGCGTGCACTCAGCCCTTGTGAGGCTAACTGCGGCCTTGCGAGGCCAGTTGACGAGCTACTTGATCGAGGAGTATCGGCACTGGTCACAAAAACTGACAATGGCCGGGGGAGTGGTGCACAGACCACATGCCTCTTGGTATCTGCATCCGGTGAAGCCTCAGGGCTCAGGATGACACGGCGGCCGGTCGGTACCGTAGTTCCTTTAAGGCCTATTGTGACTGTTTTGGTTTCTTTGTTTCATGTGGAACAAATAACTTGCCTATAGCTGCGGCATTACATAAGAGGAAGAATATCAATCACGATACACGCCAGTAGTGTGATAAATAGTAGAAGGTGGTTTCCGTTATTTGTGAAAGTGAGACCTCGCTTATGATACTAGTATACATGTCACGTGTTGTATTCCGCACTAGATACTCATTAATTTCATCCGTGCTGAGCGTGGTCTCGGTTAACTTTCAAAGGGATCGGTGCTCACAAAAATATTACATATTAGTCACGAAAATAAAAATTCGAATGTAAAAACTGGTCTTTTATCCAAGATTTTAGTACTACAAAATAAGTTATTGATGTACATCATTTTTTCATTGAATTTATACTTTTAATATGCCATAATAGTATTATACTGCCTTCTTCTCCACTAAAAAGAAAATCACGTTTACGAAAATTATTCTACGGGGCTGTGAGAAAGATGCTCATTTGATTTCACAAGGCTATGTCTTCGGTAAATTTTAACAAGCCGAAACCCGTCGGGTCCACATGGCGATAGCACTGCATCAATAGGCGTTTCGCCTTCTCCGTTTCACCAGGTGTAATTCAGTTACAACTGTGCAGAGTTAGCTACTGCCCTACTTCAGCTTAAAGAGTTCGACGCTGGCACCAGCAGTTTCTGGTAGTTTGTGTGAAACGTATTACACAAGTCACCCCCGGGTGCTCGTCCAACACGTACAGCGTTATCAACAGAATTTTTGTAGTCCACCGAGTTCCACTCGTCGTGCCAGCTGAGAAATGCCCGTTCCTAAAATTATTCCTGGTGCGTTTCGGGGCACTCTTTTTCAACCATTCAGGATTCACTTAGCCGGCCGCGGTGGCCGAGCGGTTCTAGACGCTTCAGTCCGGAACCGCGCGACTGCTACGGTGGCAGGTTCGAATCCTGCCTCGGGCATGGATGTGTGTGATGACCTTAGGTTAGTTAGGTTTAAGTAGTTCTAAGTTCTAGGGGGCTCATGACCTCAGATGTTAAGTCCCATAGTGCTCAGAGCCATTTGAACCATTTGAATCAGGATTCACTTATTGCAAAACTCTTCACGATGGTATTAAACAACAACGCGTCGATTTTGGTGAGTTCATTCTGGGCTGGAAGATAGAAGGAAAGAAATTCTTTCGCGAATATTGTTCAGTGATCGGGCAACACTCGTAAGAACATCTAGTCCAGAGGAGCCACGTACCGTAGTGGAGCAAGACGGAAACTCTACAAAGCTTTGTGTGTTTGCGCCATTCCTCGATAATATTTCTTTTTTATTGTGGAAAAGATAGTTACAGAAATTACCTAGCTACGTATGTTGGAGATATGGACATTTACACAACTGCCTGAATGAGCCGCAAATTTAAATTTCTCACAAGACGGAGCATCACCCCACTGATACTGTACGTAAAAGGATTTCATAACAATGAATTTACTCAAACGTGGAACGGCCGCCTAAGGGCAAGGTAAGCGATTTTTTCTTTTTTTTGGTTGTTGTAGAGAAATGTGATGCAGTCCGTCCATCTGCCTCCCCTTCCAACAACTTTGGATGAAGGGCGACGCAGCATAGCTACATCGGTGTTTTACAATGATCCCCGACATGCTGGACAGTATGGCTAGAAGACGACTGTCATTTAGAAGTGTGTTGGGCGTCTGCTTGAGGCCTCATCAAATATCTGATAACACTGAATGATAACTTTGATATTAAACGTAATTTCGAGAAGTACTCAAAGCCTGCACGTGAAAAATACACCATGAAATTTTTAAACTAAAACTTTGTAGACTTAAGCGTAAGTTTAAATTCAACTCGAGTTTCTGCCTTAATAAACGTAGGTGAAACAGTCTTGTGAAACAGGATGAATCTTTTTGAAACAGATTATATTTCGAGCAGGAAGCAATTGACATTCTGGACCAGATTTTGTCATTTTTTGTAGCGTTTTAGTGTCTCTTGCTATCCTTATCGTAGCATCCTAGTTGCTTCCAATACAATGTTTAAACATCCAGTCACCTCATATTACACATTTAAAGTCGAACGGCGTAAGTCTACTAAGCTGAGATAACACGATTACGATATGAAGTAGAGAGCAATACACAGTGTTAACTTCGTGCAATATGTAGTTTACTACTTGCAATTGTGATATATGAAAAGGCTGTGCAGGGGTTGTATTACAGAACCACACGTTATACACTAATTGTTCGTACCGAGGCGTAACTGTCATTTCGGATTATACACAAAAAAAGGGAAGAAATGCAGCTGTCACCGTTAGTGTGTGATTTCTTTGCATGTGACAGTCTTGCAGTCTGTACTAGAGCGGCTCTAGTCTTGATCCGTGTGGCACTTGCTGAAATAACCAGTCGCAACTCGTGAGTATACATTCAGGGTGTTAACATTCAGATACATTTGAGAACGCGAAATTAATATCATCTGCTGTATAGCAGTTAAGCTTATCAACAAGTTTATGCAACCACAGAGCCGGCCGGGGTGGCCGAGCGGTTCTAGTCGCTACAGTCTGGAACCGCGCGACCGCTACGGTCGCAGGTTCGAATCCTGCCTCGGGCACAGATGTGTGTGATGTCCTTAGGTTAGTTACGTTTAAGTAGTTCTAAGTTCTAGGGGACTGATGACCTCAGAAGTTAAGTCCCATAGTGCTCAGAGCCATTTTATGCAACCACAGGCACTTCCTATAATAATAATAACACTAATAAAAATAATAACATTAATAAGACACGTAAGTTCTCCGACAAAACAAAGATTTGTTCCTGGGGATTTTTGTAGTTTTGTACATAATTAAGTACAGTTTAGGGCGATAACGAAATAATGTGTAAGATTTTGTAAGTTTCTCTTTCGCATTTTTGTATAAATGAGAATTTTCATGCTTTCTCATTTCTTCAGACACATGTACATGATTCCTAACAGATTTATTAGTTCAAGAATTTGCTTCCCGGTTGAAAATAAGATATTCTTGGGCTATACCCACAGAACAACATGAGCTAACAGTACACTTCCTTGTCAAGTGTTCGCTTGAAGTCACGCTTATTTGATTTCTTCACTCTCTCAATCAAAGGATCTGTTCTCGGTGACCCTAGTTCATTTGTAGCTAACTTCTCCTGGTAATTTACTTTACTGTTCCCAGAGTGAGGTTTCCACTCTGCAGCGGAGTGTGCGCTAATATGAAAATTCACGCTTCCCACGCCCGGGTTCGCGGGTTCGATTCCCGGCGGGGTCAGGGATTTTCTCTGCCTCGTGATGACTGGGTGTTGTGTGATGTCCTTAGGTTAGTTAGGTTTAAGTAGTTCTAAGTTCTAGGGGACTGATGACCATAGATGTTAAGTCTTATAGTGCTCAGAGCCATTTGAACCATTTTTTTTTTGTTTTTTTTTTTTTTTTGAAAATTCCTCACAGATTAAGCTGTGTGCTGGATCGAGACTCGAACTCAGGACCTTTGCCTGTAGCGGTCAATTGGTCTGCCGAGTGAGCTACCCAAGCACCACTCACGACCTGTCCTCACAGCTTTACTTTCCTGTTATAATCTAAAATAGATTCAACGTATTTCTGCACACGAAAGCCGATTCCTCACAATAAACAACAAATTCCAAACACAGACTACTCAAGTAGTAACGTATACCAACATGGTCAATTGATCCATAAGGACCAAAAGCACACCGTCTTCGATCCAACATTTAAGTGAATATCAGAAAAAAACAGTGATATAGCTTTTCGTGAATTTCAGTACACACAATGTGGGCCCACAGCACTGATAAAACTGACTCGTCATAAAATCAACAGATTTCAGAAGCATGAATAAATGCTACATTGACACAATTGACGCTGATGTGCTTTAGGCCCTTACTATTCTCAGCGCCTCAAATGGATTACTGTGTGACAAATTTCATAATGTAATATACTATAACTCACTCAGAAACCCACAAAATATGTTTATTGTCAGTAAAACATTAAGGTGTACTGATCTCCAATCTAATGTTACTATATAGTGACTGAATTAGCATATCTGAGAAGCGTGCCATCATCTAGCAGGATTGCAGGATTTATGCCAAGTGAACGGGGATAAAAATCTGCCGCATTGTGCACCTGATGGCACTGACGTAAGCTTCTGGTTACGCGGCAAGGGCTAGATGTGTACAGTGTGACCCGTGGATGTTGTTTACCAAGACCCTATTATTTGGCCTATAAGGCAGTTACGTCATGTGAGTCGCCCATGCAAAAAAGCTCCTTCAAATGTGCACAACCGAAGGAGTGCTCACGACGCTCTTGCCAAGTTTCACGGAGTCTACAGGAGCAGTGGCGCGGCAGATTCGAGTGCCGTATATTTCAGACCGCAGCGTCTACATTGAAGAGCCAAGGAAACTGGTACACCTGCCTAATATCATGTAGGGCCCCAGCAAGCGCGCAGAAGTATGCAACACGACGTGGCATGGACTCGACTAATGTCTGAAGTAGTGCTAGGGGGAATTGACACCATGAATCCTCCAGGGCTGTCCATAAATCCCCAAGGGTACGAGCGGGTGGAGAACTCCTCTGAACAACAATTGCAAGGCGTCTCAGATATGCTCAATAATGTTAATGTCTGGGGTGTTTGGTGGCCAGCGGAAGTGTTTAAGTGTAGAAGAGTGTTCCTGGAGCCACTCTGTAGCAACTCTGGACGTGTGAGGTGTCGCATTTTCCTGCCGGAACTGCCCAAGTCCGTCGGAATGCACAATGGACACCCTTGGATGCAGATGATCAGACAGTTCGCTTACGTACGCGTCACATGTCAGTCGTATCTAGACGTATCAGGGGCCTGACATGCAGGTCCATGGATTCATGAAGTTGTCTCCATACCTGTACACCTTCATTCGCTTTATACAATTTGAAACGAGACTCGTCCGACCAGGCAACATGTTTACAGTCATCAACAGTCCAATGTCGATGTTGACGGGCCCAGGCGATGTGTAAAGCTTTGTGTCGCGCAGTCGTGGAGTCATCAAGGGTACATGAGTGAGCCTTCGCCTCCAAAAACCCATATCGATGTTTTGTTGAATGGTTCGCAGGCTGACACTTGTTGATGGCCCAGCATTGAAGTCTGCATTAATTTGCGGAATGATTGCACTTCTGTCACGTTGGGCGATTCTCTTCAGTCGTCGTTGGTCCCTTTCTTGCAGGATCTTTTTCGGCCTCACCGATGTTGGAGATTTGATGTTTTGCCGAATTCCTGATGTTCTCATAAAGGTCGTAAGGGAAAATCCCCACTTCATCGCTACCTCGGAGATGCTGTATACCATCACTCGTTCTCCGACTATAACACCATGTTCAAACCCACTTAAATGCCACGGTAGCAGCAGTAAACGATCTAACAACTGCTCCAGACACAGCGCCCTATTATGCCTGTTCATGTATCGCTGTATTTGAATACTCAAGCCTATACCAGTTTCTTTGGCGCTTCAGTGTATCTTACGTTTAACAGCATTCGAAGCAAAATAACAGATAAATCCGCTAGGTGCCGAACGTTAGGGTGTTCACTTGCTCTTGTTTTCTTACACAGCAGGCGTCAGTGGCAATAACTGAAAACGCAGAGGAACTTTAAAGATCTAAGTAATTCTTTCCTCTATTTTTGTTGCTAATAGCGTTACCAGAGAGAGAGAGAGACAGAGAGAGAGAGAGAGAGAGAGAGAGAGAAAATCGTGCTGTGAATTTTAGCTAGCTGTCGTCAGCGGCCATTTTTCAGAGCATCGACGCAACCTACGACGCACTGTCATGTTTAAGTTGCAAACAGGGAATAGAGCTGTACCTTCCGCTTACCACTGTTTAGCTTTTGTGCCAGATCTGGTATTAGTTATAACAACGACCCTACAGATTTAGTAAACGTTTTAATAGCATCCGGAAAATTTTCAAGAAATTGTAGCTGCTAGAAAACAGAGTGTATATATCTGATTGTTCTACAACTGTGCATCTGTTTTAGTGACACAATGTCATAGAACACAGTATGAGACACACACTACTCACTGAAAGAAAACAAAAGAACGTGGTAAAACGTAGATTGGGAGCAAGAAATTCCAGAACGAAAAGAATACCACCACAAAAATACGCACCAACTACAATAATAATTGTAACGTTAGTAGCAACAGCAATGACAGTAATTATAATAATAAGAATTCTATCAACATTAGTAATAATAAATATGGAATATTACAAGTTACTTCAATTTACATGTCTTAACAGTGACCACGTAATGAGGTACCCATGGCCTAATAGTGGCAATTATATTGGCATTCTTCTGGAAAGAGTTGGGAAAAGCGCGAAAAACCGTAATAATATTGGGATAAATAAAGCGGTATCCTCTTTACATGAAAAACGTACCTGCTATATGCCGTACTTCAGCGACTTAAATTTATAACTACACAGATCAAGCAGCATTAAACAAGCAAAATTATTTAATTTCTTTCATTCGTTTCCATGAGTTACACGTTCCATTTACAGTTAAGTGGACCAAAATTATTCTTACAGGAAATGAAAGGAGTGTGCCAGGAGAACAGCCTTCGTCTTGCTGTTAAAAACCAATGGTTTGTCACGTCTCTCAGTTGTTCGGTTCGTGTTGTACAGTGATGAACACTTTTTGAACGAAAGATAAAGATATTCTTCCAAGACAAAGATCGTTTCTGTCTCTAATGTTCACTATATAAATGCTGCCAGGACATCCACCATTGTGGAAAAAATAAGCATTCATATTGGAAAGGAAATTGCTCAGATCACGCCTCTCGCTCCAAGCGATTAATACAGCATAAAAGCGCAGCTGCAGTACAGCGACTCTGGCGACAGAAACCACGTGGCAGTATCCATGCACCTGTCGAATGGCACTCGTTTAGTATATCCGAATGGTAACGTTCATCAAAGGCGCGTCTGTAGTTGCTCGACAGCAGACAGCAAAGCGAAGTCGCGCACAGCTTTTCTGTCTCTGCTGCCACCTGATTACAGACCGCCATTGATAAAAGGTTAACATTCGACTACATTTAATGAGTCACATTCGACAGGCGGATGGATACTGCCGGGCAGCTGGTGACGACCACAGCCTGCGCATCGAAACTGCACCTTCAGGTGGACGAATGTCCACTGCCTGCCGCCGCACAGTACATATGCAAAGCGACAAACCCGAACCATTAGTATGTGCTTGGTTAGGTAGTCCTGTATGTGGGAAACAGTCGCTTACATACGTCTAACTCGTTTTATGTCAACAGCAAAATGAGCGGACCATCAATCGTTGCATCATCAAAAAAGCACTTGGATCGCATTTATAATAACAAACGTGTGAAATTTTGGTAGATAATTCTGAATGACATGTTCATTATCGTTACACGAAAATTAAATAAAAATTTAGTTTCTACAGGATATCACATTACACTGTTGGCAAATGCCTTTCCGAGATTGATGTCTGAAATACTCCTCTGTGCTACAGACAAGGGCGAGATTGACTCTCATGAACATGATGGAGTGGCTTGCAGAATATTGGAGTACAATGATGTACATGTTAGCCCTGTAATTAGCTTTATTTGTAATTTTTCATTTAGGAATGGTCAGTTTCCTAAACGATTAAAGTACTGAGTAGTAAAGTTGCTTTATAAAAAAGGAGAAAGGGGTAATGTAGACAATTTTAGACCTGTTTCCATGCCATCAGTGTTTGCTGAAGTTTCTGAAAAGGCTGTGTATGTAAGGATACTTGATCGTTTTATATCACACGGTCTGCTATCTAATGTACAAATTTAGAAGTCGCTTAACAACTGAAAATGCTATACTCTTTTCTCTATGAGGTACTGGATTAGTTAATGGCTCTGAGCACTATGGGACTTAACATCTATGGTCATCAGTCCCCTAGAACTTAGAACTACTTAAACCTAACTAACCTAAGGACATCACACAACACCCAGTCATCACGAGGCAGAGAAAATCCCTGACCCCGCCGGGAATCGAACCCGGCCGCGGGAAGCGAGAACGCTACCGCACGACCACGAGCTGCGGACGCATTAGTTAAACAAAAGGTTACGAACGCTGGGCATGTTTTTTGATTTAACTAAGGCGTGTGATCTACGTCTACATGGATACTCTGCAAATCACATTTAAGTGCCTGGCAGAGGGTTCATCGAACCACCTTCACATTTCTCTATTAATCCAATCTCGTATAGCTCGCGGAAAGAAAGAACACCTATATCTTTCCGTAGAGCTCTGATTTCCTTATTTTATCGTGGTGATCGTTTCTCCCAGTGTAGGTCTGTGTCAACAAAATATTTGCGCATTCGGAGGAGAAAGTTGGTGATAGGAATTTCGTGACGAGATTCCGTCGCAATGAAAAACACCTTTTTTTAAATGATGTCCAGCCCAAATCCTGTATCATTTATGCGACACTCTCTCCCATATTTCGCTATAATACAAAACGTGCTGTTTTTCTTTGAACTTTTTCGATGTACTCCGTCACCCCTATCTGGTATGGATCCCACACCGCGCAACTGTATTCCAAAAAGAGAACGGACAAACGAAGTGTAGACAGTCTCCTTAGTAGAGCTGTTACATTTTTCAAGTGTCCTCCCAATAAAACGCAGTCTTTGGTTAGCCTTCCCCACAACATTTTCTATGTGTTCCTCCAAATTTAAGATGTTCGTAATTGTAATACCTAGATATTTAGTTGAATTTACGGCTTTTAGATTAGACTGATTTATCGTGTAACCGAATTGCTTTTAGCACTCGTGTGGATGACCTCCCCCTTTTCGTTATTTAGATTCAACTGGCAATTTTCACACGATTCAGATATCTTCTCTAAATCGTTTTGCAATTTATTTTGATCTTCTGATAACTTTATCAGTCGATAAACGACAGCGTCATCTGGAAACAACCTAAGGCGGTTGCTCAGATTGTCTCCCAAATCGTTTATATAGATAAGGAACAGCAAAGGGCCTATAACACTACCTTAGGGAACGCCAGAAATATCTGTTTTACTCGATTACTTTCTGCCAATTACTACGAGGTGTGACCTCTCTGACAGGAAATCACAAATCCAGTCACATAACTGAGACGATATTCCATAAGTACGCAATTTCACTACAAGCCGCTTGTGTGGTACAGTGTCAAATCCAGAAATACGGAATCGATCTGAAATCGCTTGTCAATAGCACTCAACACTTCATGTGAATAAAGAGCTAGTTATGTTTAACAGGAATGATGTTTTCTAAACCCATGTTGACTGTGTGTCAATAGACAGTTTTCTTCGAGGTAATTCTTACTGTTTGAACACAGTATATGTTCCAAAATCCTGCTGAATATCGATGTTAACGGTATGGGCCTGTAATTTAGTGGAATACTCCTGCTACCTTTCTCGAATATTGGTGTGACCTATGCAACTTTCCAGTCACTGGGTACGGAACTTTCGTCGTGCGAACGGTTGTATATGATTGTTAAGTTTAGAGCTAATGCATCTGCATACTCCGAAAGGAACCTGATTGGTGTACAGACCGGACCAGAAGACTTGCTTTTATTGATTTAAGTTGTTTCACTATTCCGACGATATTTACTTCTTCGTTACTCATGTTGGCAGCTGTTCTCGATTCGAATTCTGGAATATTTAGTTCGTCTTCTTTTGTGAAGGCATTGCATTGCATTGATCACAAAATATTGCTCCAGAAGTTAGGCCATTACGGAATACGGGGAACAGCTCACGACTGGTTCACCTCTTACTTTAGCAACAGACAGGAAAATGTCATTATTCACAGTGTTGAGAATGGCTGTGAAGTGGGGTCTGAGTGGGGTACGTTCAAATGCGTTGTGCCTCAGGGAACAGTGCTGCGGCCACTCCTGTTCCTTATTTATATAAATGATATGCCCTCTAGTATTACAGGTAACTCTAAAATATTTCTGTTTGCTGATGACACTAGCTTGGTAGTGAAGGGTGTGTGTGCAACATTGGCTCGGTTTCAAATAGTGCAGTTAATAAGTTCATGGCATGTAGAAAATAAACTAACGCTAAACCACAGTAAGATTCAGTTTACTGTTTCTAACACGCAATTCAACAAAACCTGACGTTTTAACTTCACAGAATGAGCATACGATTAGTGAAACTGAACAATTCAAATTTCCAGGTGTTCAGATAGATGGTAAACTGTCGTGGAAAGCCCAGGTTCTGGATCTTGTTCAAAGACTTACTGCTGCCATTTTCATTATTCGAACGGTATCTGAAGTAACTGACTGTTCGACACGAAAATTAGTCTACTTTGCTTATTTTCATTCGCTTATGTCGTGTGGTATTATATTTTGGGGTAACTCTTCCCATTCTAAAAGGATATTTTTGGCTCAGAAACGGGCGGTTCGGGCAATGAGTGGCGTAATAAGTCCACGAACCTCTTGTCGACCCCTGTTCACGAGTATGGGTATTTTGACTTTGGCCTCTCAATATATACATTCCTTCCTGTCATTTCTTGTCAACAATATTAGCTTGTTCCCAAGAATAAGCAGCTTTCACTCAGTTAATGCTCGGTAGAAATCAAGCCTGCATTTGGATCGGGACTTCATTAACTCTTGTGCAGAAATGTGTACAGTATACTGCTTCATCCATTTTCAATAAGCTACCACAAGAATTCGAAAATTTTAGCAGTAATCCACCCGCTTTCAAACCGAAACTGAAGAGTTCCCTCGTGGGTCACTCCTTCTACTCTGTCGAGGAGTTCCTTTAAAAATTAAGCTGATTCTTGTTGTATTGTTGATTGCGTTTACTTAAACATATGGCTTGACTTTTTTTGGGATCATAAACATTTTATTTTTATATGTTATTACTTTTATGTTGTAATTTCATGTACTGACACGTTCCATGACCTTGGAAATTTGCTCGTCGGTTTCGCCTTGCGGAACTTGACGTGTAAATAAATAAATAAACGACAGCATCATCTGCAAACAACCTAAGACGGCTGCTCAGATTGTCTGCTAAATAGTTTATAAAGCTAAGGAACATCAGAGGGTCCATAACACTATTTTGGGGAACGCCAGAAATTACTTCTGTTTGACTCGATGACTGCGTCAATTGCTACGAACTGTGACTTCTCTGACAAGAAATTACGAATCCAGTCATATGACTGAAACGATATTCCATAAGCACGAAGTTTCACTGCAGGCCGCTTGCGTGATACAGTGTGAAAAGTCTTCTGGAGATCTAGATAGACGGAATCAGTTTGAAATCCCTCGTCAAAAGCACTCATTATTATAATGCACATTACTATGGCAGGCCACGTAATTTTTATTGAATGCCGCATTACACTTCAAAGAGGCACAGATAGGTATTATTTTTCAACTTAGTCACTAAATCTCTGTAAACAACGGTCGCAACTTTCTACCAGTCGTTCAAATCCTGGACGATACAAACCCGCTCCTTGGTCGCGGAGCCATTCGAGAACCGCTGTGTGAACGTCCCCATTATTGGAAAATCTCTTTGCCGTCAGATGCACTTCCCCCGTTGCCTACATATTCTCGTCTACAGTGGATGTCGATGGCCTTCATTCCTGCTCAGCATCAGCCACGTCTGTGCGGCATTCGTAAGTTTGTTGGCACGATTCCGCTATGGCCGGCCGCACCACTGAGTTTCTTTATTGTACCGCCAGACTTTCATGCTGAATCGGCAATTTAGACGTTTTGCCCACAAAAATCGGCCTGTCCCTCGTACTTCAGCTTTGCAGTACGTTTCCGTTGGTGCGCCATTTCAGTTGCACACGCTCATGCACTTGCTATCCATACCGCAGCAGAAATGTATCAGTAGGAAACCCATAAGATGTACTCTCTTTTGAAAACGCCCCTCTATTGTTTCGCCATGGTCTTAGTGCGAGGCGACATGTGTAACTTACTTTTTGAAATTGTTATGTGCATTATTTGCCTTTCAGACACTACAGTTTCGCAACGAAGGCAAGAAAAGACATTTGGGGATTAACTTTACATAGGCTGTGTACTCTATAGACACGAACACAAACACAGTCGCAAAAAGATGGGGAACGAAGTCAACGACAAGCCTTCTGTAGGAGTCGCACCGTTGTTGGACTGCCGTGACACAGGGAAACCACAAAATCTAGGTAACTAGACAGGAATCTGAACCTTGCTTACCAGAAAATGAAATTAGTGCATTAGCCATTGGAACACAGTTCTCGATTTACAGCCTTGGGGGTTACCTAATAAGCATTAGGGATAAGAGGGCTAGCTAATGACTAGTTCCGAGCGTAACTAGCAGATAGGATAAAAAAAAGTAGAATGACGCGTACTTCAAATAAGCCTACAGTTTTAGTGAAACATTTATCACAACCAAAACACATTAATATAGGTTTCATTCAGAATAGCATTATAGGATCATTATTGTTATTGATATACATCAACGACTTCGCCGTTAGTGTCAGTAACGGGCCAAAACTTCTCTTTAATGATGACAGCAATGCTATAGTCACTGAGAAACCAAGAGAATTCCGTGCCGAAAAGGAAGGTAAATCCTTAAGGTGCTTACAGTTCGTCAATAAGAAATAAAGTGACATTGCACATAAAGAAAACTTCTGCAATGAATTTCAGTTTGAAGAGGATAAATGATTCTGTTACATTAAGTGTAGATGGCACCTTATTAGTATGTGTAACAAATCCAAAATTTCTAGGAATCAATGCCGATTATCTGTTAAATGGTATGAGCGCACAAAGGTACTTGCAAACAGGAAGTCAGTAGCATAGTATGCCCTCAGACTTCTGTCATCAGTATGTAACAGTCCATACTGATTCAAATTTCTCATGGTTTCCCTAAATTACTTCAGACAAGCGCCGCGATGGTTCCTGCTCTGAAAGACTGCGACCGACTACCTGTCCCATCTTTGTCATACTAGAGCTGTAGATATGTAAATGTCTGTATATGTGTATTACTTTATTTCCATTATACGGGGCGTTCAAAACGAAACGAGCCGGAGGCGTAATTACAGAAACCAGTACCTCTATGTCAGAAGTATTGACCCTGGCTGTTGAGACACTTGTCCCACTGTGACACAAGGTGAATGGCTGTCTCATAAAATTCCAAGGGCAGCGATGTTAACCAGTTCCGCAACAACAGCTGGACGTCGTGCCCCTCAGAGCCTTTTTAAGGGGACCAAAAATGGCGTAATCACTGGGAGAGAGGTCCGGACTGTATGGACGGTGGGCGAGAACCAGCTGGACATTGTGATCGGTAATGCACTGTGGTGCTCCAGACCGTGCATCATCGACTAACAACACCGGTCCTTCCTTCAAGCCCTTGTGCCACACCTTGACACTTGCAAGGGTCATGCAGTGTTTGCCGCACAACTGTGACATTCGTCGATGAATGTCCGTTCGTCCCACTCCTTCCAGAACAACACCTCTTAGCACTTCTTTTGACGCCTCCATGGCAGCGTTGGACGACTGATGCATGCTGCTGCTAGCTCTGTATAGTCACGTGGCGTACAAGCGTGCCCTCCAGCGACGGGCTGTGACTTACACGCCCTGGTCGGAACCACACCTCTTTACACACGCCATGATATTACCCTTCTGTCACCTGTTTACGCATTAAAGACTCCGGATCACGCCTTTTTGAACGCCCCTTATACTCTAAAATTGTAATACCAAGACATGTCCAATATTCTAGTAAAAGGTGATCTACGGGTGAATAAAACTACTATTGTTACTACTAGCACTTACCTCATCCGAAAGAGCGTTATTGATGTTCACCACAAGAGTGCTCGAATTAATAGTTTTGAAGAAGTCTACAAGATCAGATGAGTTCTTGACGGGGTGTCCCAGGTACTCTGCGAAGCGTACTGATCTGTCTGTTGCGTTCCTGGAGAAGGCCCATGGGCTTAACGCCGTTCCACTCATTGCTACTGCATTTTTGTATAGACCTGTTTAGAAACAAACGCTGCATGTTAATGACTGTTTCTACAATTATTACGTTCTAATGAAACAAACGTTTCTTTTCTTTAAAGTATGTTTTAACGCCCATTGTATAACACTCATGTGAAAAACATTGCCTCTCCGCGAAGAGAAATCATTCTTTTGCGTGTCTAATTATCTCTCCACAAATACGAATGATTCGTCTGCGTGTTTGTGGCGTGTACATTAGTTCCAAACTCGATGTTGTTGTCTCGCTGCATGCTGTATGTAACACAGTACTTGCTGAGAATGGACACTGCTTATACTGCCTGAGCTATGCGAGCACAGCTGTTGCCCCACATAGCTGCATGGATCACTTCTTTTTCTTTTTTTTTTAAATCTTTATTGATAATATCTATTATACAAAATGAACGCACCACCTTAGTGATTAGTGGGTCGTAATACTACTACAGTGTTATGTATTTCAGCAGCTATTATTGTTGTTATTACTATGATACAATGTTTATTATTGTGAGCTACAGACAGCTGCAGACTTCTTTGTAGAACTTCGACACGAAGAATTTTCGTAACAGCAACGAACGGACTAAGTGTTGTGAACAGGCGGAGACTATTCTAATGTGGCTATCCAATAATGTTGCATTTAAATAGTGATCTGCTTCCGGGAGAACATCCGTAAACACACTATTAAGCAGTCAGGTAGAGAAATCCTTCGTGCTGACAAGTTGCGTTTACTGAAGAAAGACTTGTTATTACAACAGCACACATACTTTAAACTAATTTTGCTAACTAGCTACCCTCTGTTCATTGAAGTTCGTGACAATGGAACGAGCCCCTTCTACATCTGCGGTTGTACTCCTCAAGCCATCTCTCGGAGAGTGGCGGAGGGGAATTTGTGTACGACTGTCACCTCGCCCTTTTCCTGTTCCAGTCATTTATGGATCTCGGAAAGAACGAATATCTCTAACTTTGTTTTCATGGTCTTTTGCAGGATATACACTGTGTGATCAAATGTATCCGGACATCCCAAAAAACATACGTTTTTCATATTAGGTGCATTGTGCTGCCACCTACTGCCACGTATTCCGTATCAGCGACCTCAGTAATCATTAGAGATCTTGAGACAGCACAATGGGGCGCTCCGCGGAACTCACGGACTTCAAACGTGGTTCAAATGGCTCTGAGCACTATGGGACTTAACTTCTGTGGTCATCAGTCCCCTAGAACTTAGAACTACTTAAACCTAACTAACCTAAGGACATCACACACATCCATGCCCGAGGCAGGATTCGAACCTGCGACCGTAGCAGTCCCGCGGTTCCGGACTGCCTTCGAACGTGGTCAGGTGATTGGGTGTCACTTGTGACATACGTATGTATGCGACATTTCATCACTCCTAAACATCCCTAGGTCCACTGTTCTGATGTGATAGTGAAGTGGAAACGTGAAGGGAAACGCACAGCACAAAAGCATACAGGCCGACCTCGTCTGTTAACTGACAGAGATCGCCGACAGTTGAGGAGGGTCGTAGTGTGTAATAGGTAGACATCTAACCAGACCATCACACCGGAATTCCTGACTGCATCAGGATCCACTGCAAGTACTACGAAAGTTAGGTGGGAGGTGAGAAAACTTGGATTTCATAGTCGAGCGGCTGCTCATAAGTCACACATCACGCCAGTAATTGCGAAACGACGCCTCACTTGGTGTAAGAAACGTAAACATTGGACGACTGAACAGTGGAAAAACTTTGTGTGGAGCGACGAATCAGGGTACACAATGTGACGATCCGATGGCAGGGTGTGGGTATGGCGAATGCCCGGTGAACGTAATCTGTCAGGATGTGTAGTGCCAACAGTAAAGTTCGGAGGCGGTGGTGTTATGGTGTGGTCTTGTTTTTCATGGAGGGGGGTAGCACCCTTTGTTGTTTTGCGTGGCACTATCACAGCACAGGCCTACATCTTTGTTTTAAGCACCTTCTTGCTTCCCAATGTTGAAGAGCAATTCGGGGATGGCGATTGAATCTTTCAACACGTTCGGACACCAGTTCATAATGCACGGCCGGTGAGAGAGTGGTTACACAATAGTAACATCCCTGTAAGGGACTGGCCTGTAGAGAGTCCTGACCTGAATACTAACGAACACCTTTGGGATATTTTGGAACGCCGGACCTCACCGACCGCCGACATCGATACTTCTTCTGAGTGCAGCACTCCGTGAAGAATGTGCTGCCATTCCCCAAATAACCTTCCAGCACCTGATTGAATGTATGAGTGCGAGAGTGGAAGCTGTCATCAAGGCTAAGAGTGGGCCAACAGAATATTGAATTCTAGCATTACCGATAGGGGCGCTATGAACTTGTAAGTCATTTTCAACCAGGTGTCCGGACACTTTTGATCACATAGTGTATGTAGGAGGAAGCAATATATTGGCTGACGCTTGTGGGAATGCACACTCCCGGAATTTTAATAGTAGACCATAAGGTGAAGCTGAACGCCTCTTGCATCGTCTGCCACTGGACTTGACTGAGTATGTCCGTGATGCTTTCGTGCGTACTAAATGAACCAATAACGAGATGTGCTTCTCTTCTTTGGATCTATTCTATGTCCTCTATCAATCCTAGCTGGTGATGATACCAGACTAACAAGAAATATTCAACTATATGTACAGAGTTTCTCCATCTTGAATAGTCTGTCAGTTCAATGAAAGTTTTCAACAGTAAACAGTTTGCTAAAGCTTGAGAAGCAAGTTATTTCACGAGTGTTGGTAATAATCGCAATGTGTCAGATCGGAACTCTAAGAGGAGGAACTGTTCAAATAATTCCTGTACAATATGCCGAGATATTTGCACAGTACGAACGGCGCGGTACTGATAAGCACTGCATGGTTCAGGGGAATTGTAGATCTCAGTTATACTCTTTTCTTCGATTTGAGTGGCTCATGTTTCCACAATATTTCACTGTACACTTAAGATATTGTTAATGTTCACTAGGAACTACTGATATCTCCTTTTTTGCATTCTGTAGGCGCTCCTAACATTCTGATATGCATCTTGTACATGTATCAAGTGATCTGTTAATGCAAAAAAAGTATTACTTTTCCTCCGCTCATTAGTAAAGGCCAAAAATGATACTGTTGACTGCAAGTGATAAATAGTACGATAAACCGTGATATTGCATTTTGCAGGACAATTTTGCAACCATTATATCTCATTATCGCACAAAAAATGCTTTAAAAGTGCGAGCAACTTTAACTAATTGGACAGTTAATTCAAGCTCATAGTGCAGAAAGCCCTGAATTTTGTTTTCGACGCCCGCCTCTTCTAAAGGCTGGTCGATTTGCGGCTGAACTGTGGCTGTGGTTTCTTGCATACCATATACGTCCACCACGCAATCTGCATTGATGAAAACATTTTACGAGTCATTAATAAAGACTGATGTAGTACATCTAACAATATGTTCCTTCTTGTAGAGGACGTATTTCCTTGTTTTCTTTTCACAAAATATGTACCTTAGCGGCTACTGGGCAACTCAATGTGACGGAAGTTAGAGCAAGGTAACTGTTGAACGCCTTGTCATAGTCGGCCGTTCTACGCCGTCTGATGCTGAACGAATTGGCAGCAAGCACGCTATTCGGTTCGTGAGCGTTGTCCACCAACAGAAATATAACAAAGTGCGAGGGTCATTCTAAAAGTGAAGAACATTTGTTTCTTCTGACACTTTATTCAAGATGTGGAAAGGAAACTTATTTTACGTCTTATTTTGGCTTCTTAGCTGTTTTTCTACTTTTTCGCCATTCAAATTTAAGCAATTGTCGCAGAGCTGACAAGCTTTCCTTGATCTTACAATCAGTTACTAACGTCCTCTTTCAGTTCTTTGTCATGTCCATGGTATTTTCTCCCCGAACAATCCTTCAGTTCGGAGAAGGTTTGGAGATGGTAATCACTCCGGGCTGTATGCTGATATTCAGAATTTCTCGCTTAAACTGCCGAAGCAAATCATTCGTCAACTGAGCAGAACACGAGTGAGTCTTATCGTTATGAAGCACACTGCCGCGACGACAGTCCACGCCAATTGTTTTGAACGGCACGGCACAATCGATGAAGGACGGGTCTGTCAATAAGTCACTCACTCATGGTCGCTCCTCCTCTGGCCGTAAAGTCGCCTTCCAAGCCCAAACCTCTGTGGCTATTATCTTTTTGCTGCTGATTTTTGTGTGTGTGTGGGGGGGGGGGGGGGGATGGGAGGGATCTCGAAAGATGCCATTTAATAATCTGGGGCTTCCTTTCTTTACTTTTAGGCGAAAAACAGATCTCGTTTTAATGTGAAACCCTTACACGTAGATTGTATTTGTATGATTACCTAATTCCGTTCGCCAGCTGCGTGTATTTGTCATAAGAATGCAGGTAGTCTTCTCAGCTTCTAAACGAAATTATAAGTTTAATAAATTGCTTTCAAACCACCTAAAAAAGTAGGTAGCAGAAAAATATTTGTTGTATGCTCTGGAGAAAGAGACACTCAGGGACAGGCGACGCAAGGGCCATCTTGCAGTGAAAGATAAAGATGTTGAATAAAATCAAGGACAATGGGGAGACTACAACGCCGGCCGTTGATGCCGAGCGGTTCTAGGCGCTTCAGTCTGGAACCGCGCGACCGCTACGGTCGCAGGTTTGAATCCTGCTTCGGGCATGGATGTGTGTGATGTCCTTAGGTTAGTTAGGTTTAAGTAATTCTAAGTTTTAGGGGACTGAAGACCTTAGATGTTAAGTATCATAGTGTTCAGAGCCATTTGAACCATTTTGGAGACTATAACACTCTCTGTATATAGGCTCTCTATATGATAGACGAAGGGAGCGCCATCTGCGAGCGGAAAATCAAGGACAGACCTCACGGGTGACGTCCTCAATGAGTGAATGAAAAACTTAACATCAGCAGCACCTGTATCAACAACAAAAATGTTTTCTGCAGTAGCTACCTAACAATAGGATTACTATATGATTTCGGTAGGCCAATGTTGGGGAGAAGGGGAGAGAGATATTTTAGCATATTGACATTTAAAAAGTTTTTTCCCGAGATCATAAATGAATAGGGACTATGAATTGATAAAAAGTTTCGATATTCGATCAGTTCGAATTGTACTTTGTTGTAGACTGCAGTGCAGTGTAAGTTAGTGGGAGGAGTTAGTTTTCGTTATTCATATTTTAGTTTGCTTCTGATTCATAGGTCTTGCAATTAACTACAGCAGTGTAGCATAAAATAATTTCTGGAGTTTTCTGTTGCTGTAAGTAGTTAATTCTATAACGGATCAGCACACTGCACGTATGTGGGACTGAATATTACTGTCTTTCCAGAAAGTGGCGTAGCAAAACGTCTTATCTTAAAGTAAACGAAAATAAAAACTCCATTCCACGAGATCTGACGGAATGAGTAACCTACATTGTGGCAGTTGCAGGGCTGTTTCCCCTTAAGAGATTACAGATGCTTTCTGTTAAACAACCATCTTCTAGCTCTTCTGCATATGCCTAGCAATTATGCCTCCTAGCGTGCGATGTGGGAGAAGCAATTACGTCATTTACTTGAGTACATATTTTTTGTAATCTGCGGACTGCAGGTTGTTGCTCTCTAAAGCCACTACAGCAATAACAAAAGTTGTCGCTCTCAGACGTCCGACCCGTCAGTCGGCAAGACTCACCGGAGGAGAAACACCCCTCTGAAGATATCCAGCGCAGCTCTGGACGAAGCGTTAGGAGCTGAAGAGTTTCATGGACCACGACCTTACATCCCGGAAGGTTTACCAGAAAATAACAAAAGTGTCTTACTGATCGTAACATTACTCATCATTGATTCTTTAATAACAAGCTCATCTTATTTCGGATACAGTTATAGGGCCCTGTATCGTAGCTGCTGAATTTTTTTCCAGCTATTTTCTGCATAAGCACTTCGATTGTTTACAGGATGAACTCCGATAGCACGATTAACGCTGTTGTACCATTACTGCCACAGGTGAAATAGTACAAAAGAACTTTTGTCGACAGTCAGCATACGAAGAGTTTTGTCCTACCGAAATCAACATACATACATCGGGCAGTCTGCAGTCTGATAATGTATATAGTAGTAGAACTTTATTAGTTGTCTAAAATAATACACCGAGGTGAAAAGAGTCATGAGATACCTCTTAATATTGTGTCGGACATGCTTTTGCCCGGCAACTCGACGTGGCCTGAACTCAACAAGTGTTTGGAAGTCCCCTGCAGAAATATTGTGTCACGTTGCGTCTATCTGCCCGTCCGAACAGGTCTCAGTAGGTCCAGCGGTGCCGACCGACCGCCGTGTCATCTTGAGCCGATAGGTGTCAGTGGCTCCAGATATGGAGAAGCATTTGGTCAGTGTACCACTCTCCTGAACTTTGTCAGGCTTCGTGAACGGACTCGCAACTTCACAGTCAGACTGCTACCCATTGGTCTCACAAGGGCTGACACCACTCCATTTGCCAATAGCGCTCGTCAGATCCAGACAATCACTTATCCAATTGCTAGCCAAGCCCGACAGCGATTAATTTCGGTGATATGACGGAAAAATTGTGTAAGTGTTGCCGGCGCAGAATTATGTCCACGAACCGACCTCTCGGTTATGTTCCATAAATGTTCGATGGGTTTCATGTTGGGCGATCTGAAAGGCCAGATCATTCCCTCGAATTGGCCAAAATGTTCTTCAAGCCTATCACAACAACTCTGCAGGGTGACATGTTGTGTTGTCCTCCGTAAAAATTCCATCATTTTTGGGAACATCAACATGGATGGCTACAAATGGTCTCCAAGTAGCCGAACATAACTAGAGTTCCCAGTAAATTATATGTAAACGCAGCCCACTTCATTATGGAGCCACCACCGGCTTGCACAGTGCCATGTTGACAACTTGCTTCCATGACTTCGTGGGGTCTGCGTCACACTCGAACTCTATCATCAGCTGTTACCACGGTTTCACAGTTGTCTAGAGTGCGAGAGATATGGTCACGAGCCCAAGAGACGCTCTGTGGGCGATGTCGTTCGCAAAGTCATTCGCGTCAGTCGTCTGCTGCCATAGCCTCTTAACGTCAAATTTCAACCCCCACCGCACTGTCCTAACGGATACCTTCGTCCCACTTCCCACATTGATTTCTGCGATTATTTCACTCTGTGTTGGTTGTCTGTTAGCACTGACAACTCTCTGCAAACGCCGTTGCTTTCGGTAGTTAAGTGATCTCGGAATACTGAATTCCCAAACGATTTCAGAAATAGAATGCCCCTTGCGGCTAATCCAACTACCGTTCGGCGTTCAAAGTCTGTTAATTCCCGTCGTACAGACATGATGGCATCTGATACGTTACACATAAATCATCTAAGTGCAAATGACAGCTCCGCCAATATACTGCCCTTTTATACTTTGTGTACGAGATACTACCGCCATCTGTACATGTGCATATCGTCACCCATGACTTTAGTCATCTCGATGTGAACGAAATACTGCCGAGAGCGCCCAGTTTGCAACTTAAGATGGTTGCACTGAGAGGGGACGAGAGACTGAAGTAACAATAGGAAGAGTTTGATCAACATTGTAGTTGGGGTGGAGATAAAGGGACTGTCTAGTGGAGATTTAAAAAATGGGACCCGTTGTGAGAGACAGGCAAGAATACACACGTACGGATTAAGGTGAACTGTCCGTCGAAGAACAAAGATGCTCTACTAAACCTAGAGGCAAAACTACTTGTGGAGACTAAACACTAACACTTTGTGGGTACTTATGGCCATCCAGCACTGAATTTCGTTACAAGACATCCTGCGAAGCATTACTTAATGCCTTCTCTAAAAGCTACATGGAACATATAGATAGGAAACCCATTCATGATGGAAATATGTTAGATTTAACGGTAGCAAACAGACCTGGCCTCTTAGAGGATGTCCACAACGAAACTGGTGTCAGTGACTATGAGGCAATTATAGCAGCAATGAATAACAAATGGCAACTAAAACAAGTAGAAAATTTAATGCATGGTCCAGTCACTTCAATGTGACCACCGCCTGCCTTTGGCGTCAAACTGTAATAAAAAAAATGGTTCAAATGGCTCTGAGCACTATGGGACTTAACATCAGAGTTCATCAGTCCCCTAAAACTTAGAACTACTTAAACCTAACTAACCTAAGGACACCACACACATCCATGCCCGAGACAGCATTCGAACCTGCAACCGTAGCGGTCGCGCGGTTCCAAACTGAAGCTCCTAGAACCGCTCGGCTACACCGGCCGGCCACACGTAACAAAAAAAAGAAAACCTAACGGTGAATGCCATAATGTATAAAATTGCAAAACTGTGAGAGCGTGCATATGAAAAAATCCAGATGATTTGGTGTATAAAGTCTCTGTTCTGCCACAGGAGTGAATCACGTCGATGAGATAGCAAACTCCCCAGATTTAAACCAAATCGGGGTTCTGTGGGACCACCTCAATCGGTGTGTTCGCGTCATAGATTCTCATCCCAGAAACCTATTGCAGCTGTCCACAACTTGGACTCACCATGGCTCCACATGTCTGTCGGTACCTTGCAGAACCACACTGACGCTTTCCTACACGTCTCACGTTGCAAAATGTAGTTATTCAATCTTTTGACAAGTGGCACGTTACTGTAATTGGCAGTGTATGATCAGCGAATTAGACAAAGAACGAGTAGCTCCATATCTCAATGACGAACTTGAATCTTTTATCTCAAGACAGGAACTTGTAGAGCATCTGTTGGTCGAGTTTAAAAGATTTGTTGACCACCCACTGGACCGATGTATACTCACGAAGGAACATTTCCAATTGTCAATAAGTGATATTCATGAAATCTGGCGGGTGTGTAGAGGGCATAAAATAATGCAATACGGTATTTTTTGGTTTCTGGACAGTTTCACTTTCAAGGGGTAAAACACACCCCGAAAGATAATTTGGCGTTTCAAGTTTAGAGGCAATATCTTCGAAAAGATGATGTATAAAAATGTTTTTCATATGAAAGTTGGTATGTAATTAAGTGTATGGTCTAAAAATGTTATGTTTTAAGCATTTCTTTATAGGCTGTCATTATTGAAATGACTGTGTATCATAATAATGAGTTACTTGTTTTCACCAACCAACAAAATGCACTCATGTGAAACGGTAAACTAAGAAACAAAAATTAAAAAGAATGTAATGAGTAAAGCAAGAATTTAAAACATAAAACATGTATAAGTAAAATAAATAATTAGAATAATAATGAACGTTTAGATATTTTAAGTATGTGTGTTGAAAATACTCCACCAGTAGAGGGTTCATAAATGGTTCAAATGGCTCTGAGCACTTTGGGACTTAACGTCTGAGGTCATTAGTCCCCTAGAACTTAGAACTACTTAAACCTAACTAACCTAAGGATATCACCCACACCCATGCCCGAGGCAGGATTCGAACCTGCGACCGCAGCGACGCGCGGTTGCAGACTAAAGCGCCTAGAACCGCTCGGCCACTCCGGCCGGCCCAGTAGAGGGTACACAGCTTATTTTGCAAAAATGGTATATCAAAAACCAGCTGTTTATGCATGGATGTATGTAACTTGAAAGCTTCTTTAATTTATGTAGCAAAAAAATTTTACAATTTTCAAACAAAAAAATACGTATTGGATTATTTTGCCCTCTCTGCACACTCGCTAGATTTGATTAGTATCGTTTATTGAGACTGGGGACTGTTCCGTTGTTAGTAGAACAGTTCACGACGGTAAAGATTCTCCATGGTATAATGTCATTGTAAAAACCTCTAAACAAGGAGAGACTACTGCATAACATGGATACAACGAAGCATAGAGCTGTAAGTTGAACATGATGAATGAAACGCGTTTGGCAGTGAAGAGAGCAATGCGTGAAGCATTCAATCACTACCGTAGGAGAATGTTGTCTACAGATCTTTCAGAAAATCCTAAGAAATTCTGGTTTTGTACACGGTGTTTTCGCAAGAGAATATAAAAATTTAACAGGACATGTAGGTTGCTCCACTGAACAATTGGAAGTAGGAAACCTGGGGTCGGAGAAGTCAGCTTAAGAAGATAATATGAATAAAATAACATTGCTGTGTATTTTTTTCATTTACATTAGTTACAGTTAACTGCAGATACCATCATTGACACAATGAACGTATCATTTGTACTGTATCTTACAAAATGTTCTGAAACTGACGGCCCTCAACCTCATCGCAAGCATGACATAGGCGAACATTGACAAATATCCCTAGTGCGTTTCGAATCACATGACACGCAACTACAATTCTGGCAACTAATTCCTCCTCCGTATCCACTGGGGTCTCATACATGAGTGACTTTATATATGCCCATAGGAAATAATCAAGGGGATTCAGGTCAGGTGACATGGCTGGCCATGGAATAGGACCTCCCCTTCCAAATAAGTGACGGGGAAATACAGCACTGAGATGGCTGCGGACATCCGTACTGAAGTGAGGCGGTGCACCGTCATATTGTATCCACATCCTCTCATGAAAGCCAAGGGTACGTTCTCCAACAATTCAGGTAGAACTCTTTGCACGAAGCACAAGTATAGGTGGTCATTCAGACGGCCGGGTAGAAGATATGGCCCAGTGAGATTGTCGCCTACAATTCCGGCCCAGATATTGACAGCTAAACGTACCGGTACTTGATGGTGGGACTCTATTACAGCGTGAGGGTGATCTTCATCCCACACATGGCTATTCTTGCTGTTCGAAATACCATCACGATCAAATGAGGCCTCGTCAGTTAACAGCAGGGAGGTAATCTGGTCGGTCAACCTATTGTTGAGCAACCACTCATACAATGCGATCCTTAGTGCAAAGTCAGTCACAAGCATTGCATGGACTCGTTGTGGGTGAAATGGGTGTAACTGTTGTTGATGGCATTCTCGCCGCACGCTACTAGTATGTGCAGCGGCCATTTCACGTGCAATACAACTGGGTGTGCGAGTGGTCCTCATGTTTCTAGGTCCCTCGTTTCTTCTTTCCAATGAACCAGTCTCCCGCATTCGTCGATCGACAGAAATAAACGGCGTAACTGATGATGCTTGTTAGGAAACCGTCCCTGCACAGCCTTTCTGCAGCGAGGGCATTGTAACGTACTTCCCCATACACAAGGTGCATGTCAGTGACTACTGTACCGGTACTGCTCCACCGTACTGTACTGTACGTCTTTGAATAGCACTGAGTAATGAAACCGTCTGTCGTTCATTCACAGCACTTTCTGTCATGGTACAATGTAAATACGATACAACAGAGCCACCTTACGGACAATTAAAGTAAATAAAACCTACATCGCGACTTCCTAGTAATCAGGCTTGTCTTCCTTGTTTTCTTGCAAAAAATAAATAATATGCATGCAAATAAACAGCATAGTAAATGTAATTTATACGCATGTTACTTGTAAATAAGCTGGAAAACGGTAGTGCTAGACAAAGTGATAGCCAAGTTTACTTCCATATCATCTTAAGCTGGCTTCTCCGACCCCAGGTTCACATTGTCCAGTGGAGCATTCTCTATCTCCTGTTACAGTTTTGCACGCTCTTACGGAAAATCCCTGTGTAAAGGCTGTTAGTGGCACCAAAGCTACTTTCCAGTCACTCATGGACAAAACACGTAATGAAACAGAGAGTAGCGAAGCAAAATCCAAGTTGCTTAACTCAGTCCTCAAATGTTCCTTCATAAATGCAAACCCAGGAATACTGCCACAATTTAATCCTCGGACTTCCGAAAAGATAAGTGAAATAGATGTTAGTGCCAGTGGCATTGAGAAACAGCTGAAAACGTTAAAACTGAAGAAAGCCGCAGTGCCCGATGGAAATTCTATCATATTTATACTGTATTATCGGCTAAGTTAGCCCTTATGTTAACTACAATCTTACAAAAAAATAAAAAATAATAAAAAAATACGGCGTCCAGTAGTTGGAAGAAAGCACAGTTCATAAGAAGAATAGCAGAAGTCACCCTCAATATACCACTCAATATCCTTGCTATCCACTTTTTGTAGAATCTTAGAATATATTCTGTGCTCAAAAGTAGTGAGGTATCTCAAACATAATGACCTACTCCAAGCCAACCACCACAGATTCCAAATACATTATGTGAAACCCAACTGTCTCTTTTCTCACATGACACCCTGAAAGCCGTGGATCGAGGCAATCAGGTAGATGCAGTATTTCTCGATTTCTGAAAAACGTTTGACTCAGTACCACTCTTACGAACATTGTCATAATAACGATCGTATGGGATATTTGGCGAAATTCGCGACTGGATTGAGGATTTTTTCGTAGGAAGAACACACAAAGTTATTGTATTTTGTGTGTAGAATCATCGACATATGTAGCTTCGGGTGTGCCCCAGGGAAGTTATTGGGTCCCTTGATGTTAATGTTGTATATTAATGACTTAGCCGATAATATTAATAGTAACCTCTGACTTCTCGCAGATGCAGTTATCTACAGTGAAGTACAGTCTGAACGAAGCTGCACAAATACTCAGTCAGATCTTGTGACATTTCTAAATGGTGCAAAATTAACAACTTTCTTTAAATGTTCAGAAATGTAAAATTGTGCACCTCACAAAACTGAAACACAGTATCTTACGAATATATTGACAGCGAGTCACTTTTGGAATCGGCAAACAAATTCCTCAGTACAACACTTGGTAGGGACAGGAAATGGAATGATTACTTAGGCTTAGTCGTGAGTAAAGCAGGTAACAGACTTCGGTTTATGGGCAGACTAGTAGGGAAATGCAGTCACTCTGGAAACGAGACTGCTTACAAATCACTCATTCAATCCACGCTAGAATACTGCTTAGGTATGTGGCACCCCTACCACATAGGGCCAAGAGGGGATGCTGAGCCTTTTCAGAGAAGAGTAGCACTGTTTGACATTCGTTTGTCTGACTTGGGAGAGATCGCCACTGAAATGGCGACAAACCTGAATTGGGAGGCGTTTGAATACAATCGTAGATTATCCCACGAAAGGTTAAAAATTTCAAGAACAAGCGTTAAGCGAAGAATCTAAAGCTAAACCTTGGTCCTCCACTTATCTCTCCCGCAGGGTACGTGGAGGCGATATTAGACTGATTACAGCGCCTACAGAGGCATTATCTAATCAGGTATTCTTCCCATGCTCCATACCCAGTTCGAATGGCCAGAAATTCTAACACGTGTTACAACGCTAAGTACGAGTAGCCTCTGGCATGTAATTCGCAGTGGTTTGCGGAGTATGTACGTAGATAGTCGGATAATCTTTGTAATAATCATATTTGTCAACTAGTAGTTTATAAAGAACGTGAGACAACGATATTGCAGTTAACGGAACAAATATCACATGAAAAGTTGACTAGAAGGTTTTGTTGATGCCTACCTTTGCTCAGTGGAGATAAGATATGGTAGTGGATGGATGCTCCTCCAGCACTTTCGCCGAAGATAGTGACTTTGTCTGGGTCGCCGCCAAACGCCGCTATGTTCCTCTGGACCCAACGAAGGGCCTCTGTCTGGTCTTTGAGGCCCATGTTTCCAGGTACGACGTCGTCGCCGGTGCTAAGGAAACCTACAGAAATCCAATTCTATAAATATTAGCTGACAAGCAAATGTGTAGCACAAACTCACAGCAAATTAAGCGAATGATATTTAGCGTTACACAGGAATGGCTTGTTTACCAGCCGTTAAGTTAGTTAACTGCAGGCAGCAAAAGATAAAAGCAATAACGTGTTCGCCGAATATGGGATTAAAAATCATACAAATATTGAAAAAGCTGAGATCAGATGAACGTATATGGAAGTAATTGCAAATACTACGTAAAATATCAGAATAACTTTTACAGATACTGTTGCAATACGTGTACGGCTGCTTACAAATCACTTCTTCCACTACATTTTTTTGGATAGTGGCATATAGCATTATTTTGTTCCCTTCGATGGAATTTACAGTAATCGAAACGAGCGAATGGAGCAGATACACACACACAAAAAAAAAAGAAACAGCGACGCTAGAAAAAGAAGTACAGTTACTAACAGCAAAACATAAAAAGTAGGAGAATATCTTTTATTGTGTTTTTAAGAAATCTTTCAGGCAACAGTATTCTAAATTACTGAATTTACAAACTACATTAATACTACGAAGTTCTAGTGACACCATCCAATTTATCATCAGCAATAAAGTATCCTTCCACATATAGCGCATTTTCTGAAATCTATCTCTTGCTGCATGACTTTCTTCTTAGAATCTTGTAACGGCAAAGAGTTGGGAAGAGGATCAAGT
Organism: Schistocerca piceifrons; assembly: GCF_021461385.2. Taxonomy (NCBI): domain Eukaryota; kingdom Metazoa; phylum Arthropoda; class Insecta; order Orthoptera; family Acrididae; genus Schistocerca; species Schistocerca piceifrons. Next base: position 711,070,740 of record NC_060139.1, on the reverse strand, counting down.
CACTGCACCAGAAATCCAGTGTTCCAGAAACAAAACGGGACAATATTACAGGTCTATTCGTCTCAGCAAGATACCGAAAGAGGAGGGCGAGGATGTAAGGGCAAAGATGTGGGAAGTAAGATCATACCCATAGCATTCATTCAAATCGCGTGGTAATGGTTGATAAGAAGTAGGAGAGAGCTACTAATGCACGTTTTTATCAAACAAATAAGACAAATGTAAGCAACTATCAAGCCTTCTCGGCCTTTTATTGGTCTCGGTAATTGATACACTCATTTTTTACAAGCTCTGCGTTCTCTCCGTGAAAATCACGTGAAGTCAACCAATAACGACGTCATTTGGATGGGTTACGAATGATATTGTGTCAGCACATTGCTTTCCGCGCCGGTTTCAGCATTGTAGACCTTGGTGCCGCAACGTTTCACTCTAGTTACTCCTCGATTGCCATCACGAGGTTGAGTGCATGCCGTTGCAATCCTTTTACCAAGTAAAATTTACCTGTCACTAACAAGAATTGAACCCTGGTCCTCCGTACGGCAGTCAAATTCGATGATTGCTCGGAGGCGGACTGATATGATCGATACCCACATGAGTTAAAACGTATTATCAGTTCGCAGTTAATCTTTTGAAGGACAACATCAGAAATTCCTGATGACTGTCTCAAATAAATAATGCTCTTCTAGCTAAGCTAAATAAAAAAAGGCAGCTTAGGATTATATTACCGTCGGCTTATAACACTGCGAACGTACTGAAGTTTCGCTTTCTTAAGCAACTGTAGAATGAAAAGGCTGCTTAACTGGACAAAATAATGGACTTAGTTACCCATGGATGTACTGAAGAAATTGTCATGTTATTGGTCTTCAGTATTTCAAGGAAACTTCCATTAGAAACGAAACTTAATAGAGTGTTCATGAAAGTAGGATAGTTAGCTGTACAAGATAGAATTTTAGACGTGTTACCTAGCAGTCCTAGGCGGTAGTTTATACCGACAAACACAATGTCGTTGTCAACAAAGTAGTGTGGTGTGGCAGTGTCGCTTCTTCCTTCCCTGAAGCAGCCTCCATGAATCCAGACCATTACATTTTTCAGGGTTTCGTTCGTCGTTCCCAGCTGTGAAAGTACAGAAAATAACCAATGTTTGGTACAAGAGTACAGTAATCCTTCGTTGAAGAACAAAAACATGCAGTAATACGAAGTTTTATCATCAAATTCATTTTCACGTTATTAATCAATTAAAGACACATTCGTTAAACTAATTAGAATCCATCCTAGTTGTAGAGAACGTACTACTGGGCTGTAGACGTTGAGGAAGAGGCAGTCCTCGTTGCCGATCACCTCGTTGCTGTAGAACTGCGGGCACGGCGACCCTGGCTGAAGAGCGTCTCGAACGCCGCTCCACGCATTCTTGCTCACTGGAAGCTGTGACACAAAACAGGCTGTTGAGGTAACGACTTTCACTAGAATCAGACTGGGCTACTAACTGTTGTTGTTGGTGTGGTCTTCAGTCCTGAGACTAGTTTGATGCAGCTCTCCATGCTACTCTATCCTGCGCAAGCCTCTTCAGCTCCCAGTACATCTACATCCACATTTATACTCCGCAAGCCACCCAACGGTGTGTGGCGGAGGGCACTTTACGTGCGACTGTCATTACCTCCCTTTTCTGTTCCAGTCGCGTATGGTTCGCGGGAAGAACGACTGTCTGAAAGCCTCTGTGCGCGTTCGAATCTCTCTAATTTTACATTCGTGATCTCCTCGGGAGGTATAAGTAGGGTAAAGCATTATATTCGATACCTCATCCAGAAACGCACCCTCTCGAAACCTGGCGAGCAAGCTACACCGCGATGCAGAGCGCCTCTCTTGCAGAGTCTGCCACTTGAGTTTGCTAAACATCTCCGTAACGCTATCATGGTTACCAAATAACCCTGTGACGAAAGGCGCCGCTCTTCTTTGCAACTTCTCTATCTCCTCCATCAACCCGATCTGGTACGGATCCCACACTGATGAGCAATACTCAAGTATAGGTCGAACGAGTATTTTGCAAGCCACCTCCTTTGTTGATGGACTACATTTTCTAAGGACTCTCCCAATGAATCTCAATCTGGTACCCGCCTTTCCAACAATTAATTTTATATGATCATTCCACTTCAAATCGTTCCGCACGCATACTCCCAGATATTTTACAGAAGTAACTGCTACCAGTGTTTGTTCCGCTATCATATAATCATACAATAAACGATCCTTCTTTCTATGTATTCGCAATACATTACATTTGTCTATGTTAAGGGTCAGTTGCCACTCCCTGCACCAAGTGCCTATCCGCTGCGGATCTTCCTGCAATTCGTTACAATTTTCTAATGCTGCAACTTCTCTGTATACTGCAGCATCATCCGCGAAAAGCCGCATGGAACTTCCGACACTATCTACTAGGTCATTTATATACATTGTGAAAAGCAATGGTCCCATAACACTCCCCTGTGGCACGCCAGAGGTTACTTTAACGTCTGTAGACGTCTCTCCATTGATAACAACGTGCTGTGTTCTGTTTGCTAAAAACTCTTCAATCAAGCCACACAGCTGGTCTGATATTCCGTAGGCTCTTACTTTGTTTATCAGGCGACAGTGCAGAACTGTATCGAACGCCTTCCGGAAGTCAAGAAAAATGGCATCTACCTGGGAGCCTGTGTCTAATATTTTCTGGGTCTCATGAACAAATAAAACGAGTTGGGTCTCACACGATCGCTGTTTCCGGAATCCATGTTGATTCCTACAGAGTAGACTCTGGGTTTCCACGAATGACATGATACCCGAGCAAAAAACATGTTCTAAAATTCTACAACAGATCGACGTCAGAGATATAGTTTTGCGCATCTGCTCGACGACCCTTCTTGAAGACTGGGACTACCTGTGCTCTTTTCCAATCATTTGGAACCTTCCGTTCCTCTAGAGACTTTCGGTAAACGGCTGTTAGAAGGGGGGCAAGTTCTTTCGCGTACTCTGTGTAGAATCGAATTGGTATCCCGTCTGTTGAGTGATTCCAGTTGCTTTTGTATTCCTTGGACACTTATTTCGATGTCAGCCATTTTTTCGTTTGTGCGAGGATTTAGAGAAGGAACTGCAGTGCGGTCTTCCTCTGTGAAACAGCTTTGGAAAAAGGTGTTTAGTATTTCAGCTTTACGCGTGTCATCCTCTGTTTCAATGCCATCATCATCCCGGAGTGTCTGGATATGCTGTTTTGAGCCACTTACTGATTTAACGTAAGACCAGAACTTCCTAGGATTTTCTGTCAAGTCGGTACATAGAATTTTACTTTCGGATTCACTGAACGCTTCACGCATAGCCCTCCTTACGCTGACTTTGACATCGTTTAGCTTCTGTTTGTCCGAGAGGTTTTGGCTGCGTTTAAACTTGGAGTGAAGCTCTCTTTGCTTTCGCGGTAGTTTCCTAACTTTGTTGTTGAACCACGGTGGGTTTTTCCCGCCCCTCACAGTTTTACTCGGCACGTACCTGTCTAAAACGCATTTTACGATTGCCTTAAACTTTTCCATAAACACTCAACATTGTCAGTGTCGGAACAGAAATTTTCGTTTTGATCTGTTAGGTAGTCTGAAATCTGCCTTCTATTACTCTTGCTAAACGGATAAACCTTCCTGCCTTTTTTAATATTCCTATTAACTTCCATATTCAGGGATGCTGCAACGGCCTTGTGATCACTGATTCCCTGCTCTGCACTTACAGAGTCGAAAAGTTCGGGTCTGTTTGTTAACAGTAGGTCCAAGATGTTATCTCGACGAGTCGGTTCTCTGTTTAATTGCTCGAGGCAATTTTCGGATAGTGGACTCAGTATAATGTCACTCGATGCTCTGTCCCTACCACCCGTCCTAAACTTCTGAGTGTCCCAGTCTATATCTGGTAAATTGAAATCTCCACCTAAGACTATAATATGCTGAGAAAATTTATGTGAAATGTATTCCAAATTTTCTCTCAGTTGTTCTGCCACTAATGCTGCTGAGTCGGGAGGTCGGTAAAAGGAGCCAATTATTAACCTAGCTCGGTTGTTGAGTGTAACCTCCACCCATAATAATTCACAGGAGCTATCCACTTCTACTTCACTACAGGATAAACTACTACTAACAGCGACAAACACGCCACCACCGGTTGCATGCAATCTATCCTTTCTAAACACCGTCTCTGCCTTTGTAAAAATTTCGGCAGAACTTATCTCTGGCTTCAGCCAGCTTTCTGTTCCTATAACGATTTCAGCTTCGGTGCTTTCTATCAGCGCTTGAAGTTCCGGTATTTTACCAATGCAGCTTCGACAGTTTACAATTACAATACCGATTGCTGCTTGGTCCGCGCATGTCCTGACGTTGCCCCACACCCTTTGAGGCTGTTGCCCTTTCTGTACTTGCCCGAGGCCATCTAACCTAAAAAACCGTCCAGTCCACGCCACACAACCCCTGCCACCCCTGTAGCCGCTTGCTGCGTGTAGTGGACTCCTGACCTATCCAGCGGAACCCGAAACCCCCCCACCCTATGGCGCAAGTCGAGAAATCTGCAGCCCACACGGTCGCAGAACCGTCTCAGCCTCTGATTCAGACCCTCCACTCGGCTCTGTACCAAAGGTCCGCAGTCAGTCCTGTCGACAATATTGCAGATGGTGAGCTCTGCTTTCATCCCGCTAGCGAGACTGGCAGTCTTCACCAAATCAGATAGCCGCCGGAAGCCAGAGAGGATTTCCTCCGATCCATAGCGACACACATCATTGGTGCCGACATGAGCGACTACCTGCAGATGGGTGTACCCTGTACCCTTCATGGCATCCGGAAGGACCATTTCCACATCTGGAATGACTCCCCCCGGTATGCACACGGAGTGCACATTGGTTTTCTTCCCCTCTCTTGCTGCCATATCCCTGCGCCTGACGTTGGAGCTCCCAACTACCAGTAAGCCCACCCTCTGCGACCGCCCGGATCTTGCAGACTGAGGGGAACCTCTGGAACAGGACAAGCAGCTGTGTCCGGCCGAAAATCAGTATCAGCCTGAGACAGAGCCTGAAACCGGTTCGTCAGACAAACTGGAGAGGCCTTCCGTTCAGCCCTCCGGAATGTCTTTCGCCCCCTGCCACACCTCGAGACGACCTTCCACTCTACCACAGGTGAGGGATCAGCCTCAATGTGGGCAGTATTCCGGGCAGCCACAGTCGTAGTCCGATCGGGGGATGCGTGGGACGAGCTGGCCGTCCCCGACAAACCCCCATCCGGACCCCCACAGTGATGCCCACTGGCAACAGCCTCAAGCTGTGTGACCAAAGCCAACATTGGCTGAAGCTGGGAGCGAAGGGATGCCAACTCAGCCTGTATCCGAACACAGCAGTTGCAGTCCCAACCTACTGCAGCCTACAATCTTCTGAATCTGCTTAGTGTATTCATCTCTTGGTCTCCCTCTACGATTTTTTCCCTCCACCCTGCCCTCCAGTACTAAATTGGTGATCTCTTGATGCCTCATAACATGTCCTATCAACCGATCCCTTCTTCTAGTCAAGTTGTGCCACAAACTCCTCTTCTCCCCTATTCTATTCAATACCTCCTCATTAGTTGTGTGATCTACCCATCTAATCTTCAGCATTCTTCTGTAGCACCACATTTCGAAAGCTTCTATTCTCTTCTTGTCTAAACTATTTATCGTCCATGTTTCACTTCCATACATGGCTAACTCCATACAAATACCTTCAGAAACGACTTCCTGACACTTAAATCAATACTCGATGTTAACAAATTTCTCTTCTTCAGAAACGCTTTCCTTGCCATTGCCAGTCTACATTTTATATCCTCTCTACTTCGACCATCATTAGTTATTTTGCTCCCCAAATAGCAAAACTCCTTTACTACTTTAAGTGTCTCATTTCCTAATCTAATTCCCGCAGCACCACCCGACTTAATTCGATTACATTCCATTATCCTCGTTTTGCTTTTGTTGATGTTCATCTTATATCCACCTTTCAAGAGACTGTCCATTCCGTTCAACTGCTCTTCCAAGTCCTTTGCTGTATCTGACTAAATTACAATGTCATCGGCAAACCTCAAAGTTTTTATTTCTTCTCCATCGATTTTAATACCTACTCCGAACTTTTCTTTCGTTTCCTTTACTGCTTGCTCAGTAAACAGATTGAATTGCATCTGTCTCACTCCCTTCCCAACCACTGCTTCCCTTTCATGTCCCTCGACTCTTATAACTGCCATCTGCTTTCTGTACAAATTGTAAATAGCCTTTCTCTCCCTGTATTTTACCCCTGCCACCTTCAGAATTTGAAAGAGAGTATTCCAGTCAACATTGTCAAAAGCTTTCTCTAAGTCTACAAATGCTAGAAATGTAGGTTTGCCTTTCCTTAATCTTTCTTCTAAGATAAGTCGCAGGGTCAGTATTGCCTCACGTGTTCCAACACTTCTACGGAATCCAAACTGATCTTCCACGAGGTCGGCTTCAACCAGTTTTACCATTCTTCTGTAAAGACTTCGCGTTAGTATTTTGCAGCTGTGACTTATTAAACAGATAGTTCGGTAATTTTCACATCTGTCAACACCTGCTTTCTTTGGGATTGGAATTATTATATTCTTCTTGAAGTCTGAGGGTATTTCGCCTGTCTCGTACATGTTGCTCACCAGATGGTAGAGTTTTGTCAGGACTCGCTCTCCCAAGGCTGTCAGTAGTTCTAATGGAATGTTGTCTACTCCCGGGACCTTGTTTCGACTTAGGTGTTTCAGTGCTCTGTCAAACTCTTCACGCAGTATCATATCTCCCATTTCATCTTCATCTACCTCCTCTTTCAATCCCAAAATATTGTCCTCAAGAACGTCGCCCCTGTATAGACCCTCTATATACTCCCACCTTTCTGCTTTCCCTTCTTTGCTTAGAACTGGGTTTCCATCTGGGCTCTAGATATTCATGCAAGTGGTTCTCTTATCTCCAAAGGTCTCTTTAATTTTCTCTAGGCAGTATCTATCTTACCCCTCATGAGATAAGCCTCTACATCCTTACATTTGTCCTCTAGCCATCCCTGCTTAGCCATTTTGCACTTCCTGTCGATCTCATTTTCGAGACGTTTGTATTTCTTTTTGCCTGCTTCACTTGCTTCATTTTTGTATTTTCTCCTTTCATCAATTAAATTCAATATGGATTTCTACTAGCCCTCGTCTTTTTACCTACTCGATCCTCTGCTGCCTTCACTATTTCATTCCTCAAAGCTACCCATTCTTCTTCTACTGTATTTCTTTCCCCCATTCCTGTCAATTGTTCCCTTATGCTCTCCCTGAAACTCTGTACAACCTCTGGTTCTTTCAGTTTATCCGGGCTACTAACTAAGACGGACGAATTGACTGAAGGACGGTCCAAACGATTACTCAATCTTCAGTTCACTCATATGTTCTTTAAACTCTTATTCTTTTTCTGGGTATTCGAGAATCTTTATTTAAGGACGAGAATTTAAATGATAATACAAGCAGATAATATTTTCACTCCTTTAGTTTAGTGTCGCGTCTACATTGGTGTTGCTGCAGACGTCATGCCAGCCCAGAGCACTCCGGGCGAAGAAATTAAGTAGAGCGAATTCAAAAGCCTGTACAATTTAAAATGACTTCGGTTTCCTCATGGTGTTCATTCCCCGTCAGTCTGGAACTTTTGAGAATGCATTAATAAAAAATAGAGAAGAGTTAAGATGGTGCTTTTAATGCTTGACGTGTTACGCACAGTCCCTCCCGCTACTCCTCCTTCCCCCGGCTGAGTACAATGCACAGAACTTTCGTACAACCATGTGAAACTGTCCGAAATTCTTTGTTTGAGATGTTGTTTAACTTGCACATTACATTGCCTTAAGCGTCTGTTAAATCGTCGCCGGCCGCGCTGGCCGAGCGGCTCTAGGCGCTTCAGTCCGGAACCTCACGACTGCTAGGGTCGCAGGTTAAATCCTACCTCGGGCACGGATGTGTGTGATGTCCTTAGGTTAATTAGGTTTACGTAGTTCAAAGTCTAGGGGACTGATGACCTCAGATGTTAAGTCCCATAGTGCTCAGAGCCATCTGAACCATTTGTTGACCTGTTGTTGCACTGTAATTTGTTACACAACAACGTTGACACACTATGGCCACACGTCCACTATTTAACGGTTCATAGTGACAACTGGTTGGTCTAATGCACACCTACTGCTTACATAAGTTACTTCAAGCTGTCGCCATAGTTATTGTGCTAGAGTCGATAATACGCCAGGAATAAAATGTCTCGGATCTTTTTGGACAATTGGTGTATGAGCTGTGGCTAAGTAATGGAAATGACAGCTTCGTTAATGAGAAACTTTAAATGTATTTTAAAAGAAATTTAGGCATTAACTTTTAATGAAAAGCGTGTAAGGACCAAACTGAATACAGCTGTTCGCATTTGTAAATAGTTTGTACTTAAATACGAGTGATATTGTTCTTCGAAAAATCGTGTCTGTTTCCTGTCCCAGGACATGACTGGAGCTTACGGTATTTCCATTTCCAGAACATGAAACTATAACCCGACGTGTGAGTGAATGGTAAATTCCTTTTCTTGATCGTTCATCTGAACCTGGTGTGGTTGTAGAAAGAGAAAATGGACCTCATGAGACCGAGACGGGTTGTTGTTCTTTTCACACTAATATCCCAGAAATCTCGGACTCTTGCAGAAAGATTCCAATGGCTAATGATTTGGTTCAAATGGCTCTGAGCACTATGTGACTTAACTGCTGAGGTCATCAGTCGCCTAGAACTTATAACTAATTAAACTTAACTAACCTTAGGACATCACACACATCCATGCCCGAGGCAGGATTCGAACCTGCGACCGTAGCGGTCACGCAGTTCCAGACTGAAGCTCTAATAATTTGGATGGGATTTTCAATTCCGATATTTTCCTGATAACCGTGACGAACTTTTCAAAAATCGTGGTCAGAAGGGGAAATTGGAATTCATTTCTGCAGGAAATGTGTGTGTGTGTGTGTGTGTGTGTGTGTGTGTGTGTGTGTTTGTGTGCGTGCATGTATGTAGTTGATGGTGCGTTGTGCGCATGTGTGTGTGAAGAGTAATGTATTTATATGTGTCACAATTAGGAAACCAAGCCCGTATGTCGTTCTTGGTTGCGAGAAGTGGCTGGGAGAACCGAGGACAGTGATTTAGGTCGTCGCGAGCTCTGTGCACAAAATGAATTGTGATATTATTGTTTGTTTATGTATTTTACTATTGATTGATTTCTTGGGACTCAGTTACTTTTAACTGCTGATTTTTCTCTAAAAAATTCACTAAAACGACACACTGTTAGAGAATGAAATTATACTACTAGGAAAGCTGTCACGGCATTGATTACTTGACACAACTATTATCCTAATCTGAATTGCTTGTTCTACCAGAACCTGGTACAGAAACATTTATAAAGGTTGGTCATATTGCTAAATACAGAATCGAAAAGTAGATACCGATCTTCTCCCTTGTTTTAGAAAGAGAAATTTATCTGAGGGTGCGCAGTTCATTAAATATTTTAGAGGATTCAGCATTTCCAAATCTACAGTCTGCTGTTACCAATTTTTTTTATTTATACTATTTTCCCAGCAAGTAGTTCCGTGGTCGCAGCCCCATTCTAAAGAGTAAATCATTATTGTATTCTAAAGCGTAAATCATTATTGCAGATTGGAACCCGCCGTCATCGGCCTCTGTAGAGTTTGGAAGGAAATGTGTAGGGCCCGAAACAAACTGAATCTTTTAATGTGTTTGAAAGCTGCTCGTTATGGAGCACATGATAGCGCACTTCCAGCGAAAGGCGAGATCTCGGTTTTAACTTGTCTGGTATAAGCAAAATAAATTCATTGTGTTGATGATGGGGATGGCAATGCTTGGGTAATTTTATCGAAGCCTCGAAAATGAAACATTCATGGCATTTTTATTGCAACATTTGGACCGTGGTATTGAATCAATATTCAGAACTTCGGAACGAGGAAATTCTACATACATTTACTCTTATTAATATCATTACTGCAGCTCCATGCTACGTCGAAATCTGGTAGACGTTTACTCGAAAAGAATTTGATCCTTATCAGAATCGTTAGATAGATTAAGCATGCCATCCACTTGCGTTTTACTCTTTGGCTCATAAAGGTGACATTCATTTCTAAAGCTTTCGTTCAAATGGCACTCTGGGATTTGCATAACAGTTTTGATATGTTTAGCTGTCTAAATCGGTAGATTCATATAAAAGCCTTACCATTTTTTCTACAATGTGCATACTATGAAGCTCGAATGAGCCTGCGTGAAACCATCGCTCTCAACATCAGTATAAATTCTCACGGCATTATGATAACGCTGGACTACGCAATTAGTGAAGCAGACATGACTGAAATCTGACCAATGCACGTGACACGTGAAAATACTGTTTAATTAACCGAACATACAATGGTCAATCACATCGCGAACAGTCCACTGAGGAAGAGGAACATCTAAATAATTTAATTGTACTCAAATTATCTACTCAACACACAAAATTTAGCTGTCCGCACGTAAGATAGCTTGAAGTCAAATGGTAAGCAGCGTAAATCATTCGAAATACTTGCCTGAAACCGGAGATCATCGACAGGAGGTTCTGCATATGGGATACCTTCGAAGCTGTACATGGGTTTGTTCGTATACGTTGCTCTGTTAGAACCTTTCAAGGTTCCTGCATCTATATCCACTGTTACATATTCCTGGGCCTGTGACCAAATAAAACATATTAAGTAAAAGAAGTAACAAGGTGTAATTAGCTAAAAAAAAGACTAAATTGAAAACCGCTTGGAAACTAACATTTGTGGGCAAACAACACGCTACATCTATATAAATAAAAATGTAAATGTTGTTTTGTTTAAAATCGTTTATCTCCGAAAATTCTTGACCGATTGCTTTGAAATTTGGATAAAACGTTACATTTTAATGAGACGTGTTCTTAGGCACCTATTTCTACAAATTTTTTAACATTCTTCCAACAACATTTCCCTATTATTAAATTTGTAAGAAAATTTATATATTACATACATTAAAAAATAGTAGTCCAGTGCACTTTGTGTCAAAATTTCGAAGCCTTCGGTCAAAACCTTTCGGAGCATTGCGATTAGGAACATTTTCAGTTACTATATAACTACAAAAGTAGATGTTCGTACCTTCAGAATCTCCCATCTCAGAAAACTCTTCATAGATTGATTTGAAATTTGGAGACAACACTGCATTCGAATACTCACTTATCTTATATACCTACTGGAACGTCATCTGATGTGTATATAATATATATGTAATAAAGTGGAAACGTTATAAAAGCCTGGCCGCGTACAGCTAGTATACGACATAAACATAGCTAGTTATCTTTGTACAACCATGAGCTGCCTGCTGTGTCAGGACGAAATGGAATTGATGCTGAAACTTTTGATATAATGATCGTAGTGATTTATTTATGGTAATGTGAAACGTGGAACGACTCGTTTCTGCCGTCTTACCAAATAAAATTACAGATCTTTGCTTTCTCACTACCACGCCACTGCTTTACAGAATTTTTACTGTCAGTTTAACTAGGCTGTTACTTCTATACCCAAATTGTTTTAGCATTTCGATGTTTATTTTGCTCGGAGGAAATTCTGTTATCCAATATACTCACTTCTTTACTCCCGTCTGGCCAATCGACCAATATATACAGGTACGTAGTAAACAAATTTCTGTGTTTGCTGCACCTTATCACCCATTCGACATAGACAACACATTCACATATTGAAGGACACACACACACACACACACACACACACACACACACACACACACACACACACACACATTCACGCCCACAGTCAAGACAAATAGGACTTTAACTAAACAATAACGATTAAAACAATAATAATTAACTGAATAATTCATGGTGTATATGTTAAATTACATCGGAATACAAGTTTAGTAATAATTACATGAGTGTTTATAACGTCAGATTACCGTTTCTTCTGCCTCTAATTTTAAATGAATCTAACGTATTCCTATTATTATCATAAAAGCAACAACCTTTAATGACTACTGTCTAAAGGACACACAGTAAACTTATATGAAGTGAATTTTATCTAAACTAGTGTCCAAAACTAAAGCAACAAACGCAAATTTTGCAAAGTTGCTTTCATTTTTCCAAAAAATATTACAAACAAATAATAGTAAAGTAGAAACAATGTAAAAAAATTCGGAACCTAAACAACTGTAACACGCATAACGCTTAAAAAAAATGTTCTTCGTTTTTTACAACTTAACGGATTTGCACACACATTCCGACAACTGGTTAATGTGATGGGGTGTGATCACCTCTGGGAGCACTACAGGCCTGACAACGACGGGGCATACTGTGAATAATGTCATCAGTCTCACATTGAGGCAATAACGCCCATTCACGCCCATTCTTCCTGCAGAGCTGCTCGCAGTCTTGGAGAGTGGTTGGTGGATGGTGACGCGATGGACGTCGTCTCCCTGGTGCAGCGCAGACGCGCTCTATGGGATGCAAACCGGGAGAGAGAGCAGGCCACGCCAGGCGTGCAGTATGTTCCGTTTCCAAGAAAATATTAACCACTCGTTCTCTGTGAGGTCGAAGATCTCGTCACGATACCTGACAGCAGTTAGACCTTGCCAATTCAGCAGTACAGTTTCATGAAGAGGAGTTCGAGTGGTAAACATAATCCCTGCCCACGCCCACACCATTCGGGATCCTCCTCGATAATCGACTCTTTCCACGGTGTTTGGCTTCGGAAATCGTGCTCCACGTTCCTTCCCGATGCTAATCCATCGAGAATCACTCCCTAGATTAAACCGAGACTCATCTGTGAAAACAACAATGGCCCACTGTTCGACCGCCCAGGTGGCATGTTGATGACTCCACTGTAGACGTTCCCTTCTATGAAGACGCGTCAGAGGGCGACATACAGTGGGTCTCCGACAATAAAGGCCACTCTGAGGAAGCCTTCTGCACACCGTGTGCCTCAATAAAACACGTCCATTGGATGCTGCGAACTCACATGCCAGTTGCGGTGTAGTACTAAGGCGGTAGTGTGCCCTTACAGCCAAACAAAGATCCTCTCTTTTGAAGTCACACGTGGTCGGCCCTGGCTTGGTCTTCGGGATACAGTTTCGGCCTCTATGAACTGTCGCCACGTCCAAGAAACAACAGAACGATTTGCATTAAGCCATTGGGCTACATTAATTTGCGCCACCGCAGAGAGTCTGGCAGTCATTTTCTCTGTTCCACACCGCACCATCTGTGACTGTGAACACAGCGATTGTGGATACCCGGAAAACACTTCCTCGTTTCATAGGCGCCCTGCCTGTTGACCGAAATGTCATCTTCCGTGCAGAGCACGATTGTAGGGACATCTGGTTGACATTTCGTTAGTTAGACACAGGTCGGGAAAATAGCGGTTTTTTGCTTTAAATTTGGACACCAGTGTAATAATAGTGATCAATTACATAGATTTTGACTGGACACTTGTACGCAGAAGTGATATAAATCTGTGATAAATTACGTATTGTCCGCGCTGCAACACTCCATTATAGTTATTAATGTGAAAGTGTTCCATAGTTCACAGTCTCACTTCAGTAAACTGCTTTTCTTTATTGAATTGCTCGCATTGTTCCAAAATGTTTTAATAATTTGATATACTTTCTCAACATGAAGGCGACATAAGTTGGTAGTTTGTAAGCGGTGTTATTGTTTCGTGGCTACCGTCAGACATATATCGGTATACATGCGGCAGCATATGTTGCAAAACGCCCCCCAGAAAACCAGATTTTCGGTGATCATGCCTCAGGTTCTATTGGTGATAAAAAGGTAGGTTTAAAAGTGTTTCATACAGCCCTTGAGCCAGGGACGATTTGTCTATCTAGCAGACGGATCGTCTTAGTCTCACTATCCTACAGTACAGGGTCAAAGTATTAATGTTACACATTTCCTCCTGCTTAGGAAAATGGCGCAAATTGGTTGGTTCCTTTCACATTTGATATGGTCTACAGTGGGTTTGACGGTACTTGAGGAGGCACCATTAGTTTATGTGAGGTTCCTTTGCGAACACCAAAAAGGTGTTTTTTTATTATATTTTCGTTGTCACTAGTGGACCGAAACCCAGCTGTAGATTCCAAGACGGCTATGCACGGTATATGGCTGAAATTTTTACAATATACACGTAAGATCCCGATCCCGAAGTGCCTTGGAAATTTTCTTGATATATTTACCAGTTTCCAAGATACAGAGGTTCAAAGTTACGCTGCTTATGCACGTAAAATAAGCAAGTAAAATGCGATGTAAAGCGAAAACTTAGTGTATAAAACCTTTAAATAAATTGACTGATGATTAGTCCTGAAGGCTGCATCAGTGATATCCCCTGATGTTAACTGATGAGTATACCAGTGATGAACGAATAAATGATGCATTTGCGTAAATTTTTCGAGTACAATTCGTCAAAATTATATCACCTGTAGTTTTCAAAAATTGGAAACGTGATCTATTGGCACCAGACGCCAGTCGCGGATTCCAAGGCGGCTATGCACAGCAAACGGCTGAACTTTTTGTGATATATTTCTAAGATCCAGTTCTCAAACAACCTTTAAAATTTTCTTCTTATCTTTATCACTTTCCCAGATACAGAGGTGTAAAGTTACCCTTCATGTGCACGTAAAATGTGGACGTAAAAATTAAATACATTGACTAATGACGAGTACACCTGCGACAGACCCATGATTTAATTTAACTGTCGGGCATGAATGAATGAATGAAGATCCATTTGCATAAATTCATGGACGGTTCATAAGGAAACCCCCAAAAAAGCATTCCTCACCATTTTTTCGCCGTCAGCAGTGGACCAATCCGCAGTACCGCATTCCAAGACGACTGCACGCAGAAAATGGTTTTAATTTTTTCGGTGTACTCCTAAGATTCCGGTCTCGAACAACCTTGAAAATTTTCCAAATATCTTTCTCCGTTCCCTAGATACAGAGGTTCAAATTTACCCTACTTCTGCATGTAAATCACGCACGTAAAATCCGACGTGAGGTGAAAATGTAGTTTATTATTCAAACCACCAAAAAAGTGTTTTTTACTATATTTTCGTTGTCACTAGTGGACCGAACCCCAGCCGCAGTAGTAGAGACAGAACTAAGGAGATTCTGGCTGTAAGACAAGAGGCACTGACAGTTGGAGAGCCACAAAGAGATAATGACAATGAGTTCAGCCGAATGAGTGATTGAAAATGGGCCATTACGAGTGGATGTGCATGAAAGATTTACAGCGATGGACTAACGGGTGTGAGTGAATAACAGATAGGGCAACTTGTGAGATTACGAGGTGAGTTGCATGTTAAAAAGAGCGCGAATATTTTTTTAAAGGGGCTGAGGTGGGTAGAATGAGGCAGCTGGTACCCCAGTTTTCAGTCAGAGCCTTTTAATAAATACGAGCATAATTTTTGTGCTTCGAAGGGAGCATTTTTCCGTTGGTATCAGAGATTCGTCTACTTCTGACAAAAGACAGTTGACAGTAGTAGGGTACTGTGCAAGACTCGTTGGAGTGCACTGCTGTAGCTGTTCTGAGATGGCTGTCAAATGGCAGCCTAATCTAGTTGCAGTTTAATAATATGCAGTTCTCAACTTACACGGTGAAGATTCTCCCCAACAATAGATCTCTGTGCTTTAAAAGTTTCAAAATAGTCAGAGAAATCTTCAGAATTGATTCAGAAGAAGTATCTTATGAAAAACAGAAATGTTTGTTTTCTAACTATGAGCAATCGCACTATTACTACATTTGCACAATTAAAGTGCAGATTTTTATACAACTTTCACAAAACACCTACCATGCCCTCACAAATAACTGAACAGTTTTAAATATTAATTTGCATACTGAAGTCAGTGCAATAATTACTTCTGATGATAAATTGTTCTCTCATTTGCTAGTGTCTGTCTACAATCTACACCTTTTACTTTGCTGACAAATAAAACAATACTTGTATCTCCTCTCGCCATTATAATCTTCCTTCACTTCTTTTGGTCATCCGGGCTGAACCCTAGTCCAAATCGATACTAAAAATTCTTCAGACTCGATTTAGCTGCTGTCCACGACTAACCAATTCTTGATCTCTTGTGTTCCTTTCTTCTCTCTTGCGAATACTCACCAGAAAGCTTATATAGCTCCTTCTTCTAACTTCCAGCATGCTTCTTTTCATACCCTTCGATAGTCTTTGAATAATTTATATCGTGCGTGTTCTCACAAAAAAAGGTAAAAGGTCATTCAACGCATTTTACCACGAATCTGGTACTATCACCGAGTGAATGTCGCAATCGTTAGCACACTGGACTCGCATTCAGGAGGGCGACAGTTCAGATCCATGTCCAGTCATCCACATTTAAGTTATCCATGATTTTCATAATTTGCTAAACTTAAATATCGGGATTGTTCCACTGGAAGGGCTTGGCCGGTTTCCTCCCTCATCCTTTAAACAATCAGATCTTTGCTCCATCTCTAATGATCTCAATATCGACGGGATAATAATAATGGCGTGTGACGAGGGCCTCCCGTAGGGTAGACCGCTCGCCTGGTGCAAGTCTTTCCATTTGACGCCACTTCGGCGACTTGCGCGTCGACGGGGATGAAATGATGATGATTAGGACAACACAACACCCAGTCCCTGAGCGGAGAAAATCTCCAAACCAGCCGGGAATCAAACCCGGGCCCTTAAGATTGACAGTCTGTCGCGTTGACCACTCAGCTACCGGGGGCGGGATGTTAAACCCTAAACTTCCTTCCTCACTTCTTTTTTTTTCCATTACTGTCCGTCTGTAAACTTCTGTACCTCGTGAATGAATGTACCGAGAGGTAGTTTATACGGTTAGACAGTTGATAGACCACACTCACTAACATTAATAAGAATGCGCTTGCACCACGAAAGCTTTCACTGTCTCCTCTGATGTGTATAACAATAATAAGGAAACTTTATGCAAGAGACTAAGAGAATGGAAGCATCAGTCTTCCAGAAGTACCACTGCTGTTCTTGCATCACAGTGTACAACAACTTACATTGCAGGCAATATGAGTAATCTGGTACTTTAGCTATACACTGAGTCGAGAAGTAGACAGGACATCGATTCCAGTGGTGTATGTCTCACATCATGTAAATAAGGCAGAAGCAGATTATTCTACGACAGAGAAAGAAATGAATAACATACGAGTACTTCTGATGTTATTGATATGGTATGAAATTTAAAGTAATAATCGATTGCATAGCATTAAAATGGCTATTAAGATTGAAGTTTTGGGCACTGAAGCTTGGCGAGTTAGATTCTGAGGCGGTCCATCCATCCAGCAAGAGCTCTGGGAATACAGTTGGCCTCAGCAGAAGGGCAGGTGTGCAATGAAGAGTAGGTTATAGCGCCACAGAGTGGCAGAAAATGCAATCAGATAATGAGGACTGTAAGCTATTTGCAATGAGGCCAAGTTAATTGTGCATGACAGAGAATTATTATAGAAAGCAGAATTCGGCTCTCATGCTGTCGTTCCGACCATTTTCTGGAAGGATGGATTGAGTTAGTCGCTTGATCATGTGTTAGTGGACTATGAGGTTCGTAAAACCGCAGAATGGTATGTAGCTGAACGGTACCAGTGGCAAACTTATAAGCAGGGTATGGCATAACAGGTGAGGAACTGTGTACAGTTTGCACGGTGAGGTGAATTGTGCCATAAGCGTATTCCACTACAAACATCACTGGAGGCTAGTAAACCACTTAAAACGACTGTTAAAGACATCTTAGGTCCTTTTGCAAAAACACCAGCGGGGAATCGCTGTCTACAGACAACAACTGATCACTTTTTGCAGTATGTGTAAACAGTGGCTATCCTAATTCATCAGGCCATGGTAAATAATTGGTTGTCGAAATCTGATGTTCCAGAGACATTAATTATGGATCTGGGCACCAATTTCATTTCAAAGTTAATGAAACAACTTTGTCATTTGTTCCTATTAATGAGTTAACTACAAACGCTTTACATTCACAGGTGAAACTGAGAAGAAAACGTCACAGAATAAGGAAAATGTTAAGTCATTATGTAATACTCATTATATACACCATTACCATTCCTAGTCACAGGGTGTAATACTATGCTTCGCTAAAGTACGGGTCTATCATCGTACAAGGTAGTATGGGGCTGGGAAATGCTGTCACTATTCAAGATAGTGAAGTGTAGAGTAGGAGTCAATGGGGAGTAGGCACAGAATTCTGCAAGAATATTGCAGGAGGAATGAAAGGAAGTTCAAAAAGTTAAGACAAGGGCCCTCAAGCGTCAGAGTCGAATGGCCAATGCAAAGTAAAATTAATTGAATATTGCATATGTCAATGGATGATGTTAACAAGCCAAGACGCAAAACAGAGAGACAAAGAAATTGTTCACTCATTATCAAGGCCCATATCATGCATCTGAAATGATCTCACCAATGAATGTGAAGCTAAAACTTCCTACTCGTACTATAGCCCACAACATCCGTCGTATTTGTCACGTTTGGGTTGTGCTGAACTCTCATCTGCCATTACTGGTGCTCTTCCCAAAAAAGATAGTAGGCGGTAGGAAGAGAAAGACAACACAGCAGGTAGAGCAGATAGTGCACATTGCCTTATACATTAAAATCCAAGAAGGTAGAGTGATTGATGCTTCACTGCTTCAGGTAACATCAACAGCAGAAATGGCCATGAAGAGCATCGCGTTACTGGTGCTGCTGCATCTCTATAGCTGCAGAAGGGTACATGAAATGTATTCACAGTTGCAAATACGAATAACCATCAGCTATATAAGGAAAAAACGACAGTGAAATTCTGTGCCAGATCGAGACTCAAGCCTGGATTTCCCGCTTTACGCGAGCAGTCACCTTGCCTGCTTTAGCTATCCACGCACGACTCACGGCCAGACCCTAACTTCCATATTTTGTCGTTCCTGGGTCGCAACCTGTAGTCGTACGTTGTTCAGGTACGGAGGGAAACTGAAGGCACCACAGCATCCTACCCAGTTGACAAAGCTCTAATATGGGGTATTAAATAATATCAGGCTCTTCTGGAGTTAAGAATATATTTGAATCCCTATGTAAGGACAAAATCGTGTTAACTGAATCGAAATTTTATGAGATTGCATACCCAGCTGGACCTATTGGATATCTTGTTGGCCATGTTAGGGCTCTTACGCGCTCTTGCCGATCGTGTAGATGATAACCATGCTGAGGTACAGGAAGCTATACACCATTGACAGATGTACAGCTAACCTCTACCCTGCTACAGCCAAATCAATTTTGGGCTGGTCTGAGTGAGGCACGAGATAAAATGCTAGCTACGCTGCAATTTATTATACCCAAGGAAAAAAAAAAGAAACGTTGTCGTTACAGTACCATATCACATCAGTAGAGGTCAACACTGATCACACCCTCCTCCACATGATAGTATGTTTACCAGCAGTAGGTACTGATGCCAGTTACAAATGTTACGTGAATCACTTGTATCCTCTAAAATGGTGCATTTTAGGGAAATTTTTACATGTTAGAATGAAGAATATCTACCCAGTTACACCAGATAGGAAAACCCTCCTGCTGATGTCACCAGCGATGCCAAAGAGAGCAGATTTTGATATGACCTGCTGTGATAGTTACACTGCCATGGTATCATCAAAGGGCCATGGTAACAGGAATCTCGTTTTTGGACACCATCTTCATCCTGGTCCTTGCTTGCATAGCATATGCAAATCAACTGCAGAGAACAATTCATTCTCCTGAACTTCCAATCCACTACATGCCGACCAAATGGGTCTTTCCTGAGGTATGAGCACCAATTTCTATACACTGTGTAACGGAGTGAGCCGGCCGCGGTGGTCTAGCGGTTCTAGGCGCTCAGTCCGGAGCCGCGCGACTGCTACGGTCGCAGGTTCGAATCCTGCCTTGAGCATGGATGTGTGTGATGTCCTTAGGTTAGTTAGGTTTAAGTAGTTCTAAGTTCTAGGGGACTGATGACCACAGATGTTAAGTCTCATAGTGCTCAGAGCCATTTGAACCATTTGTAACGGAGTGAACAAAGAGGAGAAAGACGGTCAGAGCATAAACTGTAAATAAGGGTGTAAAAATATAAGCAATAGTATGTTATTTTAAGCGATTCACTGATTTAGCTGCAGTGGACCAAATTTTCCGCAGAAGGGAGGAATCCTGTGGCAATACCCCTCAGTCCAGACTTCACATTCTATGCAGACATGGACTAGAAAACTGCATATGAAATCTTGCACCAGGTCTATAATATTGCTAAAACAGCATAGTACAAGACCCCAGTCTCCGTACTGTCAAGCTGAATTTCTTCATGCTGTAGTTCAACACTGCTACGCATCCACAGCAAAGCTGGACAGAGCCGCTATAAATACACGCTGCTCGGATCATAGCAGTGCCATGTCTTCTTCTACCGCTGACGCCGAGACATGCTACATGCCACCTTCAGTCCCATGTGGACCAATAGACTTGTTTTGCTTCTAACCTCGTCATGTTTGTCTACAAGACGGTGCTAGACCTGATGATTCGGAGGTTTGAGCCCTTGCCACCAAGCAAGGAGCATCTTTGGGGAGTCTTCATTCAATCTCTGGACATCTTCAAGGGGTTCTGGGTTTG
This sequence comes from Schistocerca piceifrons, assembly GCF_021461385.2. Taxonomy (NCBI): domain Eukaryota; kingdom Metazoa; phylum Arthropoda; class Insecta; order Orthoptera; family Acrididae; genus Schistocerca; species Schistocerca piceifrons. The sequence continues at coordinate 711,050,033 of NC_060139.1, read as the reverse complement.
GTGTCTGCTCACTAGTGCGGCATGAACCTGACTGACGGCCGGAGCAGTCAGCTGTCCAACACAAACCTGCCGCCTGCTGGCCACCTGATGTCAGCCTCGCGTCCGCATGATCCCAACAGCTGCTGCTGAACAGCTGAGGCAACTCTACAACCCGGCGTCCTCGCAATGTCGCTGCCAGGCTCGCCGCTGTGTACTGTTCTGAGTTACCAACCACTGCTTGGAGGTCTACTCACGCCACCGAGTCGCTGTCGTCAACCTCTGTACAATCGTCTTGTTGAATAAAGAATGTTTTGCTAATTGAGCTCTTCTGGTTCCACGACCACTAGGTAGCTGGTAGTACACAACCCATCGTCATGCAGACACCATCCTGAGACGACCATTCTGACATTAATGGTGTCTGCACAACGCCACTACTACAGTAGGCATAAACTTCCGCTTAAACGCAACGTCGTATTCAAAGAATGCTGTTTGTTATGATCATAGCAACAAGCTGCACCACGGTCGCCGGATAAAACGGTGATAAAATGTGAAAAGACTCATTTCTGCCGTCTTATCAAATAAACATAAAGCCCCATTCGGTACCAAGCTACTGCTCTGGTCGGTTTTTACTGTCAGCATAACCAGGCTTTTATCTCTGCACTCAAACTGGTTTAGTATTTCAATGTTTATTCTGCTAAGTGAAATTGCTGTCGTCCAGTGCCGTTACTGCTTTACTCCTGTCCAGCTAATCAGCCAGCTATACATAGTATATAATTTTCTCCTGTTTCTTTTCTTCAGGTGATGAGTGTTGGTAATGCTGGATTACAGTTTGCTCTGTAGATCATTTTAAACGAATCTGTCGCATTCGTATCGTGATCACAAAAGAAACAAACATTAATGATTACTGTCTGAAAAATACATTGTGCACGAGTATTAAGTGAAGTTCATCGAGTAATAATGATCAATGACAAGGATTTTGACTGGATGCGTGTATTCTGAAATGATATAAATCTATCTGCAACCTAAATGACATACTGTCCTTAGGGAAACACTCGAAAAAACTTAATATTGTAAAAGAATGCAGTAGTTCACAGGCTTACTTCCAGAAATTGCTTTTTCTTATTGAGTTAATCCTAGTACTTCACAGTGTTTTAATAATTTTTTGTTGTACTTGCTCGACATAAAAACCACAGACGTTTGTAGTAAGCAAGCGGCGTTATTTTTGTGCGGCTGACGTTACTCTTGTGAATCTGAGGTTCTTCTACTTCTGGCTGACGACAGTTGGCCGTAGCAAGACTCGTTGCACTGTACTGGCTTAACTGATCTGAGATGGCTGCAAAGAGAGTGGCATATTCCAGTTCCTATTTAATAAAACTTACTTAAAAATTTAAACAACAAAGATTTCACATCAAACAATAGTTCGATGTAATTTAAACGTTTTTTATAAGTCAAAGAAACTTCATGAGGTATTTTGTGAAAAATACAAATGTTTACAATATCTTCTCACAGCGACCACCACCAATATTATTATATTTGCTGGTGGGAAGTGCACCTTTATATTTTAAGGCCCCCACAAATAATTAAACACTTATAACTACTCCTTTGCATACTACAGTCCACACAGTAGCCATTAATTCAGGTTCGTTAATTCACCACAGCCATTTATGTAACGCAACCCAAATACACCTACCACTTTGCTGAGAAATAAAATTTCACTTTTGATTGCACTTGCCGTTATACTCTTGCTTCCATCGCTCATCCGTTGTAAATAAGAGTACAAATAGCAACTCAGAATTCTTCAAACTCGATTTAGTTGCCGTCCGCCATTAAATAATTCTTGATCTATTGGTAACCTTCTCTTGTCTGATGCGAATCTTCACCAGCAAGTTAATATTATTCCTTCGTCCGTCTTCCGATGTTGTTTCTTGATTTTCCTGAATAGTCTGTATTGAAGCTTGTAACGTTTCCTGGCAGCACACACACTATTAATAAACTAAAATTTAATTGTACTATATACGCCGCTATGAAGCACTTTGTCCATACTGTAATTATTTAACAAAAAATATTATTTAATTTTGTATAAAGGACATTTGTTATTATTGTAATATTTCCTATAATAATATTCTCGATGTATTTATGATTGTAATATTTCCATACTCATAATGTAATTACGAAATATGTCAATATCTGCTATAACAAAAATGTAAAATACAGCCACAGAGGGGAGTAATGTTGTAAGATTGCAAAGAGACATTAACGGTTCAGTGGTATAAATAGGAATACATAGTGTGCATTCTTGGTCGCCTTCCTCGAGAGCTGAGAGAGAGAGGAACCCGTGACGTAGCATTTTATGAATGAGTAGACTTCATTTGCCTGTATCTAGATTTAACCGCCATTAGAGGAGAAATTACTAACTAATGTAAGTTGAATTATTGTTGTGGTCTAAATACATTATAATTTATCAAAATTGTGTATTACTAATGTAAATTAGCTTGCCCATGTCATCTATAATATTTCTTTAAAAAATTTTCAGCATTTTTAGCGATTATCGTTGGTGTTGCTGGGCTGTGCCGCGACCGAACGATTTGCAGCGGCGGCACATTTGAAAAATTGTTCCGCTAAGAAAAATTAACCAAACCCGTAAATCGGGAGCAGATAAAATTAGCAGTGAATTAGGAAAATATTTTTCTCTTCCCCCCCATGAACCATGGACCTTGCCGTTGGTGGGGAGGCTTGCGTGCCTCAGCGATACAGATAGCTGTACCGTAGGTACAACCACAACGGAGGGGTATCTGTTGAGAGGCCAGACAAACGTGTGGTTCCTGAAGAGGGGCAGCAGCCTTTTCAGTAGTTGCAAGGGCAACAGTCTGGATGATTGACTGATCTGGCCTTGTAACAATAACCAAAACGGCCTTGCTGTGCTGGTACTGCGAACGGCTGAAAGCAAGGGGAAACTACGGCCGTAATTTTTCCCGAGGGCATGCAGCTTTACTGTATGATTAAATGATGATGGCGTCCTCTTGGGTAAAATATTCCGGAGGTAAAATAGTCCCCCATTCGGATCTCCAGGCGGGGACTACTCAAGAGGATGTCGTTATCAGGAGAAAGAAAACTGGCGTTCTACGGATCGGAGCGTGGAATGTCAGATCCCTTAATCGGGCAGGTAGGTTAGAAAATTTAAAAAGGGAAATGGATAGGTTAAAGTTAGATATTGTGGGAATTAGTGAAGTTCGGTGGCAGGAGGAACAAGACTTTTGGTCAGGTGACTACAGGGTTATAAACACAAAGTCAAATAGGGGTAATGCAGGAGTAGGTTTAATAATGAATAGGAAAATAGGAACGCGGGTAAGCTACTACAAACAGCTTAGTGAACGCATTATTGTGGCGAAGATAGATACGAAGCCCACACTTACTACAGTAGTACAAGTTTATATGCCAACTAGCTCTGCAGATGACGAAGAAATTGAAGAAATGTATGATGAAATAAAAGAAATTATTCAGATAGTGAAGGGAGACGAAAATTTAATAGTCATGGGTGACTGGAATTCGAGTGTAGGAAAAGGGAGAGAAGGAAACGTAGTAGGTGAATATGGATTGGGGCTAAGAAATGAAAGAGGAAGCCGCCTGATAGAATTTTGCACAGAGCACAACTTAATCATAGCTAACACTTGGTTTAAGAATCATGATAGAAGGTTGTATACATGGAAGAACCCTGAAGATACTAAAAGGTATCAGATAGATTATATAATGGTAAGACAGAGATTTAGGAACCAGGTTTTAAATTGTAAGACATTTCCAGGGGCAGATATGGACTCTGACCACAATCTATTGGTTATGACCTGTAGATTAAAACTGAAGAAACTGCAAAAAGGTGGGAATTTAAGGAGATGGGACCTGGATAAACTGAAAGAACCAGAGGTTGTGCAGAGTTTCAGGAAGAGCATAAGGGAACAATTGAAAGGAATGGTGGAAAGAAATACAGTAGAAGAAGAATGGGTAGCTCTGAGGGATGAAGTAGTGAAGGCAGCAGACGATCAAGTAGGTAAAAAGAGGGTTAGTAGAAATCCTTGGGTAACAGAAGAAATATTGAATTTAATTGATGAAAGGAGAAAATATAAAAATGAGTAAATGAAGCAGGCAAAAAGGAATACAAACGTCTCAAAAATGAGATCGACAGGAAGTGCAAAATGGCTAAGCAGGGATGGCTAGAGGACAAATGTAAGGATGTAGAGGCTTATCTCACTAGGGGTAAGATAGATACTGCCTACAGGAAAATTAAAGAGACCTTTGGAGATAAGAGAACCACATGTATGAACATCAAGAGCTCAGATGGAAACCCAGTTCTAAGCAAAGAAGGGAAAGCAGAAAGGTGGAAGGAGTATATAGAGAGTCTATACAAGGGCGATGCACTTGAGGACAATATTATGGAAATGGAAGAGGATGTAGATGAAGATGAAATGGGAGATACGATACTGCGTGAAGAGTTTGACAGAGCACTGAAGGACATGAGTCGAAACAAGGCCCCCGGAGTAGACAACATTCCGTTGGAACTACTGACGGCCTTGGGAGAGCCAGTTCTGACAAAACTCTACCATCTGGTGAGCAAGATGTATGAACAGGCGAAATACCCTCAGACTTCAAGAAGAATATAATAATTCCAATCCCAAAGAAAGCAGGTGTTGACAGATGTGAAAATTACCGAACAATCAGTTTAATAAGCCACAGCTGCAAAGTACTAACACGAATTGTTTACAGACGAATGGAAAAACTAGTAGAAGCCGACCTCGGGGAAGATCAGTTTGGATTCCGTAGAAATACTGGAACACGTGAGGCAATACTGACCTTACGACTTATCTTAGAAGAAAGATTAAGGAAAGGCAAACCTACGTTTCTAGCATTTGTAGACTTAGAGAAAGCTTTTGACAATGTTGACTGGAATACTCTCTTTCAAATTCTAAAGGTGGCAGGGGTAAAATACAGGGAGCGAAAGGCTATTTACAACTTGTACAGAAACCAGATGGCAGTTATAAGAGTTGAGGGAGATGAAAGGGAAGCAGTGGTTGGGAAGGGAGTAAGACAGGGTTGTAGCCTCTCCCCGATGTTATTCAATCTGTATATTGAGCAAGCAGTAAAGGAAACAAAAGAAAAATTTGGAGTAGGTATTAAAATCCATGGAGAAGAAATAAAAACTTTGAGGTTCGCCGATGACATTGTAATTCTGTCAGAGACAGCAAAGGACTTGGAAGAGCAGTTGAACGGAATGGATGGTGTCTTGAAGGGAGGATATAAGATGAACATCAACAAAAGCAAAACGAGGATAATGGAATGTAGTCGAATTAAGTCGGGTGATGCTGAGGGTATTAGATTAGGAAATGAGACACTTAAAGTAGTAAAGGAGTTTTGCTATTTGGGGAGCAAAATAACTGATGATGGACGAAGTAGAGAGGATATAAAATGTAGACTGGCAATGGCAAGGAAAGCGTTTCTGAAGAAGAGAAATTTGTTAACATCGAGTATAGATTTAAGTGTCAGGAAGTTATTTCTGAAAGTATTTGTATGGAGTGTAACCATGTATGGAAGTGAAACATGGACGGTAAATAGTTTGGACAAGAAGAGAATAGAAGCTTTTGAAATGTGGTGCTACAGAAGAATGCTGAAGATTAGATGGGTAGATCACATAACTAATGAGGAAGTATTGAATAGGATTGGGGAGAAGAGAAGTTTGTGGCACAACTTGACCAGAAGAAGGGATCGGTTGGTAGGACATGTTCTGAGGCATCAAGGGATCACCAATTTAGTATTAGAGGGCAGCGTGGAGGGTAAAAATCATAGGGGGAGACCAAGAGATGAATACACTAAGCAGATTCAGAAGGATGTAGGTTGCAGTAGGTACTGGGAGATGAAGAAGCTTGCACAGGATAGAGTAACATGGAGAGCTGCATCAAACCAGTCTCAGGACTGAAGACCACAACAACAACACATTTTTCTCTTACAGCAATCCTGAGACTGACGGAATTTATTACTGGTTTCACATTTGTGCATTCATAGGCGGATAGTTAACGTTGAAGTTTAACAATCTGTTGGTTCTTTCAATTTCTAAAGTAAATAACTTAAACGTATAGTGAAGTGTGTTTTATCAATGATAATTAAACGTTCAGGTCGGCTTGGCAATATTTAACCATTTTCTGCTAACAGAGACAGTCTTGTGTTCCATAGCTAACGCCGGGAAAGAATTCAGTAAATATTAAAAAAACCACTGCATTTAGAAAATGTGTGCCAAGGCCGAAATGCGTAAAAAAAATTTAATTTATACAATTTTCAACTAAATGTTCTTAATCAGTTAATATGAATTTATCAGCATGAGAGGATTGACTAAGTTCACGTAATTTTAAATGTGCTTAATTCTGTCTAAATGAATTTTTATTACCACACGTAAATAAGGGGTTCTACAACAAAGTTCGTACTGAAAGAGCAAATAATAAAAAACAATTTGAAGTAACATTTTCAATCCCCCCAACATTTTGAGTTCAATTCACATTTCATTTTATTTTATATATTTATTTTTTTATTAATTTCATTAAATTGGCTCCCAACGTGGGGCTCGAATAAGCAGTGGCCACAAAATACCCATGAGATAACTAGGGAATTATTGTAGTCGAACTTTGTTGGAGAACAATTAATAATTTTTTCATGTATTGTATGTACTGCCTAACCAATATTGTGTGGTAATACCTGTATATGATTTTTTGCATGAGAACACTATATCCCCAGAGGCAAGCTGAAGAACAGAGCTCATTATATCAAAAAATTAATTACCTACCACAATACCAGGGGGCAGCTGCACCCAAGATAGATCACCAAAAGGTAAAGCTACAGTGTAGTTGTCCTGTGGGTAGTAAAGTAGCCTCAGTGCGGTGTTCTCGGATAATTAGTGATGTGCTTGTTGTTAATGTTCTTTTTTTTAATAACAGGACATTTGAGTAGTTAGTCATCGTAGTATATAATAAGTGTGTTTCAGCAAATCATCATTTCTTGTGTGATTATGTCAGTGAAACCTGAGTGTGTTAGGATATTTAGTTCAGATTTTGTTACTTTTGTTGACTATGGTTAGATTGCGGAGTCAGAAAAATATAAACATGGATTATGAACAACAGTTAGCAAGCAGTGATATCGTGTTAGAAAGTGAGGCACAAAGTAATGTTAGTGGCGTAGTTCAGGAAGTACAATGTGAGAATCTGGGGGCAGAAGGGCAAGAAATGTTGCCACTGCCAGCCAGAGATTCAGTTGATAATAGAAATACTGTGCCACCTACAAGCACTAGGCACGGACCAGAGAGTGGTGAGGTGTCAGAAGTGCAATCATTAAGAGTTATGTTCGAGCGCATGCTCAATTTCCAAGCTACGTTTGTGCGTGAACAAGCAGAGCGTGACCAGAGATTGGTAGCTGAATTTGCACGTATGCAAGCAGAACGCGATAGAGAAACTGAACGTGATGCTAATCAAGCAGAGCGTGATCGATACCAGCATGAGAGAGACTTGCAGTTAATGCAATCTTTGGAAGCTATGCAAAGTGAGATTGTTAGTTTGAGACAAAACTATGAAACCATACCCAAAGCGGTGCAAGAACTGAGCGAAAGAGTAGATAATATCCAGGTGGCTAACGCCAGTATCGTAGATGAAATCAGTGTAATGGCTAACAGGATGGAACAATTAGAAATTGACACAAGTCAAGCAATTGAGCAGAAAATGTCCGAACAAGTGCACAAAATTGAAAACGAATTTACGAGTAAAATAGAGAAGGTGCACGCCGCGATTGAGGTCAAAGACTTGGGCTCCAGTGCGGAAGTGCAGGATCTAAAAATGGCGGTGCACACCGACATTCCGCTGTGGCAGCGGGATATCAACCGCCGTCTTGCGCAGCTGGAAAACAGCTTGTTGCACGGCGACGCACAGGCGTGTGTCACGCCAGCCAGGTCCAACAATGATAGGCATATAAATACAGCAGTGAAAAATTGCGACTGCGAGACAGAACAGGCAATTAATGTTAGCTAAACAAACAAATTTCACTCCAAAATAGTGATTGAAGAAAGCCTGATTAAAAACCGACAGTTTCAGATCTTTACAACGGAGAAGAAATCTGTTCACCCTGTAGTATTTATCAAGGGATTTAGAAACATTTTGCCTAACGTTTGGCGTCATACACAGAAAATACAGTTCGTTATGTCTTACATACAAGGAGATGCTGCATTATGGGCAACCGAAGCAGCTGACAGTTGCGATACATATGAGCAATTTGAAAAGGCATTCTTGGCCAAATATTGGTCAACATGTATTCAGGAGAGAATACGGAAAGAGGTATATAATCCAGAGCCGTATTCTCCACGATTAGGCAATTTGCGAAAATATTTTGAGAAATACATTAATAAGACCCGTTACTGGGACGGGCAGATTTCCTCCCGGGATTTGATCAGACTTTTGAAATCACACTTGCCGATACACGTAAAGGAAAAACTTATACACGTACCGGAGAACGACATGGAACATTTCTTGTCTGTTCTGGACTCAATTGACCTGATTCAGGAGGATGTTAAGACAGCCTCTGAACAGGCTAGAAGTAACGGAAACGGTTACAGAAATGGTCGAAATAACACGCCTCCACCAAGTAATGGAAACGGCGGAGGTAACAATAGGAGACAAGATTATGTACAAAACAGGAATAGAGGTAGAGACCGGAACGGCAATAGTCCGCCGGTGAATAATGACCGGAAAAGGAGGTCCGATGACCGATATGAAACATGCCCACCAAGCAATAGTAGATGGCCACAGAACCAGAGGCCCAGTCCGGACCGGCAAAACAGTGAAAGATATGACAATAACCGACCGCCACCACAAAATGCGCCAATTGCGCAACCGTGGCGGCCGACACAACATAACTTTCACATAGTGGAGGTCAGCGACACAGAGCAGCCACACCCATCCACCAGTAATAATCCCACAAACTAGATTCAGCCGAGATACGCTCTCCATCGTCGGCTGAGGTTTGGAGTGAGAGCAGCCCGACACAGAACAAAACATCGGAAATCTGTATCCTCAGGTATAATGACGGGGTACAGATGGGACATGAATTAATAACTGAACCACCCACGTGCATAAAGGAGCACAAAGATGAAGTACAAGTGATAATAGAGATCAAAATTAACAATATTGATGTGCAAGCAATCGTAGATACAGGTGCTACTGTCAGTGTCATGAGTATGGACTTATTCAGAGTACTGGGGAAAGAAAAGCGTATGCTGCCTTTTCCTGTGAACAATTGCAAAGTCTCTGGAGTCATCAGTGCACAGCGACAAATAATTAAACTCCAAGTGCGGGTAGAGATGTATATAGGGAGAGAAGCCATAGCGTGCTCGTTCCTGGTAGTAAAGGGTTTAAAGGTAGCCTGCATTTTGGGGGTAGATTTTTTGAGAGAAAGGGACGCAGTAATCGACCTTTCTCGGGGAAAATTAAGTTTGATGAACACGGGTAGGAGGATATAATTGTCCATGCTCATATCTGAAGAGGTACCTGTGCCTAGTTGTAATGCTATTAACATAAAATGTAGGAATCAGTGGATACTACATTTAGACAATCATTCTCTAGGACAAAATCTCTATTATCCAGACGTACAATTAAAAGCAAATGTGGACACACTTGTGAACAAAGTATCACAGTCCGAAAATTTGAACTCAATGCAACAGCAGGATTTGGTACAGTTATTATCTAACTATGCAGATGTATTTTCAGAACGACCAGGAATTGTTAAGGAATATCAATACAATATCGAGGTGAAGCCTCACAAAACCTACTGTCGAGCCTCATACTCCATTCCTTGGTCCAAGAAGGAAATAGTAGCTATCTCTTAGCAGATCCCCACTCAGGGAGAGTACGGGGACTGTATCCGCGTAAGGATGTGAAAATATTCCTACAGTAAATGACTAATAGTCCTATGTGTTATGTGTAAAAAAGGTACACCATTCTTTTGAAAATGAATGAACATTAATGATGTGTGATCTGTAGAGATAATGTACTAGTGTAGAAGTATTTAGTTATAAGAATATGATTGACTTTCTCTTTTGTTTATCATTATCTGTGCTATGTCTTCCTTTTAATTAGTGTTAGCTTAAACATGCTGTAAATGTCTGCACAGATAACCTGATTAGTGCAATTATTTGTAGTGTTAAATTGTGACAGAGATCAGTCAGGAGGAACATTTTAGTAGTGATTAGTTTGTGTACTGCATAATATTCTATATGTGTGTCAAACTTGAAATATTTCTTGGTACAATCTTTTCTATTATATACATATATATGTATATATGTGTAGCTGTCAGATTGACAGATTCGAACCCAGAATAATATCAATAATATGAGAACCTGAGAAATTTATTTTCAACCAGTATTATCAAAGAGAGTAATGCACACAGTAGTGACCCGAGGGCACCATGGGAAGCAAACTTATTGCAAATTTAAGTAACGCAAAGTCACGCACAAAGAAGCTTCAATTGAAGCATGTGCAGATCCAATCAGTAAAAAGAGCTAGCCTGATACAGTCCAAGTCAATTTTAGCCTACAGAGACTAAACTGTAGTTACGTAGGACCTTGCAAGTAAAGTGAGACATAATTTCAAAGGAGTTATTGAACAATATGCCTGAATCCGGCTGGAATGCACAAACAAAATCTACTCGAACATAAATATAGATGATTTTTGGGCAAACTAATACGAATTTTTAATATTTGTTACCATGTACGCAATTATCACACACCTTGGTAAAGAGCGAACAAAGAAGTTACGAATGTGCAGTTACAAAAAAAATTGCACAACGGACATTGTAACTGAAAAAAAACTTAAACAAAAGTGCAGTACTGTGTGGCAGAGACAGACGATGACTGTTAAACCTGCAGCAATACGTCACGAGGTTGTTTTGAACAAGCAATAAGAAACTGTATCATCGCTGTGTGTGCAGTGGACAAGGAACTAGCACGACACGAACAGTGAGCCGATAACAGACGGTGGACCAAGCTAGTGACAAACTATAACTCTTTGTGTGTCAAGGGACGCCAGGAAAGCGCATTGACTACAGAGATACATTTTGTCCTAAGGTGAAAACTTGCGTGTGACTAATGACAAGACATGACATGGTGAAAAAATATTGTGTGCCCATAAAACGTGTTACTGTGACAACGAAACATAGTGCAAACCAGACTAGTGAAGGCCTACTGAATAATAACTGCCAATAACTGTGTGCGTTCTTTCCCACAGCAGGAAAAATGCCCATAAGGATAGTACACTGGTTGTAAACTTGTTGCATGTTTGCTGGAGCACTGCAAGAAAATGTCACACGGGCGAGCTGATATACAACGCGCATCCGGCTACTTCAGCCATGCAGCGGCCGCAGCAGCCCGTAGCAGACCAGACAGCCACACGCCTCTCCGTGCAGGGGGCGGTGACCTATACGGAGCCGACGCGCCGCGCCGAGCGCAGCTCAACAATCACTCCGCACCGCTCACCAACTACAGCATTATTGACATATTCCAAAATATTTACACACACTGCATAACATGTCAATGAACTCGATTTTTGACAAACATTGAACACTTATTATGTATACCCGTAAATTGACGAGAGAAAATGAACACTAACAAGTGTAGGAAATGGATTTGTAACACGTAGGTAGTGTGAACATTATGAAAAGTGACGTTGTGCTAAATGATTTCAAAAAACCAAGTGATATATCGTAGGACAAGTGACCTCGCAGCATATCGCAAAAATGATAATTATGAGTTGTTAAGCACACACAACAAACTTCCGCTGAACTTTATGTGACTGTGATATTTTGTAAACGTTGATGACAAACTGCTAAATCAATCCAAAAGAATGACTGTTAAAGAGACAAGATTAATCATGAACCAACTGGGATGGCTGGGCTCCGGCACAGTTTTGCCCAGGTTTCCTGCCTGCCTTCGCCCAAATGGGGGAGCCATGAACATATATAACCCTGGGACTAATTAAAAGAGCCATTCCATAAAAAAAATACAGAATTGTAAAGAACGTTACTGGCACCATTATGTCAAAGTATAGAAACTCTTTGCCAAATGCTGCCAGGGGGCAATGTAACGTTCCCTGGCAGTACACACACTATTAATAAACTAAAATTTAATTGTACTATATACGCCGCTATGAAGCAATTTGTACATACTGTAATTATTTAACAAAAAATATTATTTAATTTTGTATAAAGGACATTTGTTATTATTGTAATATTTTCTATAATAATATTCTCGATGTATTTACGATTGTAATATTTCTATACTCATAATGTAATTACGAAATATGTCAATATCTGTGATAACAAAAATGTAAAATACAGCCACAGAGGGGAGTAATGTTGTAAGATTGCAAAGAGACATTAACGGTTCAGTGGTATAAATAGGAATACATAGTGTGCATTCTTGGTCGTCTTCCTCGAGAGCTGAGAGAGAGAGGAACCCGTGACGTAGCATTTTATGAATGAGTAGACTTCATTTGTCTGTATCTAGATTTAACCGCCATTAGAGGAGAAATTACTAACTAATGTAAGTTGAATTATTGTTGTGGTCTAAATACATTATAATTTATCAAAATTGTGTACTACTAATGTAAATTAGCTTGCCCATGTCATCTATAATATTTCTTTAAAGAATTTTCAGCATTTTTAGCGATTATCGTTGGTGTTGCTGGGCTGTGCCGCGACCGAACGATTTGCAGCGGCGGAACATTTAAAAAATTGTTCCGCCAAGAAAAATTAACCAAACCCGTAAATCGGGAGCAGATAAAATTAGCAGTGAATTACGAAAATATTTTTCTTTTACAGCAATCCTGAGACTGACGGAATTTATTGCTGGTTTCACATTTGTGCATTCATAGGCGGATAGTTAACGTTGATGTTTAACAATCTGTTGGTTCTTTCAATTTCTAAAGTAAATAACTTAAACGTATAGTGAAGTGTGTTTTATCAATGATAATTAAACGTTCAGGTCGGCTTGGCAATATTTAACCATTTTCTGCTAACAGAGACAGTCTTGTGTTCCATAGCTAATGCCGGGAAAGAATTCAGTAACTATTAAAAAAAACCACTGCATTTAGAAAATGTGTGCCAAGGCCGAAATACTTAAAAAATTTAATTTATACAATTTTCAACTAAATGTTCTTGATCAGTTAATATGAATTTATCAGCATGAGAGGATTGACTAAGTTCACGTAATTTTAAATGTGCTTAATTCTGTCTAAATGAATTTTTATTACCACACGTAAATAAGGGGTTCTACAACAAAGTTCGTACTGAAAGAGCAAATAATAAAAAACAATTTGAAGTAACATTTTCAATCCCACCAACATTTTCAGTTCAATTCACATTTCATTTTATTTTATATACTTATTTTTTTATTAATTTCATTAAAAGCTGTCCCGATAGAAAACCCCGTCAATGCGTTCTACCACGACATCATTAAAGACGCTAATCACACATCAGGTAGTGTACTACAATGTAAGGGGCTAGTACTTCATGCAAATTACTTTCCGTACATCAGTAGAATAGTTAATTCAACCTTTCATCTAGCCATTACAAAGTCAGTTTAGTATTCACATATATGATATTCATGGCTGAAAACTGTATCTCATCAGCTGTCGATTGTAAATTACTATACAATAACTGCCATAATACAAATTGCTGGAAATCTGGCGCAATGCTGCCATAATACTTACGTCTGTAAAACTACAAAAATTATTCTTGTTTTGCTTCTATCCTTCGCAATATTTGATAGAATATGTATTTCCATGACACTCTTAGGATTAACTAATTTTTTTTATACGACTTAGAAAAATGATGTACTGAAACATTGCAATTGTTTAAGCTTTCTGTCGTAACTTCTACTTGCATATCGCATCTTCTCTGGCAGACAGATTTTTTGTCACTTTTTTGCCTTCATAATTCACCATTTTTGTATATAAACATCCATTTGGCTTAAATAATTGAATGTGTGTGTGTGTGTGTGTGTGTGTGTGTGTGTGTGTGTGTGGTGCTCTACACTGCCTGCATCTTCAAAGTTCTGTAAAGTGCTGAATCTTGCTAACAATCCGTGAAGTTTGAACTTTGTCAAGCAGTCACAATACCTTTAAAAAAAGGAGGATTATCGCTGTGAGAAACACAAAACTGACTCAGTCCACATTTTACACTAACATCAATTTCAAATTTGAGCAGCTATCTGTAGATAAACTTGTCTTTTCTTATACTTGCGTACTTTAAATTTGGTTGTGTTAAATGTCTGTTGCAGGATTTCTACTAAGTTTCTATTATCAACCGGTCTTTCTGATTTCGTAACAATCTGACCACCAATTTCCTTGAACACATCTATTCTTCCCGCAGGGCCCCAGGAACTTTAAGCATTTTATTCTTTTGTGCATAGTGTATGCACCCATAAAAAGCTCTTTCTTTCTTGGCATACCTTTCACCTAACTGGAAGTTCCTCCCCTGTCCTACCTCTTCATCTCACAATAGGACTCGAAACCAACGTCCACATCTTATTTTTCAGCGACTGTATTCCAGTCTGTGGCTTTCCCTAGAGTTTTGTCTTTTTTTCCTCCACAGCTTGCTCAAATACCTTCGCAGTTATTCCTTTATATCTTGTCCTATCATCTTGCCCCTTCCTTTTTCAGTGTGTTCCAAATGTTCTCCTTGCAGATTCTGCGTTAAACATTCTCGTTTCTTGTCTTATGAAAGCCTAATTTTCAATATCCTTGCGTAGACGAACATCTCAATCGCCTCGGTTAGCTTCTTTCCCAGTAGATCCACTATCCACGATTCACATCCATATAATACTATGGTTAAAACGTTTATTCTCTGAAATTTCTTCCTCAAATTAAGGACTATGTTTGATATCAATAAACGTCTTTGGCTAGGAATATGCTCTTTGCCTATTCTTGTCTGCATTTTTTGTCTTTCTTCCTTCATCCGGCGTGTGTATTTCTGCCACTCCTCATAAATTTCTTAGGATTACTCTCAATCTATACTGTGTGCTCATTGGACTTTTCATTCCATTCAACAGGTCCTTTAATCCTTCCTCATTTTCACTGAGGATTTGTATGATTAATATCCTTTCATTTAGAATTTTGATTCCGCTCCTGAACGATTATTTTGTTTGCATCATTTGCTTCTTCGATGTGTCGACTGAGCAGTAGTGGAGAAAGACTACATCCCTGTCTTACGCGATTGTGTTCTTGGTCTTCCATTCATGTTTCTCTCTCGTGGTTGTTGTACATATTGTATATTACCCCTCTTTCCGTATAGATTACACCTATTAACCTGAGAATTTCGAACATCTTACACCTTCTTACGTTCTAGAACACTTTTCCAGATCTAGAAATCCTATAACCTCAAGATTTCAAACATGGCTGCAGCAGCAACTGTTAAAATTCTTCACAATAAAGGATGGCAGCCAAAATTTTCTTGATTTGAAACTTAAGTTATCGGGTAACACTATTAGCTTCGACATTTTCCGTAAAGAAACTTTTTCTGATAATATTATTCCAGCAGATTCCTGTCATCCTCAAACTCACAAGATCGCCTTTTTTCATTCTGCAGTTCATCGCGCTGTGAGCACACCTTTAGCACAGAATTGTTTTGAAAATGAAATATTTTTATTAAAATCAATAGCTACTAACAATGGATACGACCCTAAATTAATTGACCAAATTGCTAAGAAAAAAACAGCTGTAAAATTTTCTACTTTAGGAGATAACAGGGCAAAAAACTATGAGAGTAATAACTTTATTTCTATTCCATTTTTAGGGAACGTTTCATATAAGATTAAAAGACTTTTACAGAAACAATACGGTTATAGAGTTGCTTTTTCCGTAAATAATAGCCTCAAACGTAGAGTAATTCATAATATTGGAGCACGAGAAGAACTCAGCACTAAGTCCGGTGTATACAAAATTACTTGTAACGACTGCCCAAACTATTACATAGGGCAGACAGGTAGACCCATTAAAGTTAGGTATAAAGAACACAGGTTAGGTAAAAATGGGGAAAACGTATATAATTCCACCTTTGCTGAACATCTATGGCTCTTACAGCACACGCCAAGTGAACTGGACGACGTAGAGCTGCTTCATGAAGCTGATAAAGGTGACAAACTAGACTTGCTCGAAGAATTAGAGATTTTCAAGCATCTGTCTCTAAAAGATGGTTTTGTTCTTAATGAACAGGTGCAGCTTCGAAACAAAATTTTTTTAGACAGTTTCAAACCCCTCATTGCCTTAATGTAATATAGTCTGGCTGACTAGGAGTTATTTTCTTGCTTGTTGATGCCGGTGAAATGCGCTTTTCCTGTCTTGTTGGGATCTACATATTGTGATGTTTGTTAATTATGAATTTCAATGTGTATGTGTGGTTAAATGACTACTATGTTTTATTCATACAGACAGATGGTTTCGTTTTATTATAACATTTTGGTTGTTTCGCTAGTATGTATCTCACTGCCTACGTTACGCGAGACTCTCGCGCATTACAGTAGTGCCGTCTCTCGTTAGATGTTCCAAGCGCAAGCTTTACCCGTTTGACACTAGGACGCAGGTAAATTTGGTTCTATATTTCTAGTTTACATAAATGTCTTTAATTGGCGTGATACGCTTTATTTATTAAGACAAAGTTTGAATTAACACAACCTTTAATAATTTTTGATGCGCTTATGTATGTATTTATGGATTGTAATATGCGCGAGTCTGGCACATGCAAGTGCCCTCTCTCGGCGAAACAATCTGCCTTAGTGCCTTCACACTCGTGTCTCAACAGTTCATAGGCGAAGTAACATTGTTAAACTGTTCGCTTTGATCCTGTGCCCATTACACATGTTGTACAAATGGAGATGATATTTTAATTATTGACGACGCCTTTTGGCATAATTGTTTTATTATTCTCCAGTGCATGATGTAATTTTAGTAAGTACTAAAGATTGTGTGCCTGTATTACTTTAGCAATTTCACCGTTATTTAAGCTTCTGTTTCTCACTTTCGTTGATATGGCTTTTCTATTGAATGTGTCTTTCTATTCAGGAAGTTTTACTTCTGATGAAGGTATATTTATATGTACCGAAACCTTGGTCAAGAATTTTAATAAAAAAATTCTATCCTGCAACTGTTTTTGGCTGCCATCCTTTATTGTGAATCCTATAACCGTGTTTTGAGTTTTCTTAAGTCTTTGTTTACATAATGAAGCACAACACCGAAACTGCCTCTTAGTGTCTTTACCTTTCTTAAGGATAAAGTGATTCTCGTGTAACAGATGCTCAACTTTCTTTTCCATTATTCCGTACATTATTCCTTTCGGCAACTTTGCTGCATGAGTTGTAAAGGTGATTATGCAATAAATTTCGCACTTACCTATCCTTGCTTTCTTTCGAATTGTACGGGTGATATTTCTCGAACACGTCAGGGTATGTGACCAATCTCATAGACTGATACCCCAGTGATCCTTGGAATTCTGAAGGATTGTTATCTGTCCCTTCCGCCTTATTTGATCACGAAGCTTCCAAGGCTCTTTTAAACTCTGACTCTGCTGCATCCTCCATGTCTTCCATATCGATGTCCAGTTTTTTTTTTCTATCGCGTCATCAGACAGTTTCTCTCCCTCGCAGACGTCTTCAGTGTATCATTTCCGTCTATTCGGTCTGTTATCCATGTTCAGCAGTGAAATTTCTCTTGTACTCTTTAATGTGGACACTCTTGCTTTTAATTTCACCGAAGGTTGTTTTGTTCGCTTGAGGGACGTTCTACACTGCTTTTACTTGTGACACTTATCACCGGTGAGAATGATATACTGATTCGGTTTGCTAAGAACAATCCAACCCAACAGATGGCTTGATAATGCACGAATACCTAATCCCTCGGCGGTGCGCTAACCTACTGAGGACTTCACAGGACCCAAGTGACGCCATATCATGTTATAATTCACTATCTGTAGTCTTCTGTACCTCGTGGACGAATATACTGATAGGTAGTTTACATCGTTAGACATTGCACCACGAAGACTTCCACTGTCTGCCTCTACGACTTTGTGTAAGAGGCTAAGAGAGCGGATCCACCAGTCTCTCAGCAGTATCACCGTAGTTCTTGTATCACAATGTACAACAACTTACAGAAACATTATGGACTTTTTTAAAAAAAGAAAGAGATTTAGCCTACAGACACGATTGAGCGTATTTCCTCGGAGAATTTCTGTCTCACTGCACGGAATGCCACACGTTACAGCTGCAACCTACACCTTACTTAACATTTACCAAGTGGAAGTCGTCCGTAAACACAAGATCATAATGCAACATCATTTCAGAACAGCTTTGATTATTTTTGCTACATTTGGTTCTTAACAAATTGATGTAGTTGTATGTGTTGCGACATACCATCAGTTACTATTTGCTCCGAATATCATACACATTTCTTTTTAACCTTCAGATACACGTCTTACGTACTGAGCCTGCATGGTATGTGTACCAAACAATTTTCGAGGCCGAAACGTATGCCATAATTTTATAACACACTGATATTATTGCTACTGATTAACAAATCTCTATCGCTATAAAACGAACCTTAATAAACGGGACAACTTCGTCTATTAAAATCACTTGTTAGACAGCGTTACTCCAGACATCGATAATAAACCGCCGCTCATGAAGACTGCAGAGGTTTCAAATGATTTACATGTGATGTAACATATGTATACAATCAGACTGATAGTTTTTCCTCCATCGAATACCTCCGGATGCTTCTCTATGTCTGTCAAGAATTGTATGAGATTCTCATCAAAGTATGCTATGGTTGCTCATCTTCACCTGCCGCGCATGATTTGGCTCTATATGCTAGCATTTTTTCTCCATCAAGTTTGAGGCACTAGTAAGTTGTACCTTAACTGTTGACTGGTATGTTTCCGGACAAAATGGGTTTTCATAGAGTCTTATTTTATGCCATTCCATTATCCCATGAACGTTGTCGATCGTAATCTTCAAAAACTACGAGGGTATTGGCTATTAAAGAGAGTAAATACTTTTTGCTAGTGCACGAAATGAGTGGTAGTGTAACGAGAAAAAGCTGACAATGGAAAACAAGAAGTATTTAAAAGTCGTTAAGATTTGTGTTCGTGACTTCATATGGAGTACAGGTAATGTCAATCTTTGTTTTCTTACTGTATATTACGGCATTATATTAGACACATGCACACATTATACACGATTTTTTTACATATTTGCCTGACAATAGCCTAATTGTGCGACCGTTACTGGTTATAAAATAAAGGATTAAGAAAGTGTTTCGGAAGAAATTCAGAAAATTTTTTATTGATCATCGCCTACGAAAGTTAACATATGTTCTGCGTCTGTGATCGGATGAAACTGCTCTTATATTTTACAGATATTGATTGATTATATTTCGATTCTGGGTGATGGCGAGATCTTCTTGCAAAACCATAACCAGTGACCGCTAGATTCATATCATCTCTCATTTACAAGGATCAACACCTCATTTACGTACACCGTTTTGACCCAATTCCTTTACACGATCACTAATTCAATGACTAAATGTGTGTAACAGATTCAGATCTAACAAAATAAAGTAATATTTGTATCCAGAAAGAGCGTCCATCTGCAGTTTTTAAGTAGCGTTTAATCTACCTGTTTATTTAAGAACACAGGGAATTTTCAAGTATTTTGCATTGCTACTATTACTTTTTATGCTACTTCTAGTCCTTTAGAAAATTTTGTATAGACACTGTTACGCTATCTTGCAACATGTCTAACACGGTTATGAATCTACGCGCATGTGGGTGATTTATGCAAGGTTAAGCAAATAAAGCTCGTTTCAGCAAAATGATTAAACTCACCAATATCGTAGCTGATGCCAGACAAAAGTATAACGTTGCCACCAAATGAATAGTTCGAGTGGAGCTCATGTCGATCTTGCGTGGTTCCTTACGATTGCTACTGGTTGTTGACTGAACGTAGGGTGTGTTCGTATTTCCTCACAGATAAGCATTGTTATCAAAAATCACTTATCCGACGACTCTGAGGAACATATTTCAGCCAATATCATACGTTATACAGCTGGAAGTAAGGCAGATAAGATATTTATCGTTTTGAATCAACTGAGCCGCCAATGACACGTTATGACGCAACTTCCAGGATCTTCTATGCTATACTGCCGAGATGTCTATCATTATTTCAACAAGACAATTAGTAGATAAATCACACTCTGTAACGTATTGTATAAGTCGATTTAAATCACAGAAATTACGGCAGTTTCTACGAAACAAAGTGAAATTAAATTAAAGTGAATATATCTCTCTAGCGTTGTAAACATCGACAGATGCGTTTCAGGTAAAGAATTTATGTTAGAATGGAAAATATGTTTGGATGATGCAAAATTCAGATTGACATGCAACAAATAACGTGGATGTTTAGTTTGGTTACGTTGTGTCTGGAGCCGTTAATCATTATGTCCATCTTCCCTGGGAAGAAAAATACTGAGCAATATACTGAGAAATCAACAATATACTGAAAGATCACATCTTCAGCAGAAACCAGTTTGTAACCTTCAATAAAGCCCATGTAATGCTACCCGAACGTTTTTTGTTTCATTCTTTACACTGTTACACAGCATTGTACCCAAAAGTACTTTTAATAAAGCTGAAACCGATTGGGGAAACAGGAGTTTCTTACATTACTTGTAATTTTGCTATTACTAATGTGCCGAGCTACCTGTCACATGAATTGAGTTACACATATGCGTAGCACCAGAAGGTATGCCGGATAAGTTAATGTTCAAGTAACTTACGTGAATACAGCCATGCGACGTCTACGATAACGCTGATATATCAACAGGTGCACACCAGGTCATTTCCAAGGTGCAAGTGCGACTAGAGATCGCTTCGCAAGAAACTTTAAAACTCATTATGCCGAGTATATGAGGAAAGATAACACACATGGGCACTTTCGCCACAGAGTAATATAACAGCAGCTGAGAGGGCTGCTTTGCTTTCACTCACAGTGTATACTGATATTGCTATCTTACCCACGGACAAGGGCAACGCTACAGTTGTGTTGGACAAGCAGGATTACGTTTAAAAGATCAGTTTTTACCATCTTATTCAGTGCTGACTCGACAAAAAGAGAAAGGCTAACAATCTCCTGAAGAAAGATTCCTAGTCGTAGGAGACTATCAAGAATCGTCATTATTATTGTGCTGTCCCACCTAGAGTGTGTGATCTACCAAAGATTCACATGGAAAGTGTTCCCGTTATGCTTATTGTCAGTAACATCCGTCCTTCGACATACCGTGTAGCAAGACATCTTGCCGGTCTGTTGAGCTCACTAGCAGGTCGGTCTGTGCATTCTATTAAGAATATGGCGGATTTCTTCAATCGACCAGAGAGACTGCGTTTGAAAGACTGATATTTTAGAAAGTTTTGATGTGGTCTTTCTCTTCAGCGCTCGTATTCCTCTGTTTTATGTGTTATGGTTGCTTGAGGTTAGATCTGATGTTGAATTAACGAACTTATTCAAGATCTGTTACTTTCACTTATTTTTTTATTCAGTACCCAGTACCACGAAAAAACAGATGGAGTTGTTTATGGAAGAGTCTGAGGAATATGCGTAGGAGTAGGGGGCATTCAAATTGTATGTTTTTTCAGACATGTAGACGGTAGTTTTGCTATTTGGCCTCGTGGAGGTAAGAATTTAAACGGCTTTTTAGACCATCTGGATTCAGTGCACCCTAATATTCGCTTCACGATGGAAGTGGAAAAGGATGTTTGCCTTTCCTTCCGTGATGTGTTGATCAGGAGAACGCTTGATAGTACTTTGGGACATGCCATTTATAGGAAACCAAATCACTCTGATTTGTATCTATAGGCTGATAGCTGTTACCATCTGGCTCAATGTGAAGTTGTGACGTATCGTATATTCCTTAGAGTGTGAAGGACCGATGTGTTGAACATAAATGTCACACAAGTTTGCAACAACCGAGTAAATCTCCTACTGCGGGACATTGTCTTAGCACCACTCATCCTAACACGGAGAACGGCTGTTCTCAAATAATTCTCCCAACAAAATTCGAAAAGGTCAACGAAAATGAGTAAAATGGCACACCTTTCATTTCTCGACTCTTCTTACTGTCAGACTGTAAAGTACTGAACATTATCATTAGACATGCTAAAACGACGCGTTACCCCAAATAAATAGGCTTGCTAGAGAACTTGAAACTATGAGAACAAAATTAAAAGGACATGGTCAAATATGAAAGATACATCAGGTTATAAGTTGGGTGCTATCCTATTATGCGTTTTCTGTAGGAGAGTGAAAGTGATATTAATTTCACAGAGGTGGACAAAGTATTTGATAACTATTGCCTGGTAATATGACTAAGCTAAATGAAAGATTCGTTGGTATAAGGATGGTACTGAACAGTCATATGGTAGTGTTTCAATGTAGTTATGTATCATACAGCTACAAGAAGCATTAAGGAGAAATTTGAAGCAATTGTTAAATAAGTGAACAGTATGGACTCACATGGGCATCATGAAATACCAAATATCTTTATGAGTATCAGAAGAGCATGCAGTTGTGCTGTTCAAAACTATCTTTGGACCGTTTCTTTCAGATCATTCAGTTTCCAGATATTAAAATATTTCGTTGTAGTACCAGTTTATAAAAAGGAGGAAAGACTCACACACACACACACACACACACACACACACACACACACACACACACACACACACGCTACAGCACGGGCACATATCATATACATACAAACATACACAAACACATACACACACAAACACACAGTCACAAAGAGAGAGCCAGTGTGTGTGTGTGTGTGTGTGTGTGTGTGTGTGTGTGTGTGTGTGTGTGTGTGAGATAGAGAGAGAGAGAGAGAGAGAGAGAGAGAGAGAGAGAAAGAAAGAGATAGAGAGAGATAGAGACAGAGACAGAGAAATTTCTGTACCATCAGCGTTTCTGAAGGTTTCTGGAAAAGGCTGATACATCTTAGTACACGTATTTTGATGTCCGCCTCGCCATTTCAGAAAATCATCATGAACAGAAAAGGTAATGTGTTTTTTTTGTTTTTGGGGAACTCACTGCATTAACTGAAAAGCTGAGTGTGATAGATATTGATTTAACAGAACATTTGATTCTGTGAAACGGGCTACACTTTTAAGTAAGTTACTAAATTAAAGAACATACCCTAGAATAGTTTGTTCCGTATCTAGCGCCGCGCGGTCTTAGGCGCCTTGCCACGGTTTGCGCGGCTCCTCCCGTCACGGTTCGAGTCCTCCATCGGGTATGAGTGTGTGTGTTGTCCTTGGCGTAAGTTGGTTTAAGTTAGATTAAGCAGTGCGTAGGGACTGATGACCTCAGCAGTTTGGTCCCATAGGAACTTACCACAATTTTTTTCCATATATAGGAAATAGAGAGACATAGACACAAGTATAACTGTTGAAGACTCTAACAAACAAATGTAACCGATTTAGGAAATAGAGTGGTTGGTAAGATCAGCGGGTGGAAAGCAGAGGACAAACTATCATTTAACTGCAACAAAATGATGTCTATAGATTTTAATACAGAATTCCCTTACAAAGTAAATTTTATTGCCACTAGGTAATCAAATAATCAATCAGTCGAAACGGAGTGATGCTGTCTTCATTGTAAGAATGATCATCAGTGTCACTGACACTGAAACACGAAAGCTTGTTTACATTGCTCAGCTGCATATGTTTGGCATTTTGCAACTTTTTACATTAAATGTGAATATTTTTAGCAAAAGAGAGAAGTCAGAACGATCTCCAGAATAGTTCACAAACTTCATTTGGTCCTTTGCTCAAGAGACTCGGAATTTTGACGCTGCCCCTCCTATGTATATGCCTCCTCATGGAAATTCTCGTTACCAAAATTAAATCATTCAGCAGGATCGCAGTATCCTCTAAGTGAACACTGCTCTTACAAAAAAGGGATATTTCGCATGAGTAACACTTCCTTAACCACTATATCGAAATATTTGACTCTGAATCGCAACTTTCTTTCTCTAAAGAAGCGAAATAATGGAAATATAGGCTGAAAGGCTACCTTGTGACACTCTTTTTTATTTTCTTTGGAAATTTTTTACCACTCTACGTAGTTTTACTCATATCTGTACAACGTCAGAAATCTATTACCTTAATTGCTTTAATTTTTTAAAATTTTTATCATCGTTCCGCAAGTTACGTAGGCTCACTTGGCACCACGGAATATGAGAAAGAACGAAAAAAAACAGAAATAATACTGTGAATGTATACGGGTATGTGTGGTGCTGATAGTTTTCCAACTTGTGCTTGTGCTCCATCTCCAATGACGCCGGCGTTGACGGGACATTAGCGTATGATCCACCTTTTGAAGAGTGGTATCAATTTTACCTTCAGTTGTAACATTGCGCCGTATGACTGTAGCCTACAATTGCCAACGTGTGGCTATAGTTTCAAACATCGTTTGTCAGTACAGTGAATGTTTTGAATAGCTGCAAAAGTTCAGGTGTTGTATGACGGTTGTTTGATTCATTATTTAAACGTGGTGTTCCATTGCGTTTGTGTACTATTGGAACGCTTAGTCTTACGAATTGTTCAGAATCTACGTCTTTAGTGTCGGAAGAATAATGTACGGTCAACAGAGAAAATGTCAATCCTTAAATGAGCAGACTGTTCGCCTCGAAGCACTGTAGGTGGCGTAGAACTCGCAGCGGAGGGTCACGTGACCCTCCACCGCGGTCGCATAAGTCATTGCGTTGAAGTGCGTGTTACAGTCGATTGCATGGAACTGGTGCAGTAAGACAGGTCTACTTGGAGACACAACAGAATGACAGAAAGAAACTGCCGTTTTTAGAGGTGTCCGTGACAAAACTGTGAACGAGGTCGCCCGCTCTGTTGATACATCGAGACGCTCCGTCCAACGCCTCTCCCAAGGAAACCAAGGAAGGGTGTTCAAATTGCAACCGCATAACACGGCGCGTAAGGACAGTGGTCACAAAAAAAAATGTCACTGACAATTGGTTTCAGACAACACAATTTTACCTTCAGTTGTAACATTGCGCCGTATGACTGTAGCCTAGAATTGCCAACGTGTGGCTATAGTTTCAAACATCGTTTGTCAGTACAGTGAGTGTTTTGAATAGCCGCAAAAGTTCAGGTGTTGTATGACGATTGTTTGCCAATGAATGCAGGTACATCTCTGTCAGTTTCGAAGCGAACATAGCGAACGTCACTATACGCAATGTGTATATGAGGTCGAGAACCTCGTAAAAGGCCACTGTCCACAGTGTAATATAAAACTGTACGTTTTAAGTGGGTCAGCAACAGAAACTGGAGAGCAGGTGTCTGGAAGCTCGTGGCCCGATGCGATGAGTTGTGATTCTGCCAGAGTTCGAACGATGCAAAGCGTCGAGTCCAGCGACGGCCCAAGAGGGACGTTTAACCAGCAGTGTGTGGAGGTTGCAGATCAGACCGGATGTGGTTCTGTGACGTTTTGAGGACGTATCTTGTAGCATGACTTGGGTCCGTTCATTCAGGTGCTAGAAAAATGAACCACGATGTTTATTGCAACGTCCTCGGTGACGTATTGTTACCCTTTCACATATATTTCTGTGATGAGTATACTGTGGACATACAGGTATTTCAAGATGACAACAGCTGTGCTCCCACGGCTGCACTCACAGGACTGCAAGCATACTTTCTTGGTTGACGAGCACTCAGGCCCGTCGACTGTATCATTAACGCCTGATCTTAATCCCATAGAAAGGGTCCAGGTTATTTGGACAAAAGCGGTTGAAACGTATCAGCATCACTACAATTTGGCATCTCTAAGGGTTATATCCATCAATGAGTGTCTAATAGCGGATATGGTATCTGAAAAAACTTACGGGTTCTTTTTCTCTTCCAGTTAAGGCTGTCATCAAAGCTAGGGTCGGTATTACATGCATCAGCGTGATATCTGCTGAGAATGACTAATTTTTGTCTGACGTGCTTACATAACAAGGTTCTGACAGGGTGTTAGTACCATGCTGCAGCGTTGGACGACACTAAATAACTGCATAGTTTGCTTCAAGCAGCAAGCTATACAAAGGATAGCCAACGAATCTATGTTTAAATGTTCGAATAATGTAGGCTAGAGCCGAGTCCAATTTTAACTAAGCCGTTCGACGTATTTTTGGGGTTATCGCATGTTGTAGACTCGTGTTAACGAGAATTAGTGTCAATTAGCTAATAGCTCGCGTTTGAGAAGAAACCAAACGATTGTTCATAACAAAGTGAAAAAAAGAACATGAATGTTGGCGAAGTGCGATACCAGATGGCAGCTGAGCAGTTCACAAAGCCTTGCGACATTATGTTTGCAGATATTTTCCTCTTTCACTATATGTCTGTTGCTTTGTTTAAATGCAGGCAGCAATAATGCGAAAAACGTTCGAACGGCTACTAAAAGAGCAAAGCTATCTTTTACTGTTCGACAGCAGCCAGGTTATCATTAAAAATGTTTTGCAAATACCGAAAGGTAAACTTTGCTGAGTGATTTAGAAGGCTACTATGAGACACATGATTCGAGCTGAAGAGAACCGGAAGAGTTAAAATGTAACAAAGTACGTTATCCGGTGATATCCAAGTGGTCTGAAATTGATGAATGTACCATATAACCATATACGAAGCAAATCTTAATCGATGATGGAATGGTAACTTCTTGTCTAGTAGTATACTACACAGCCACATTTCTTTGGCAAGTGACCACGGTCGAGAGATCGGCGTGCTAACCGCATATCAAAGACGATATTCGCAGATAATGACACAGCGACCGGTTGCTTCTGAATGACCTATCATGGCCAGAACGTGGAGTTGGTTAAAATTGATTTATAAGCTATTTTTTGTACGGAAGTTTATTTTATAGCGATAAAAGATGTGAAGTGAATTATGAGTATACGCAGCCAGTACCAACAAGACCTACAAAACAGACAATACCGTGAAACAAAGGAAGGAAATGGGAACGACGTTGTTCGCTCCATGTACCGCCGCTGAGCAGTTACAATACACGAAATAGGGTACTAAAGCGCAAATACAAATAAGAAACAATACTCCATCCACATGCCAAGCAGGAGTCGCTCTCGTGACCGATATGTTTACACGCGTCTGCTCCGTTGTAGTAGCAACCGGAAATTGAGAGGGCAGATTTTGTAGGGTTTCGAAGCCATAAACGATACCCTTGGACTTATTGCAAGCGAGGAGCATCAACAACATGGTACTCTGTCTTTACTGGTGGCTAATAGTGCTTTTGCATTTTTCGCACAGTTCACGGATTAAATAGATTTATACAGTTTGGACTGTAATCCATTTCCGTTTTCAATGGATGTACTTCTGAAATATGCAACTGAATTCATTTGTTTCAGTGTCTTATGATTGGCCTATGTGATTTCCGCTGGTCTTGTTCATGATTTAAATTTGTCGAAGCACAGGCTGAGCTTTCAGCGTCAAAAAATAGTGGAACCTTCTTGCGTTGCGAAAGTAGATGTGTCGTATCTCGATGCTCTTTTTTTCTTAGTGTTCTTCCGGGAAGGTGACATGATCTTTTGTGTTGATGTGTAGTTCTTAATGGAGACATTCGGTCATGACTTCAGTGTAAATGAGCGGCTCTTGTATGTAGTTTCCAGCAAAATCATTCTGAAGGAATGCTCCTAAGTTAATCTGAAGGAGACGTTTGCGAACTACGAGTATAAAATGCTACTGACACTTATCCAGTATTAGAAACACGATGACCTGTATGAGGAGATCTCAAGGTAACTGTAGGTCTTCTTGGCTTGCAGTTCGGGCACAAAAGCACTGATACCTTGTATGCGACTGGGACATAAGAGACAGGAACAAAATACTCTTATGAGAGAAAGATGACCTGCTCGGAACGAACTACTACTTGGATGGAATAATGTAAATATTCCAAATATTCCTCTTGTTGAACCCAAATAAGTGTATCTACCACCGCTTGACTTAAATTGGAGCTCGTCAAAAACTTTGTGAGGACTATGGACCAATCTTCACCTAGATTCATGCACTTGCGAGAGAAGTTTCCACGGATAAATTAAATAAAGCTGTAGGAAAGAATATTTGTAGGATCGAAAAAAGCGAAATAATGTCTCATGAACATTTCCTTGATTTGTTGAGCGATGTTGAAAGAACTGCATGGCTGTCCTTAAGAAATTCCTGCTAAATCTTCTTAGGCGGGAGTAGTGTAGATAACTATTGCGATATTGCACCAGAACTACTGAGACCATACCAATTCATGGAATTTAGTACGTCACTTTAACTACATTTCTTGATTGATCATTTCGACTTCTTCCTGGTCAATGTTGGCGCCGCTATTAATGAACATGGAGTGCGGTTCCATCGGGACATTTCACAAATGTACTCTGATATGTTGTTCTGAGAAGACAAGACGCGTTGCTGACGCAGTTACTTATCTGAAGATCATCCAGAGTGATCGAAACGTGTAATCGAATTAAAATGGTGTGCAACTGATACGGAAAAATAAATGAGTATTATCTGAAATATCTCTCGAATGGTTAACCGTTGTCAAGACAAATGGAGTACTGCAGTGTCGTCCAACTGGTGCTAGTTTTACGAACGACGTTCTTAAAGCCAAATATATCAGGAAACCTGGAAGTAAATTTTTTACTTTCTTCCTGTACTCTTGCGTTTCTGTTTTTTTCTGTTTGCGTATGGAAATCTTGTCCCGGGTGAGTGTCATTTTCCGTTTTTGACGCTCGTGTAATCCTTTATAAAATTCATTACTATAGGAAAACCGAAATCAATACAGAAATTCCAAAATTACATTTGAATCAGAGCCGAATTATTTTCCAGAGAAATGCCATATTGTTCTTATAATTTAAAATAAGATTTTTTTATTGTTGACTGCAACCAGAGACATCTTCTTGTAATGGAGATATTGATATCTATACATAGTGTCTTTTATTGTTCACGTGTACATGTTTCATGTATTACAATTTCCCGATACACTATTCTGGCATTAATGTACATAAAAATATTACAAAGCTCGAAAATCCATAACCGTTCTCTTTTCTGTGAGACACGGCATAGGTGGCATGATGGTATGTGGAGTAAATCAACTTTGCAGCACTTACCAGATTCACAACGCAGTTGATGATATGTTCATGTGTTTATTAACGACCAGGAGAGCAAAACCTAGAACGAAGAATCATTATATGTCGTTTAAATCATCAGATATGAAGAGGTCGTGTATTTTTACCTATCAGAGTCATCAGTAATGTTTTAGTTACTAGAATGCATGTTTTACGTTTGTCATTTAGGTCCTGTCGAAAAAATTTTGTTACAAGATTGTAGTAATATATAAGATGTACGTTGAAGCTGTATTTCTTACCTTGTTTACCAATACAGGTATCTCAGTAAATCGACAGTTAAAATTTGCTTTTGCTAGGGAATGTAATGGCTCTATTCTGGCTAGATTTCTCATGATAAATATTTTATTGGCTACCAGTATCAATAAAAGCGATTAACAGATTCAGGTACGTAGCACAACTATTCCTCTAAAAATCGGATGGGGTCTGTTGTCGCAGTAATGATCAGGCGTTTGCAGTGACAGATATTGATTTTAGCGAGCGTCAAGTGCTATTAACTTCATTTCACACAACGCCAGAGGAAACAGAGGATTGAGGAAACGAAAATAAAACTTATATGTAAAGAAATATTTGATACAAATTCATAATATTCAACCACAATACATTTGTACAATTTCTACATATGAAGAAAAGTACAATTACATAATGACGGAAAACTTTGTATCCACTTCCGATTATACGTTGTCCTTGAGGGCTCCAGTGTCATTGGTGGCAGTAAGAGAAAACACTTCACAAAACAAACTTTATAGTGTTTGCATTCACGACAGTAAGTCGTGCCAGAAGCTCATATAGGGCTCATCCATGTTCGTTGCCGTGCTTAAAGGAGATGTTATCTTTAAATAGAAGGGCGATGATGCACTGTACGTCAACCAAGTCTCAGTCAGATTGGATGCATCCTCTGGAGTTGGGTTACTGAAACAAAAATAATAGCCGTCAGCTTCGTCGGCCCATTGGGGAGCTGCTTGAATAATGATGCAGCTGAATCACCAGGATTCAACAACTGGCGGTAATGACTCGAGGGTTTGGCGACATGATAATCACGTGGCCCACGATCATAGGTCGCTGACTTGTAGGCGGTAGTCGCTTAGTCCGAACGGGAACAAAGCATTACCCGTGAGTGTTCGCTCGTTTTATGTCCCAAATATTGTATTTTTGTACGATTCATGGCACAGACATTCGTGGAGATGTGTGGTTTCGTAGCAGTGTAAATTTATTACTTCAGCCAAAATTACGTATTTATAAGTTCTGTACCAACTTAGGTTATGCTAGACCGAAAACTCACGAAAATTCTAAGCGCTTTCAGACACTAAATTTTCTCGAGTAAATGAAACGCAATGAATATTATAAACTGTTTCTCGTGCAGTGTCAACACATATAACCGTTTGGCAGCTGGATTGTTTTCGTATGAAGGAAGTTTAATTAAATTTTACGCTTGCAAGTGTTCGCTTTAAGGTGAGCTAATAAATGAGTTTTGCCGACATACTTGGGGACTTCTCTGTCGGTTTATAAACCTTTTGTTGATGCAGGCTCTGAATCGCAACAGTCAGGGAAGAGCTCCGTTATATTACGGTTGTTATAAAATAATCAACGTATTGCATATTTTTTAAGCTTTTTTTTATTTTTCAGAATATATCTAGTTGTCTGCAGAGCATGTTTTTCTTCTATGTAGGCAGTCGCTAGCCCGCTAATGCTACCTCATAGCTTTTTTTTAGTTTTAATTTTATTTATTTATTTTTTCTTCAGGGAAAACGCCTCAAGGAAACAGCAGGTGGGGAGGTAGTACGGGTCACAGCTTCTCCCATTAATATTCTTGTAACAATATCAACCATCTCTATTGCCCCTATAGAATAGAGTGGTGAGTTCACATTGTCGACAATAGAACCGTGTGCACTAACGCAAGCTGTTCCAAGATTTGTCACCGTTGCGGTAGTGCCCAGTATAACCAGGACGCGTGGCGGGTTAACGTTTCATAGTTACAACATGTACACACGACGATTTGTGTACCGCACTGGTAAGACAGTTAATGTACCCCATCATGGTCATGTATGAATGTTATGCACAGGGTGTGAGGAAGCAGGCGTATCATTTGCTGTTCTGTTATTGTTCCCCTAAGCTTTTCTTGCAAATATCTTCGGTACCGTAGCATTATTTATATAGCAGCTGCACAGAACCAAAAATATTGATATTAGCTCAGGGCTTATACAGCCTAATTGTATTACCACTTACATTCGTTTGGTTAATTACAATCCGTTGATGTAATTACACTACCTAAAAACTGTAATAATTACAAAATACAAATAATATAAAACTTTGTTATTTATGTCCAATTAGACACTATTGGACAACGCAAAGTTTCTTGATTCTTTTTCCTTTTTTCCACACTTTTGTATCTATTTTAGAATATAGCCTGCTGCGGACATCAGTCCTTTTGAAGAGGGAGGAAGGGTGATGGTGATCTCTGTCCTCAGGTCACTGAAAGTGGGAGCGTTGGCGGCGATTCATCTCTTCATCATCAGGGTGGACACCTTACGGGTGCAGCACCTGGATGGGGGTGTGCTGTACTCAAGGCAGGAAGATGTGGTAGTGTTTAGTCACCAGTAGGCATTAATGTTGGTATGGAACGTACGGGAAATGCGGAATGAAGTAAGGAGGCTTGAGGAAGTGTTCGAAGAGCTTACGTAATGTGCAGAGGGCAAGGGAATGCTGAAAGAAGTTGCAGGGGAGTATAAGAAATCGCATGAGGCTTATAGGACGCTACGAAAGCAAGTAGGACAGATGGAGGAAGCGGTGCCATGAGTAAGACAGAAACGAGGATGGCTGAACGCAGGGGGAAAAATTTTAAAGACAGTTTTTGGAATTGCAGATTAAAGCGATATAAAAGAACTGAACAACACCGTGGAAGCGGTGATGCAACTCGCAGAGGAGAGCAACGGAGGCTTGGCACGCATTTCAGATAGGGACATCGGAAGGGGAAGTCCTGAACAACGTCAGTTTCTACACACATTGGCAGGGCAGGTAGCGGAGTACGCTAAGGCATCGGAAGACGTAATAAATCGTAACCTGGGAACCCTACAGGGGCATCTAGAAGTACTAGATAGCAGGGTGGTGTTAACCAGACTTTTGCAAGGAGTAGATGACAGTGTGTGGGATGTGCAGGGAGTAATAATAAATCTGCAAGAAGCGCTGCATTACGCATTGCAAGGCCAGATAAGTACCGATTTGTTACCGCCGGAGCAATATTTACCCGGGTTGCGCAAGGCGCAGAAGGAACTACCGTCAGGGTTATACTTAATAATGGAGCCCAGCGAACAAAATTTGCCATTTTTCTACCCTGCTGCAACAGTAAGGGTAACAACTGGCCACGCACGAGTGTATATTTTGCTCCAATTCCCGATTATGGGGAAGAACGTGAGGTTTCAGTGTTACACGGTGCACCCATACCCAGTGAAGTAGGGAGCGTTGAGCAAGTTTGTGGACGCGAAAACTAAAGAGGTGTTGATGATCTCCACAACTAGAAACCGGTACGCCGAAATGGCAAGGGAGGAATTACGAAGCTGCCATAGAGGGAAGGTAATGGTATGTCCAGCCAGGATGGTAAGTACCAATCCGGACACATGCACAATGTAGTAATTTTTATCCAAGGGGAAAGTAATAGACTGTCCAAGGGACATCGTGGAGCCAGAATTGAGCTTGCAACAGGTCAGAATGCATTGGATCTTCTCCACATACGAGAATTTGGTAGTAGTAGCAAGTTGTTTTGAGCAGTAATATTTGCAGAAGCGAAACTTATAGAGCTCGACGGGAGCGGAATTTCAAGCAATGGAACTAAGTGTAACATAATAGGACCGACCTTCCTCCTGCCAGCGTCAATTGAATGTTACACAGCCACAGCTGTACTGGCCAGAAGCCACTTTAGAGTCTTTGTCAAGGCACAATCTGACCTTGTTAAATCAAACTATGGAGCCATGTCTGTTGAGATCCGTAAACCAGTTCACTTTAGAGCAAGAGGGGCGCATATCAGCTGAACAGCTTGTGCAACATATCACTCAGTATAGGGAAAGGTAACGGCAAACAACGATTATTTTGAGCACCTCTGTGCCAATTGACATCACGCCCTTAACTTTGTTATATGTTGTTTTCTTTCTGATCAGGCAGAGAGCTAATTCCAAGAGGGAACCAAGGGTAGTCCAAGTGCCAGTGGGTTGGATACCGAGGACGTGAGACGAGTAGGTAAAGGGTTGATCGACCAGTGGTCGTTCAGTAAGGAATTTTTACGCTTTGTTTCACCCAAAGAAGTTAAGAGCTAGTTAGGGGTCGATCCGGGGCCAGGTCTTTCTGAAGATGAGAATAATGTAGCGGCACCACCGTTTAGGAAAGTTAGTTTTGTGCAATAGTCTGACCACAAGCTACAGCCAGGTGTGGGCCGGATTGCAGTGAGATACGAATACCAACAGTTGCGAAGTAGAATAGAGACCACAGGGCTATCAGATTGCTGAAAGAGTATACATAGCGGTTTTGCATGTCGCAAATCGCAGGCAGAAGGGGCCCACTGGCCAAACTAGCGTGTTATGAGTACGTGACACGAAGCGGTGCATATGGCAAAACAGAGGCGCACAGCTGCATACAAATAGGTGCGGGTTTCTAACAAGATTCATTTAAGTGTGGCAACTCTCCCGGATAGTGGGGCATGTCACACCACCAGCTACACGCAACAGCAGATGGGGCGCCAGCGCTCCAGTCGATGGATTGACGCTGGTTTGACCCTCTGAGGACAACGCGGTGTCCGTAGTCAGTCAGTGGTGGGCCATTCCATGGCTCGCTACCGCGGGCAGTCGTCCTGGCTTCCAACACATGCCGGAGGCATCCTGAGGCGAGCGCCACAGATTCGGACGCCATATCGCGGGCTCTTGTTGTTGCTGCAACCTCAGCCACGCCAGTGAGAAGCCCGCAGCTGGCCGCCTGCGGCTCACACCGAGCAGCGCTGAGTCAGCAGGGATGCAGACCGCGGAGTCGACTGTTGGCATCCTGACGATACAGCAACTTAGCTGGCGTAGAAGGCCGACACACAGTTCATGCGCGGGTCACTGAGGCAGCCATTGTGCACCAAGCAGTTTCGCACACAGTGAAGTGGTGTCCTCAGCATTGCAGGACTCAGCGACACACACCAAGAGAAACATAGCAATGTAGTTGGAAACAATAAATCACTAGGAAAGCTCAGACAAGTGTTAATACAGTGCTTTCTACTTCTTCCCTCTACATTTGGTCATCCTGATACATTCGGTGGCAGAAGTAGCTACTGCAGATTTATCACAAGTTACAAAAACTAACAAAGTAAGAGCGCTTACAGAAAAATGAAACTTGTGGTGTCGGTAGCTTTTCCTAATGCACTAGACTCTGATGCCACATTAGTATTTGAAGATGGAGGTACAAGGAAAAAGGCCGATTGTGAGGTCTAGTTAGAGATAGGCAGTCCAAATTAATGAAGATCACAAGAGTAGGAGTAACGTTGGATGCAATGGTGAGAGAAAAGCTATTCCAGGACAGAAATAAATGGAGGAAGATCTTTCACTGAGTTCCTACCCTGCTCAGTGGGTCTTGAAGTTGTTGTTTTTGTTGTTGTTGTGGTCTTCAGTCCTGAGACTGGTTTGATGCAGCTCTCCATGCTACTCTATTCTGCGCAAGCTTCTTCATCTCTCAATACCCACTGCAACCTTCATCCTTCTGAATCTGCTTAGTGTATTCATCTCTTGGTCTCCCTCTACGATTTTTACCCTCCACGCTGCCCACCAATACTAAATTTGTGATCCCTTGGTGCCCCAGAACATGTCCTACCAACCGATCCCTTCTTCTAGTCCAGTTGTGCCACAAATTTCTCTTCTCCCCAATTCTATTCAGTACCTCCTCAATAGTTATGTGATGTACTCATCTAATCTTCAGCATTCTTCTGTAGCACCACGTTTCGAAAGCTTCTATTCTCTTCTTGTCTAAACTATTTATCGTCAACGTTTCACTTCCATACATGGCTAAACTCCATACAAATACTTTCAGAAACAACTTCCTGACACTTAAATCTATACTCGATGTTAACAAATTTCTCTTCTTCAGAAACGCTTTCCTTGCCATTGCCACTCTACGTTTTATACCTCTCTACTTCGACCATCATCAGTTATTTTACTCCTCAAATAGCAAATTTCATCTCCTACTTTACGTGTCTCATTTCCTAATGTAATTCCCTCACCATCACACGATTTAATTCGACTATCTTCCATTATCCTCGTTTTGCTTTTGTTGATGTTCATCTTATATCCTTCTGTCAAGACACTGACGATTCCATTCAACTGCTCTTCCAGGTCCTTTGCTGTCTCTGACAGAATTATAATGTGATCGACAAACCTCAAAATTTTTAATTTTTCTCCATGAATTTTAATTCCTAACCCGAATTTTTGCTTTGTTTCCTTTACTACTTGCTCGGCTTACAGATTGAATAACATTGGGGATAGGCTACAAACCTGTCTCACTCCCTTCCCAACCACTGCATCCCTTTTATGTAACTCGACTGTTATAGCTGCCGTCCGGTTTCCGTAGAAATGGTAAATAGCCTTTCGCTTCCTGTATTTGACCCCTGCCGCCTTCATAATTTTAAAGAGAGTATTCCAGTCAACATTGTCAAAAGCTTTCTCCAAGTCTACAAGTGCTAGAAACGCAGGTTTGCATTTCCTTGATCTATCTTCTAAGATAAGTCGTAGTGTCGGTATTGCCTCACGTATTTCAATTTTTCTATGGAATCCAACCTGATCTTTCCCGAGGTCGGCTTCTACCAGTTCTTGATGTTGATAACTTTAAAAACGAGTGCTGGTTCTGATGATGTAATTTTATATATAACCAATTAAAGACTTATCAAATCAGAAAATCATGACAACGGTATTTTATATAATAGAAGTCTTTTGCTGTGTATTGAAAACTGTTGATTCAAGTTTTGCACCAACAATAGCTTGTTACTGAGCACACAGTATGGACTATATGGTCACTAAATTATACTCAACAGGTAAGGTGATGAACTCTAATACAACAAGAGCAAAATAAATTTAAAAAATTACATACTTACTCGTATTTTGCAAAATTTGCAAACATTTCTATCATTTGATCCCTGATCATAATTCCATCTGGGTCTGCATCCGGCGTTTTAGTTGTGAACAGAATAGCCACAGTATCATCGTGAGCCGCACCTGGAAACGCATTGTAGACGATCCGTTAAGGTAGTCTGTGAATTTTCAGCAGTAATGTTCTAATCTTGTTCTATTCCCTGCCTATCTGTAGACAACGTTGTCGTCCAATACTCTCCACAGGTTTAAAGACAATACAGATAGTGCAGTTCTTCCGTCTTTCTGTCCCAGTTTTTCTTTGTTCTCCCTGCGCCCGGCCGTAAAACGCGTCATTACATTACATGAATCGGATTCCATGTACCCCATTAAGAATGTTCCCTGTAATATGGAAAAAAATACATGCATGTGAATTTTACTTAGGTACAATCGGTACGCATAAGACAGAATGCGCTGCCTAATATGCTCCAAAATGCCGCGCATAATAACCAGATCCTTCTGGGGCTCATAACTCTGTTTCTATTGGCGATAGAAAGGTGGGGTGGTAGCAGATTCATTGGGCTAGGGACGATTTGTATACCCAACATAGGTCGAATCTCTCTGACAGGTATATGGAACTAAAGGTGACCTTTAGAGCAGGTCAGACTGGAACACAATGGTTCGGAAGTGAACAGCCTCTGAGCACCTTAATGCAATGTTTAACGACTATTTTTATGTTACGCAGGCATACATTGATATGAATGTAACAGAGTTCAATCAGATGCTCTTAGACAAGGGCCTTAAGCCACTTTGTAATCCTACAAATATGCAGAAAAATAGTAATTAAATATTTCGATCAAAATCTTTGGCTGAATTTGAGTTAAGCAAAACAATCTTTAAAAACATTTAACATCACTACAAATATAAAAGGGAAAATTATTAAAACTTCAGCAGATGGTATTAATTCTGAAACGGCCGAATGTAGCTCCATAAGAATGTAAACCAGACATCGAGAATTGCCCCTCGATGAACCGTCTATACAGCAAACATAAAAAATACGGGGAAACATGCAGAATTAGCAAATGTTAGGCTTTTCTTAAATTATACGACCATCTAACCATTGAAACTTCTTAATCTGCAATATAATAAACGACTAAGGGGACGTTGCTCTTTCTTAGAATACACAGTCCACGTCGAGTCAGGTTGCATCAATAAATCACTGTATGACAAACTGCCGATTGGCTTCTGTCTCGGGTTCTTCATCCAACGTTCGTCTGATGATTTTACTGACGTTTCGCGAGCATGGGTGGCTGACATTGTCAAAGCTTGACCCTCCATTGCCGGTGGTGAACTGGAGCCGAGCTCGCGGCCGCAGACTGTATGTACCTGGCGCGCCAACGTCCGAGGGCTTCTCCTCGGTCATTTCTGGTGCGATTCTCCTCTTGCTACCATCGACGGTCGTTTGCTGCAGTAGGGG
Organism: Schistocerca piceifrons; assembly: GCF_021461385.2. NCBI lineage: Eukaryota > Metazoa > Arthropoda > Insecta > Orthoptera > Acrididae > Schistocerca > Schistocerca piceifrons. The sequence goes on along the minus strand of NC_060139.1, from coordinate 711,012,225 downwards.
AAGCCACGATCCGTTTACCTTAAGGCTTTCCTCTTTCTTGTTGAAACTGTTCACGTGTTTTTGTATTTCTACAGCTTCTCTGAACAAGCACGTGTGATAATGCTTCTCTAAAACCAGAACATCCGTGTCGGTGAATTTTATTACGTGGTCGGTCTCACTCAGTGCGTGCTCTGCCACGGCCGATTTCTCCACCTGCCCCAACCTGAAATGTCGCTTATGTTCTTTGATCCTGGCGTTGATTGATCGTCCAGTCATTCCGACATAAACTTTTCCGCATGTGCATGGTATACGGTATATTCCCGACATTGCAAGTGGGTCCCTTTTCTCCTTTGCCGACCTAAGACACTCTCTGATCTTCCTTGTCGGTTTGAAAATCGTCTTTACGCCATGTTTGCGCAATATATGGCCGATTCTGTCCTTCACTCTGGGAATGTATGGCAGAAATGTAGGAGCCTATTCACAACAGCCCAAGCACATCGTATCTACGTCAGAATGGAACGAGCTTCTCTTCGTGAGCGAATTCATACAACACTGAGAGACTTGGCAAAGACGGATCAGGAACTTCTGGACATTTTCTATCAACTAAGTAGCAGAAATCATCGAGACGAGTGGTACAAGATCGACAGCATCACGCACAGGAGCATGCAGAACGAATTCGGGCGCTGCACCGAGCGACAGAAGAAAATGTTTGAAAGATGCCGGAAGCAGACCGACAAGGCGATTCCCGACATGTCACACACTGTGGTCAACCTCACTGAACGACAATTGACCGAAGAGGAAGTGTCTGTTCTTCAAAAAGCAGGGAATTTCGCTGTCATCCCGAGAACTATACCTATGGAGGACATAATTTCCAACACCGAAGCGGCCATTCGGACCCTTCCTTGTGAAAGGGCAGAGGAAATGCGCACTGAAACAGCCAAGGTACTGCGCCGAGCAAAACCACCAGCTTGCAACGTGAAGAAAGAAGACGTACAAGCCATTAAGAATCTCAGCTCCGACAAGGGTATATTGGTACTGCCTGCCGATAAGGAGAATGTGACCGTCGTAATGAAGACCGAAGATTATGTGCAAAAGGTCCGAGACCTATTAGATCCGGCGACGTACCGAAAACTAAGCGCAGATACGACGCAGCGTGTCACACGGAATATGAATCGATTAATGAAGGCGTCTTGTCTGCCGGCGGACATACAGAGAAACCTGCGCAACACAGAAGCCCTACCATCTCGGCTGTATGGCTTACCCAAGAAGATCCATATGAACAACATTCCACTAAGACCAATTGTTAGCGCTCCTGGCTCACTGACGTATAAACTGGCAAACCACTTGGCCTCTCTGCTCCAGCCACACGTGGGGAAGACCGACACATACATAAAGGACTCAGGACATTTGATTGAGAAGCTGAAGAAACAGAAACTTGCACCAAACGACATCCTGGTCAGCTTTGATGTTATTTCTTTGTTTAAGAAAGTGCCAATCAGTGACACTCTGGAGCACACCGGTTCCATTTTCCCGCAAGACATCACAAAGCTCTTCCATGCATGTCTCACCACGAGCTATTTCACATAGAATGGCGATTTCTACGAAGAGCTGGAAGGCGTCGCCATTGGTAGCCCTATTAGTACAGTGATGGCCAACCTCTTCATGGAACATTTCGAAGCACAGGCACTGGACTCGGCGACTTGCAAACCTAAGGTGTGGTTCAGATACGTCGATGATACTTTCGTTGTGTGGAGCCCAGGTGAAGAACAGCTCGGTGACTTCCTAAGACACTTGAACAGCCTCCATGCCAACATAAAATTGACCATGGAAGTAGAAAAGGACAAAAAACTGTCATTTCTAGATGTGCTGATCACAAGGGATCGCGAAAACGTGGGACACAGCTTGTATCGAAAACCGACACACATGGACCGATACCTGCACAAAAAAATGGTTCAAGTGGCTCTGAGAACTATGGGACTTAACATCTATGGTCATCAGTCCTCTAGAACTTAGAACTACTTAAACCTAACTAACCTAAGGACATCACACAACACCCAGTCATCACGAGGCAGAGAAAATCCCTGACCCCGCCGGGAATCGAACCCGGGAACCCGGGCGTGGGAAACGAGAACGCTACCGCGATACCTGCACAAACTATCAAACCACACCCGAGCAATAAAAGAGGCATGATTAATACACTCGTAACGCGAGCAGGACGAATATGTGAGCCGCAGCACCTCAGAAGCGAAATGCAACACCTGAAAAGTGTTTTGAGGAGCAATGGGTACTCCACAAATGATATTAGAAGTGTAACAGAGCCAAACACTCGGCGAAGTTAGGATTCAGAAAAAGAAATGTCGGGTACGGCCTTTCTGCCATACATTCCCAGAGTGAAGGACAGAATCGGCCGTGTATTGCGCAAACATGGCGTAAAGACGATTTTCAAACCGACAAGGAAGATCAAAGAGTGTCTTAGAGCCGCAAAGGAGAAAAGGGACCCACTTTCAATGTCGGAAATATATCGTATACCATGCACATACGGAAAAGTTTATGTCGGAATGACTGGACGATCAATCAACACCAGGATCAAAGAACATAAGCGACATTGCAGGTTGGGGCAGGTGGAGAAATCGGCCGTGGCAGAGCACGCACTGAGTGAGACCGACCACGTAATAAAATTCACCGACACGGAAGTTCTGACTGTAGAGAAGCATTATCACACGCGCTTGTTCAGAGAAGCTGTTGAAATACAAAAACACATGAACAGTTTCAACAAGAAAGAGGAAAGCCTTAAGGTAAACGGATCGTGGCTTCCCCTACTGCAGCAAACGACCGTCGATGGTAGCAAGGGGAGAACCGCACCAGAAATGACCGAGGAGAAGCCCTCGGACGTTGGCGCGCCAGGTGCATACAGTCTGCGGCCGCGAGCTCGGCTCCAGTTCACTACCGGCAGTGGAGGGTCAAGCTTTGACAATGCCAGCCACTCGTGCTGGCGAAACGCCAGTGAAATCATTAGATGAACGTCGACCGAAGCCAATAGGCACTTTGTCAACAAGTGGCCACGAAAGCTTTAACAATTTTGTAAATCACAGTATGTATAAAGTTCCTAATAGTTTAAGCCGTTATCGGTTATGTTAAACAAGTAATTCACAGGCAAGTAAACAATGAATTTTATCGAGTGTCGCCCAGTTGAAAATCAGCAGCTTCCAACAAATTTAACAAACAATGAGTTACGCACAATGGTGGGCAACTCAAGAGGATCAGAACATGTTACAGAACGGGCTTTACCAACCCATCCCTGAGTACATACATACATTATTTGGTAGAAGCTGTCCTGGAGCTAGGCAAGGACTTGAAGCAGCCTTAAGGTAAATTTCCTTGGCACCAACAGTCTTCAAGGACATACATAAACCCTGCCTATTCTCTCACACCAACCCTACTTGCACAGGCTTCTACAGCAGATGAAAGACGCAGTTAAAGATTACACTGCCTTACTGTTCCGTGAGTGCAGCTCATAACGGCTACCCAAGGCGCACAAATAACTGCCACTGATAATCCTCTGTGCGCACAGACCACTTGAGCCCGTTTCAAAACCACGCAAGCGAGAGTACGCAATCCTGTAGAGTCACGAGGAATCCCCCAAATGCCGGCCGGTGTGGTCGTGCGGTTCTAGGCGCTTCAGTCTGGAACCGCGTGACCGCTACGGTCGCAGACTCCAATCCTGCCTCGGGCATGGATGTGTGTGATGTCCTTAGGTTAGTTAGGTTTAAGTAGTTCTAAGTTCTAGGGGACTGATGACCATAGATGTTAAGTCCCATAGTGCTCAGAGCCATTTGAACCAATCCCCCAAATAAATAGTCTGACAGTCATAACCCAACGGGCCTCAGCCCAGAGAGACGGAATGAATAGGCTCACCGAAGTCAGAAAGATGTACATCGCGCAAGTCCACGGGTGCAGCTTGTCACATCACTCCCGAGCAGGCAGCAAAGCATCGACCCGCCCATCCACAAGCGACTCCACATTCCGTCGGCCTATTCCGGAGGTGCTGTTTGCTCGACAAGACGGGCCCAGCGATCCACTAACCGGCCTCAGCGACACCAAAATGCTTGCTGCAGGGCGTTAATCAACGCTTCCTGTGTGCTGCGATCGACCTCATTTGCTCGATTCGCGGTGGTTCAAAATGGCTCTGGGCACTATGGGACTTAACTTCGGAGGTCATCAGTCCCCTAGAACTTGGAACTACTTAAACCTAACTAACCTAAGGACATCACACACAGCCATGCCCGAGGCAGGATTCGAACCTGCGACCGCAGCGGTCGCGCGGTTCCAGACTGTAGCGCCTAGAACCGCTCGGCCACCTCGGCCGGCGATTCGCGGTGGCTTAAGAACTTTCCGCACTGGTGCGAGAGCGTACCAGCCGGCAGGAGGATAAAATCCTTGTATCTGCGATCCGCTGCTAGGAAGTATCGATTGGCCGTATCAGGAAGGATCGTCTTAGTACCAGTATCTTACAGCACAGTGTTGAAATACGAACATTACACACTTGCTCCTGCCTAGGCAAACAGAGCATATCGTTTGGCATGGGCGATTCCTTAAAAAGACCTCCTTCCACAAACAAGGCGCTGTCTTTATATTTTTTTCGTACTGAAACCTAGCCGTGGATTCTAAGACGGCTATACACAGAAAGTGGCTGCAATTTTTAAGACATATTCCAAAGACCCGTATCTCGAACAAGCTTGAAAATTTGATTGATATCTTTGTCCGTATACTAGATAAAGAAGTTCAAAGCTCCCTATTCTACACTTAAAATACGCACATAAAAGCTGGTGTGTGCCGGAAACGTAGGTAATAAAATGGCGTACCACGGAGATATATGCTGTTAAATGCCTTCTTTATCATCAGTAGGATTTTGAGAACGCCATATTGTAGTACTGAAACACATGCAAAATTTTTGTACACCTATAATCTGATCTGAAGAATAAAATTTGTTTTGCGTTATTTCAGTTTCACATTAGTAAACTATCAAAATTTTACTGACTCGTAAAGTTCCTTTCGTGATGAGTGATATATCCTGTTGTGGGATGGAAAAGAAGGGAATCATCGACATGTTATTCGTGTCTATTTTCCTTAGCACCTTTAAAAATGTTCAGAAGAGTTTTGACATGCAAATATTTTCTCGCTTTTTTGTGCTCAGAGAGAAGGGTATAAAGGAAGTGCGAAAGAGAGGGAATAATAAGTACTGGCAGATAGTAGACAGTGCTTATCGTACAGAAAGAACGAAGGAAACAACAGCAATATGAGAGAAAGAGAGGGACACAGTGGCAGTGAAGCGTATTTAAAAGTACACACTATTTTATATGTAGAGCAACCACAGCCGAAGTATTCCCTGATTTGAGAAGAAAATACCGCGGCGAGTGTTAGAAATCTTTGTTGGCGAACAACACCAGTTTCGCAATTTAAATTTGCATGTTTAGGTGCTCCAAGAAAAACGATAGTATTAAAACCGAATAAAGCCAGTCCCAACGTATATATCCAGGTATTTAAAACTTCTGACTCACGAATGTGCAGTCGTCTATGACAAAATGTATTGGGGGCTAGGGCCATCCCCAATCTCCGTTGCATACAGCCTGGGGACGAAGCGTTGCAGTTGCCGGCGCCAACTACTAGCTGCCGAGCTGATAGGTATGAGCGACTTACAGCGATGGAATAGTGCGTTGCCGGCCGATGTGACCGTGGGGTTCTAGGCGCTTCAGTCTGGAACCGTGTGACCGCTACGATCGCAGGTTCGAATCCTGCTGCGGGCATGGATGTGTGTGATGTCCTTAGGTTAGTTAGGTTTAAGTAGTTCTAAGTTCTAGGGGACTGATGACCATAGATGTTAAGTCCCTAGTCCTCAGAGCCATTTGAACCATATTTTTGAATAGTGCGTTGGTCATCAAACTGTGGCCTGTGGGCCACTTGCGGCTCGAAACAAGTACTCGTGCAACCTGCGGTTCTCAGTCGAGTCTAAAAACGTCAATAAACCTTAATAGCTACTTAAGAATATAGTTTTCGTGCTCATCAGGAAAGAGATATACCTACAGAGACAGTCATATTTTCGAATGAGGGTAATTTTAATTAACGTTCGCGAAATCGGCAGTGAGCTAAGTGAAGTTGGCCGCTTGTGTCAGGGACAGAGGTGTAAGCAGCACGGCCGCAGGAGGTTTAGAGGATGTGTCAGGGGGAATACTTACTTGTCTGTCTTCAAGTGCTGCCCACTCACGTGCGTGCTTACGTGGTACCGATCAGTTGCAATGGTATAAATTTCAAACGGAAGCAAAGTGGATTCATGAATGATTATTATAGAGGCGGTCATTTTCTAATATGGTACATATGTGTAGCACGGCATATGAAATTAAATTAAGGGTGTTGCAATACATCGCAATGAGTAGAAGCAAAATCACACTCAAAATCTTTAATAAACATTAATGATACTATTTCATACTCGTACTGCATAAATCATTTAAATATAAGTACAATTACTGTTTTTAATCAATTAATCAACCGCTCACACAGAAAACACAACCCTTTGTCCTGAAATTACAGTGACGTAGCTGGGTGATTGCAGAAGGTGGCAGATATCTGAAACACGGAACACTTGACACAAAATATTCCGATAGGTGCCGACTTTTAAGGATCATGACCGGTTCTCAGGGCCGGCGGCCAACTTGTCGCTTTCTTACTGTAGCTAGTCTTTTGGCGGCTCAGGGCATACTAACTGATGTACACGCCCGTATAGCTGTGCGTGCCAAAGACATGCTCCAGGACGGGGAGGTGTGCTGACGCAGATCGGATCCACCCGTTGGCTTAACGACGAGGGTCGTTTGCCGGCTGACGTAGATGTGGTTATTAGGCGGTTTCCCACATTCCACTAGGTGAATACCAGGTTGGTACCCAAGTGCCGCCTCAGTTAAACTGTTCACAAATATTTAAAATTCTTTTGCCCGCTTTAATGTAAATAACACTGCACGCAGACAGCTGGGGTGCACATGTTCCGTCCCGTGGGTAACGTGGAGGCGACGGGAAGTGTACCTGTCTGTCTTTTAAATAAACCGTGCCAAACCCGTAAATAACGATACGGACCCTGCGCCGATGCGGGACAAAGACACAAGAAAAAGGAGAAGACATAGTAATGTATGTAGGTTATCAGTAAATAATAAGATGGGAACATACGTGGCCCAAGATGCCACCCCACAATGTCAGTATTGGCTCTTGAGCAAATAAGTTTGACGACTAGTGTGTGAAAGCGATTTACAGTTAGGAGATTTCGCGGGAGTAAGAAGTGCGTTGCATGTTAAAAAAGGCGCGAATGTGTTCTAATACAAAAATTTTTGGGAATTTTTTTAAAAATGTTGAGTAAGGTAGATTGAGGTAGCTGGCACCCCACTTTTCAGTCAGTCTCTTAAAGAAGAACATAATCGTCTTTCTTGTGTTCCGATAGGAGCATTTTGCCGCGGGTACAGTAAACTGACTCAGCTTTGTAAAATATTCTAGTATTACAATGCTAATATTAGGGTAAGGTGACATAAAGTGGTCACTGCCAGTCCTTTGACCTGAATCTTACTGCTGCCCGCCGCGATGTGCTGATACTAGCGCTAATATACTCGTGCATTATCATTCTTGTCAGTGAGTTTGATAGTGGAAAGCTGTTCCGTTATTTCTTAGTAAAAACTTTTCTGATTTTCAGTCGCCTGACGTAAGGTAAGTTACTTATATCTCTATTGTTACCTCATTCACACGTGCAGTATTAATATTTCACAATATCAATCTTTAAAAAGCGTTTTTTGGCCTGCTAATGTAGTTCGTTGTTGTTTCTTTCGGTCTGATATAGTCAGTTACTTTCATTATCATACATAATTCCGTAAATCAGAGTGACTTCTAAACCCTTTTATTTACAAAGATATCATCCGGAATTCTGTCCATTTGTTAGCAATTTGAATTAATTAATGTATCTAATGAAAATGGGATATCGTTTACGCGTAAACAACAAAGATCCAAAATTCAGTCCTGTGTTACACCACGTCAGTTCCGAGCACCTGCTGCTACGTGATCAGTATGGTAATCATACACGCTGCTTTCTGTCAGGCAGATAAGTAAAAGCCAGGGACAGGCTGTATGCACCATTCCATTTTATTTTCATTTTAACACGAAAAAACACACAAGTAGTCGTTTTAGCTAGATCACAAATTGTTCTTAATGGCAAAAATTTGTTATTTATTAACTCTAATCGATCGTCTGTGGACAGAACTATAGCATACTCTATCGATAGCCGTTTTCGAACTGTAGTTATTTGCTACTGCGAAGTTTTTCTCTGTTGCTCTTTTATAATGTTACTGTGTATAATTTTACCGAAATAATTTGATAATGCTGGCAAAATGAAGTGGTTGGTAATTCCCTACTGTTTTAGCTCGCCTCTTTCCTGTAAGGGCCTAGCATTATTATATTTATGTCTGAGAGGATACCACGGTGAAGAAATCGTAATACAAGCTCAGTTTAAGATCATTTGACCATGAGACCAGTGATTTTGTCTTAATCGCATCAAAATTTATCTTTTAAGGCAGTTTATAACGCTTAATACATTTTGTAGACGTAAGATGCGGATGAATTTTATCAAACTTGTTTTGGAGTCCTTTTCTAATAAATGAAGAATATGTTATGTGTTCAAACCTAAGTTAGTAACCACTGGCAGAAGAAGTTAAGCGTGCGTCAATTTGGGCTCTATGTATGAGTAGCCCATTACTTACTTTTAATCACAGGCCATCATACACTTTTCAAAACTTCGTGCCAAAAGCAAGAAGGATATATGTAACTGAAAAGTACTTCAAACTAGATTTTAGTTACCGTACATGAAATTACAAAGATGATCAGGAATATAGAACTGTTCAGATCATTGACTTCATGAAAGTAGTGGTGTGCAACGGGGCTATGTTTTACGATCAGAATCTCTAAACATATTGCTGATAATTAATCTTAGACGTAGTTTCTGTCTGAGTCGTAAAGGGATCAACACTGGTTGGTAAGGAACTTAACGGCCAAGTTGGTAACGAAATATATTATAGGTATATCCTATGAGTCATGCCAACATGGTGGCCTCTGAGTCAGCGGTATCCGTCATTTTTTGAAGGCGAGTTGCGTACTGGACGCGAAATGTGATCCGCAAACGTCTAGCACAAGTATAGAACATAGAGTTGCCTATAAAACGGGTACTAGATTTATGTCTTCACTTTGTCAAAACTGAGCACCTTGTACAGTCGTTTAGGCAATGGAATCAATCTATGGAAATATGAGGTTTGAATCCCGGTACAACCATGCAGATTTAGATTTTCCGTGGGTTCTCTAAACAGATTAAAACGAATGTCTGGATGAACTATTAAAAACCATTCGGAAAGTTTCTCTTTCCATCCTTTGTAATCAGAAGCTGCTCTCCGTGTCTAACAGTCTCGTCAATTTCGCATAGTTTCAACTGCGAGAAAATCAGTGTGGAAAAATGTAAAGAAAAAAATATGAGATCGGGAATGTGACACTTTTAAATTCGTAATTTAGCCAGACCTAATTCAAATTATTCCCTTTTAACTGTATCTTATAAAAATATATTTATGCTTAACATCTCCTCCTACACCACTGGATCAATTTAAACCAAACTTGGTACACGCAACACTGTGGGAACAAGAATCTCTTACCTCTCAAAGGAGGGTAGCTCACGTCGCTCAAATAGCCAGCCTACATACATCCAGTATTTGAGAATGAGAACATTTAGTGACTTGCAAGAAACTTTACACATAATTTCAGAACTTTACTAACTCTACTGGCTCCGTTCGTAATATCTTTTGAATGCAACTGCTAAAGTGTATCAATGTACGACACGAAGTTTAGGAGATATGACGTCATAAATATTGACCTGCTTGAAAAGGGAACAGCAGGGCACAATTCGCTAGAGAGACACGTAAAATACATGTACAAATATGTATGAAGTGTGATAAATGTGAGTCAAATATACGTGACATGTTTGAACCTGAGCAAAGCTCCTCCTAAACTCTGTGATCAATTTCAACAAAACTTGGAACAATGTTGCTTACTATCTGGAAAGAAATACTGTGGGGGCGAGAACCACCAACTTCCTATTGGGGTGGGGATGATAACGTGGTGATGGAGAGAGAAGGGGGAGAAGAAATGGACGGACAGTGGGGGGAAGGAGGAGATGGGCACAGAAGGGGGGGGGGGGGGGGGGAAGGTGGTCATGGACAGAGAGAGAGGAAGGAGGAAACAGACAGAGAAAGGGAAGTGAAGGAGCTGGACGGAGAGAGGGGGCAGGAGAAGTTCGAAAGAGAGAGGGGGAGAAGGTGGCGAGTGATATTAGGAAGATATGCGCAAGGGAGGAGGAAAAGGGGAGGAGGAGATGGAGGTGGACAGAGAGAGGGGTAGGGGGAGGCGGAGGTGGACAGATAGAGGGGGAGGGGAAGATTTATTTAGAAGGGAAGGTGACGATGGACAAAGCAGGGGGAGAAGGAAATAGAGAGGGGGGAAGAACCTATGGAGATAGAGAGAGAGAGAGAGAGAGGAGAAGATGGACAGAGAGTGGTAAGCGGAGGAGGTGGACAGATAAGATAGAAGGGACCAGGGAGATGATCAGAGAGGGGAGGGGGGGGGGGGGGTGTGGCAGGAGATGGACAGAGAAGGCGGGTTGGAGGAGATGGCCTAATAGAAGATTGGAATAAATACACACCTGGGCAACGCCGGTTACTCAGCTAATCATGGTATAAAATAGAGGTACTGCTGAGCCATATTTGCAGCAGGATTATGATATGAAAATGATGTAGCCTTCAGTCGCACATTATACATGTTACTGACAGAAGTACGTGGAAACTGGTTCTCATTATGTCATTCTAGAAGGAACTCTGAACTGTAGAACGATATTACCCTAGACGGACTTTACTCCTATTTGACTTTCGAAGCACTGTCGCCAGAAATTAGTCGTCCATAGAGTGGAAAACGTTGAATAGGATTTCATACTGTGAGATGTAGTCACAATCGGATGCTCACCGTAAACAGATACGAGAAAAATTGCAATAATTCAGAAACAAGCCCTAAAAGGTTTTACGATTCCTACAGCCCAACCATTGTATGCATATGCTGGTTATTTGTGAGGATTTGAAACATTCTCCAACTCAGCTACACTGATGTTCAGTGGATCAGATGAGAGATGGGGGATGTGCCACATAGTCGATGCTGATTTCGATTTCGTCATCGACAACTAAACATCGATGACTGATAATAATTAACTACAAAACATCGATGTTAAATGATGAATTTTTAAAACCGCGGGAAAAGCAGTTGGTTGGTCGGTTACGTTGTTCATAAACAGCCTTTTTCAATCTATCCCAGGCTTGTTCTATAGGGTTCATGTCTGGAGAACATGCTGGCCACTCAAGACGAGCGATGTTGTTATCCTGAAGGAAGTCATTCACAAGATGAGCACGATGGGGGCGCGAATTGTCTCTCATGAAGACGAATGCCTCACCAATGTGCTGCCGATATGATTGTACTATCGGCCGGAGGATGGCATTCACGTATCGTACAGCCGTTACGGCACATTCTATGACCGCAAACGGCGTACGTCGGCTCCACATAATGCCATCCCAAAACAGCAGGGAACCTCCACCTTGCTGCACTCGATGGATAGTGTGTCTAGGACGTTCAGCCTGACGGGGTTGCCCCTAAACACGTCTCCGATGATTGTCTGGTTCAAGGCATATGCGGCACTCATCGGTGAAGAGAACGTGATGCCAATCCTGAGCGACCCATTTGGCATGTTGTTGGGCCCATCTGTTCCGCGCTGCATGGTGTCGTAGTTGCAAAGGTGGACCTGGCCTTGTACGTCGGGAGTGAAGTTGCGCATCATGCAACTTATTGCGCACAGTTTGAGTCGTAACACGACGTCCTGTGGCTGCACGAAAAGCATTATTCATCAATGTGGCGTTGCTGTCAGGTTTTCTCCGAGCCATAATCCGTAGGTAGCGGTCATCCACTGCAGTAGTAGCCCTTGGGCGGCCTAAGCGAGACAGCGGCAGTTCCTGTCTCTCTGTATCTCCTCCATGTCCGAACAACATCGCTTTGGTTCACTACGAGACTCCTGGACACTTCGCTTATTGAGAGTCCTTCCTGGCACAAAGTAACAATGCGGACGCGATCGAACCGCGGTATTGACCGTCTAGGCATGGTTGAACTATAGACAACACGAGCCATGTGCCTCCTTCCTGGTGGAATGACTGGAACTGATAGGCTGTCGGACCCCCTCCATCGAATAGGCGCTGCTCATGCATGGTTGTTTGCATCTTTGGGCGGGTTTAGTGACATCTGTGAACAGTCAAAGGGACTGTGTCTGTGATACAATATCCACAGTCAACGTCTATCTTTAGGGGTTCTGGGAAGTGGGGTGATGGAAAACTTTTTGTGATGTGTGTATATCCCGCCAGTTCATAGGTAAAAATTATTTATAGGAAGCCTTGTGTCTTCTGCCTACAGTTGAGGGTTAAGTTTTAATTGAACGTACAGTTGTATACTGAACGCCACATATCGAATATACCCTAGTACTTCATATCTCAGTTAAGCTTTTTTTTTGAGTCGTCAGTCTTCGAATTGGTTTGATGCGGCCCGCCACGAATTCCTCTCCTCTTCATCCCAGTGTAGTGCAACTCGCAACCGACCTCCTCAATTATTTGGTTGATATATTCCAATCTCCGTCTTGCTCTACAGTTTTTACCCTCTACAGCTTCCTCAAGTAGTTAGTTAAGTATGTCTGAACAAATCATTTCGTGTTCTAGTTTATAGTGCATCTGTTCCACATATGATTACCATACGTAGTCGTATGAGCACAAGTTTGAATTAGGGGAACAAAGGGGAAAACTACATTTCAGTCAGATCTAGGCATGAATCTAACTATGGCGTTTTGAGAGAAGTGATTTATGGGTAGAGTCCATCTTGTTACATATTATTTTCAATACACGTTGAAAGTGAGGTAACATTAACTCTTTTGGGAACCCCGAACGTAAAACGAAAAAAATTACATGTTTCATATTATCCCTGAGTGCTGTACTGAAATGTTTCTCTGACTCTACTCTCCAGTGAGTACCTAGTAGTGTTGAGTGTACATAAGCAGGCGTCAGTTTAAGAATATTAAAGAGGAACTTCGTGATGACCACGTCTTTCCTTGGAAGACATGGAAGACAGTAAACGCGCTGAGGGCTAAAGTGATACGATGTAAGCAGAAACTGATGTAGTGGTGAAACATCAGAGGGGCCACCCTGTGAATACAGAGAACTAGCAGACAAATAAAACCACTTTGATTGAAGGAGGCTGCACAAATTTGCCTTTACGGTCGATCTACTCAAAGTCAAAGAAATAGCTATTCATATTAAAACTTGAGGCTGCACGAACTATTGGATCTGTCTTGTGTGTTTAGCTACAGCACTTCTCCTTCTTGTGTAATTCTAACTTTATTTCCTGTGCAGGTCCACTTTGTGTTCAATCCTTCTCTCAGACTGGAATATGTTTCACTCAACAGCTAAATAAGAATATTCTTTGGTGTACTGGCCGCCCACCAGCAGGCCTGCTACCCCTCCACACGTGCGGTATGCGAGCGTACTTACCCGTATGACCTAAATCAGTGGAAGACTAGAGTTGCGCTGTACCAGAACAATGGTTCGATAATTTTGGCTCACGACATGAATATAGTAGAAAACGGTAGGATTACCGGTGGCATTGGTAGCATTGGGAGGGAAAGCAACATAAATGAATGTGTAAGAAAGTTGAAGCAGTCGGTATCTCTCTGTTTTCTTTCACTCTTTTCTTATGGACATAATTACCACCGCACATCATTCACTGCTAGTCCATTCTGTATTCTGTATCCTTACAGAATAAAAATTACATTTTATAACACAAATTTGTTGATCGCTTAGCTTCTACACCTTTATGTAACCGAAGCAGTTACTTTTGCTGTAAGTACAGTTTACATGCACGAACATAAAAAATATGAACAATTATCATTGTTATTTTGAACTCAATAGAACTTTCTTCATCGTGATCAAAGGCAAGAGTTTCCCATTATTACTGATAAATGTGGAAGTTTTTTTATGAATTACAGAAACATGTTTGATATAATTCAACGAAGTATTGAAGCGATGTTTGATATGTTTTGTGGTTTTTTAGGTCATTTTACAATTTTTGTGAGGAAATTGGGTTTTGTAGCGTTATGTGATAAATCAGTAGTGTTTACTTGATTTTTACTTCTGATTCACGTTAAAAATCGACGATTTTCGTATAAAACCTGAATCAAACATCGACAATTTCAATTTTGCTATGGATATTATCTACTTTTCAGTAATAGTCAGGAGGATAGCCACGTAAAACAAAAATGCTCTGTAGGTTACCGTCCCTGTATACAGGATGGAGAAAAATTGTGTCACGAAATTTTAACCCTGGATAGCTGATGGCAGTAGGAACCAAAATTAATAATGTCGTGTAGGTCGACAACGCATCATTTTTAAAGTACGGAAACTTGGCGCCACTCGCTCCGATTGGCCATGGAATTGCCCTGCTGCCGTTTGTCTGTTGACGGGCAGCGCTATGGTTGTCGGTCACACATACAAACGTCCCTCGCCCCGTAAACTGCCCCAAAGTGATACGCACACGTGTCGAATAGGGCTTGTTGTTTGTCTCCATCTCACGTTAGAGGCATTCACACGTAAACTTCGCTTCGGAGCACACACACCACCTGCGATTTAGTCATACAGAAAGCACAGCGGCACCGTACTCGTTTGGTTTTTGTTTATGGACAGGTCGACGGTAATGCACATGAAGCTCGACGGTTGTATGAGAAACCATACCCAACAAGACGCCACCCAGACGCGCAAACGTTTACAGCAGTTCACCGGCGACTTGGCGAAACAGACTCGTTAGTGGGATATGATGGTGATGCTGAAAGACCTCGAACACGACGTGAATCTGCATTTGAAGGGACTGTTCTCGACCACTTCGAGGAAGCACCTACGACAAGTACTCGAGCGGTTGGACACGACATGGGGGTCACTCATCGGTTACTCTGGGAGGTTTTGAGGGATGACGGCCAGCATCCATTTAGTTTCCACACTGTCTAAGACGTAAATCCTGTGGTGGACTAATGAACACAGGCTAGGGTTTTCCCGGTGGTTTCTGCGATGTGCTACAGGAGATCCCGACTTCCCCGCCATTGTGTTGTTTATCGACGAATGCACCTTCCATCGGTATGGACTTTAAACACTCGAAACGTTCATTACTGGGCAAGGGGAAATCCTCACGTGACGTCACGACCATCTGATTGGGCCGGTCCGTCTACCTCCTCGACTTACCGGGGCAAATTACCTTCACTTTTTGCAAGAAACTCTACCCGGCCTGTTGAAAGATCTTCCGCTGGACATACGGCTACGGATGTGGTTGCAGCATGATGGGACTCCCGCACATGCTGTGCGCGGGTATTTAAATGAGCTCTTCGACGGCCAGGTAATTAGCAGAGGTACTCGTAGGACATGGCCCCCGCGATTGCCAGGCCTCATGCCATCGAACTTTTTCCTGTGGGGATTCTTCGAAGTTCTAGTTCACACACCGGGACGCGAACCACCTACAAACGAAGAGTAATTAATGGATCGCATTGAACATGCCGCCAATCACATCAGGGCAAAGCCAGGAATCTTTGAAAGAGTTCGGCAAAACATAGTTCGACGTTAGCAAGCTTGTGTCGCGTCAGAGGGTCGCCAGTTCGAGCACTTGCTTTAAGTAAACAAAGTCCTAGCTACAAAAGAGGCCCTCTTCAGGGCCGACACAATTTGTAAAAGATTTTCTGTACGCGAAATAACAGCTATTCACGGGTTTTTCTTGGTACGTCTTATCTTAAAACGTCAAAGGATGTGTCGGGACGCCGGCGGATTCGCCCCCAGAGTGGAAGGCTGGCTCGCTACGACCGAGCGTGCGGGCCGCCTTGGATGTACCACGATCTGCGACAGGCAAAGCATTCGCGGTCATGCGTTGTCCGGAGCATACGGCAACAGGGCAATCCCGCGGCCAATTGGAGCACGTAGAGCCAAGTTTCCGCAGTTTAAAAATTGTGCGTTGTCGACCTACCCAACATTAGTGCTTTTGGTTCCTACTTCGTGACACAATTTGTCTCAGTTTCTAGACAGTTAACCGCTTCCAGTTTTTGGGGAATCTAGTAAGTATGAATTAGGGGAACAAAGGGGAAAACTGATCACAACCGGAAAGGAAGCGATCGTTATCAGCTAACGCCGGATAGGTACGCAACACATCTAACGTACAGGTAAAACGGTATGATAACTGATCAAAACTTATAGGAAAATTGACGCAGTCATCGCTTACTAACAATAGTGTACAGTAGTCCATGGTAGTTTTACAACTCTACAGATGACAGAACTACATTCGTACACACTGACTAGGCCAGGTGGAAACAGTGCGAGTGCTGCTAGAGGGCGCCAGCCCTGTGGAGATGAATACTTCTGCAAGACACTTCATCTCAAATTGTTCCTGTAGAATAGTATCTCTACGCTGTCTGTGTTTATAGGGCGGCCCAGCATTGCTCTAAACCAGTCTTCTGCCGAGCCCCAAGCTAGCTGCATCTGCAGTTCTTAAATCACGGTCCCAATTGGAAACTTCACTAGGTATGACGCCGTGCCACATCAGCTGTCGTCGAAGCACAGAGCCGTCTGGATCTGTCTTCCCCTTCACGATAACTTTGCACCTGCTTTGGAGATGACCAGGAACTTGTTATCGACTTTGACATTCACTACATTACTTTTTTCTACTTCCAAGTCAATATCGAACTTCGTGTGCTTCATCATTACGGTCTTCAGCCCAAATACAGACTTGTGCAAATTCAGTGCTGATCACAAACTTTCGCAAACTATTGTAGAGAAGCTTTTGGTTGATGCATCCATACAAATTATAAAAATGTATTTATGTATGTATATATGTATGTACATATGTTCAACATTTCCTCCTAAACTACTGGACTGATCTAAGCCAAGCTTGGTACATGTATCATTTCCTGTCTGGAAAGCATCACCATGGGTATGAACACCACGCACCCATCAGAGGGGTTGGGATGAGGATGAAAAGCAGCGTAGTCCACAACGTGAGGATACCCATACTTCAGCCATACAGTACTTAAAAATGTAAGCACCTTTACTCAACTTTTTCTCGCTCAGGACCCCCACAGAGTGATGAAAGGGAAAAAAGTTTATCACTTACTGCATTTTCGTTGTTCGTGCACTAAAACCGCCACATGAAGCACGATGTTTTGATTTATTACCTACCTACTACTAATTGTATTCGTAACGCAGTTTTCAGACCGTATTCACATTCACCACTGAATGTACTAGATAAATTACATCATTGTACGACACTCAGTTAAAGAGATACGACGCCATAAACACTAAGATGCGTGAGTAACTCCCGCATCATGCATGGTGTTTTAATTTATTACTTCATTACTATTAACTCTATTTGCAACACATTTCGCAGACGGTATCCACGTATGCCGCTGAATATACCTACAAAAATATATCGTTATACAACACACAGTACAGGATGTATGACGTCACAAACATTGAGTTGCTCGAAAATGAAACTGCAGGGCGACATATGTCTACAGATATCGTGAAATACGCTAAATATGTGTGAAACATATTTGACATGTGCGTATGTGGGCGAAGCCACAGGCAAATAGCTCATACTAAACACGTGGAATGATTTCAATCAAATTTGGTACACACATTAGTTACAATCTGGAAGGAAATACTGTAGGTGTAAGAACTACCAGCATTCTATTGGGCTGAGTGCCATAATGTGGAGATAGAAGGGGGGTGAAGAGATGGACAGACAGCAAGGGGAAGGAGGAGATATGCACAATTAGGTGGAAGAGGAGATGGATAGAGATAGAGGAGGGAGAATGGACAGAGAGAGGGGAGGACGTGGACAGAAAAAGGAAAGAGGAAGGGGAGGAAGATATAAGCAGAGAGAAGATGGAGGGAGGGGAGGGGGAGAAGATGAACAGACAGAAGGAGAGGAGGAAATTAACAGAGGAAGGGAAGAAGAGGTGATCGACAGAGATAGGTGAGAGGAGGAGATGGACAAAAAACGGAAAGGGAAGGAGGTGAACAGGGAGAGGAAGTTGGAGGAGATGGACCGAGAGAGATGAGGACGAGGAGGGGGAGAGTGGGGAGGAGGAGAGTGAGAGGGGAAGGTGGACATTGACAAAGAGAGGGGAAGGAAGATCGAATTAGAGGGGCAGGAAAAGATGGACAGATGGGGAGGAACAGATGGACAGAGGGTGGTGGAGCAGATTGACAAAGAGGAGAATGGGTGGTGCAGGTGGACAGGGAGAGGTAGAGGGCTGAGATAGTCAAAGAGATGAGTGGAATGAATACGTACACCGGGTACTCTTCTATTATTATTGAAACTGTTCTACATTGTTTATCTGGGTTGTGTTCTCATTGCACCTCAACCGACACAAGACGTATCACATTTCTTTGCTGGTTACTTGTACTCGCACCCACCGCAGTGACAACAAATTATATAAAGACTGGAAAGAATGTCATATATTTATTATTTATCCTCGAGCTCCTTTAAATATCAAAAGCACTTTTACTATACCATGCCACCGCAATGCTTTACTCATGTTTTGTATCCGCCATCTGCTATGAAGTAAATAACTACAAGATAAATATTTATTTGGGCCTCGCTATTTTCGAAGCATGAGATTACATACCGACATTTTTGAAATCTTTAGCAAAATTTGTAATTATATAACTATGTTTAATTTACCTATATACACTCCTGGAAATGGAAAAAAGAACACATTGACACCGGTGTGTCAGACCCACCATACTTGCTCCGGACACTGCGAGAGGGCTGTACAAGCAATGATCACACGCACGGCACAGCGGACACACCAGGAACCGCGGTGTTGGCCGTCGAATGGCGCTAGCTGCGCAGCATTTGTGCACCGCCGCCGTCAGTGTCAGCCAGTTTGCCGTGGCATACGGAGCTCCATCGCAGTCTTTAACACTGGTAGCATGCCGCGACAGCGTGGACGTGAACCGTATGTGCAGTTGACGGACTTTGAGCGAGGGTGTATAGTGGGCATGCGGGAGGCCGGGTGGACGTACCGCCGAATTGCTCAACACGTGGGGCGTGAGGTCTCCACAGTACATCGATGTTGTCGCCAGTGGTCGGCGGAAGGTGCACGTGCCCGTCGACCTGGGACCGGACCGCAGCGACGCACGGATGCACGCCAAGACCGTAGGATCCTACGCAGTGCCGTAGGGGACCGCACCGCCACTTCCCAGCAAATTAGGGACACTGTTGCTCCTGGGGTATCGGCGAGGACCATTCGCAACCGTCTCCATGAAGCTGGGCTACGGTCCCGCACACCGTTAGGCCGTCTTCTGCTCACGCCCCAACATCGTGCAGCCCGCCTCCAGTGGTGTCGCGACAGGCGTGAATGGAGGGACGAATGGAGACGTGTCGTCTTCAGCGATGAGAGTCGCTTCTGCCTTGGTGCCAATGATGGTCGTATGCGTGTTTGGCGCCGTGCAGGTGAGCGCCACAATCAGGACTGCATACGACCGAGGCACACAGGGCCAACACCCGGCATCATGGTGTGGGGAGCGATCTCCTACACTGGCCGTACACCACTGGTGATCGTCGAGGGGACACTGAATAGTGCACGGTACATCCAAACCGTCATCGAACCCATCGTTCTACCAT
This sequence comes from Schistocerca piceifrons, assembly GCF_021461385.2. Classification (NCBI taxonomy): domain Eukaryota; kingdom Metazoa; phylum Arthropoda; class Insecta; order Orthoptera; family Acrididae; genus Schistocerca; species Schistocerca piceifrons. The sequence goes on along the minus strand of NC_060139.1, from coordinate 710,992,395 downwards.
TCCTAGACCGGCAAGGGAACTTGCTGTTCCAACAGGACAATGCACGTCCGCATGTATCCCGTGCCACCCAACGTGCTCTAGAAGGTGTAAGTCAACTACCCTGGCCAGCAAGATCTCCGGATCTGTCCCCAATTGAGCATGTTTGGGACTGGATGAAGCGTCGTCTCACGCGGTCTGCACGTCCAGCACGAACGCTGGTCGAACTGAGGCGCCAGGTGTAAATGGCATGGCAAGCCGTTCCACAGGACTACATCCAGCATCTCTACGATCGTCTCCATGGGAGAATAGCAGCCTGCATTGCTGCGAAAGGTGGATATACACTTTACTAGTGCCGACATTGTGCATGCTCTGTTGCCTGTGTCTATGTGCCTGTGGTTCTGTCAGTGTGATCATGTGATGTATCTGACCCCAGGAATGTGTCAATAAAGTTTCCCCTTCCTGGGACAATGAATTCACGGTGTTCTTATTTCAATTTCCAGGAGTGTAGTTGGCGGCTTTAAAACAGTAATTTTCAAAGTATTGGATCTGAGAAGGTCATTTCTTACCTGGACCACCTGGGAACTGAGTAGTCGGACCATTGTAGGCAAATTGGTAGTAGTACAGAGGCTCTGAAGAGTACTGGGCCATGTTTCTGATCGCAGCGTCCACTCCTTCCACAAAAAAGAGATGCGAACTCAGCTGGAAGAGAAAATCGCAGAGACGTCAATGAAATTACTATCCGTTTATCTCACATACTTCTTTCTTCTAGTCGTCGGTTAACTTAATGACATTGTGAGCAATTGGTCGTGAGATAACTTTTTAGCTATCGCTTACTGTAATAATAAACGTCTCTTTAAGGCAGCTTACTAGGTTACAAAACCAAACTTATGATTGTTACACAAGTATTGCGTGTTTTTGTTCTTAATTCTGCCAAGAACCAAAGTAACAGCCAATTAAAACAAGACTAAACATTGTTTCTTCACTAACCTTTCGCGTGTGTGCACTGTGTATAGCGGCCATCAAGAAGGATTGTGCTCTGACTATAAAGCATGAATTACGCCGACTATTCTCTTAGCTTTGCTAATTCGAAGTCAAATTACTAGAATTTTCACCTGCTTTCTTGCCGTACTTTGCTTTCATCGGCATACGATAGTGCGGAGTTAATGACACCTGCATTATTTCGATTTTGGCTGCCATCTTACCCGGAAAGATTTTAAAAGGCTTTTTTCTTCTCTTCAGTGGGACAGGCAAAGATAACAGTAGACATCATCGACGGCAGTCTGAAGAGCCATGGATGCGGCATGAGCTTATAGGGTGTGTTGAGAAGGGAACAAGCCTCAACGTTAAATGCAATTTCTTTCGTTCCGCGTAAAAATGACGGGAACAAAAGCCAGCATCCAAATGCAACCTTCGTCACTCCTCATGCGGTGGCCTCCGAATTACATATGTAGATGTAATACACCTTGTGAGACAATCTCAGACGTGCAGTATGACAATGAAAGGGGATTATTACTTCGCTGCCGAAAACGATACGAATTTGTAACAGTTGCTATTACCTAGTGCACCTGTCCATCATAGCTAGAGAAAAAATTGTTAAAATAACTTGGCGAAACTCTTACCTTGTTTGACGTAAATACCTTCTCGAAACTGTCATTATTCGCGCTCATAATCTATGAAACCACGGCACTATAATCTGCCTTAAACATTCAATCACGAAAGTGCAACGTGATCGTACTTTATTCACAACCCACCGTCGTATTTCATGTGACAGTTTTTAGATCATATTTATGGTTTTTCATCGAACTCAGAGTGCATTGGTACGGAAATTGTTTCAATGTTTCCAGGCGAAAAAAATTGTATCAAATTTCAATTTATTTTTCACACGAATTACTACATGGAGCTGCATTAAAACAAAAAAAAATAATACCTCTCGTGTAACATTTATCACTGTCTAGAAAAATAGCTCTTTAAAAAATTTCATGTGTAAGTAAATAAGTCTTGTTCATATTGCGGGGGAATACTTTTCTTAGTATCCCTCAAGAAAAGATTGAGCAGAATACGGCGTATCTCTCAGAGGAACAGAGTGACCTCAAGGGATGGTAGATCACGTTCGGATAACATCCACTGTCCTACATTAGCAACTGGAAAGAATAGAGCTAGTAACAGAGAAATGCATATGACTTTTGTGGATTTGAAAAAAGCGTACAACACCATACCAAGCTCTGAGACTGCATCTGCCATGAACAGATTAAAAGAAAGTGATAAGTGAATATAATCATGAGAAAGTACAACGAGACAGAAGCCAAAGTAAAGATTGGAAAATGAAAAACAGAAAGCTTTAGAACCACTAAATATCTTAAGCTTAGTTGTAGTTTGTCACTTTTACTTTTTAAGATATACACAGAGCAAGCGCTAAAGGCATGGTAGAAAAATTGTTAAGGACTAAGTATGTTAGTTGGACAGGACGGAATGCATTCACAATTTTTTTTGCAGATGACGCAATCATTTTCGAAAACAGCAGACAAGAGATGGAACACATCTTACACTACTGGCCATTAAAATTGCTAAACCAAGAAGAAATGCAGATGATAAATGGGTATTCATTGGATAAATATATTGTGCTAGAACTGACATGTGATTACATTTTCACGCAATTTGAGTGCATAGATCCTCAGAAATCAGTACCCAGAACAACCACCTCTGGCCTACTAACGGCCTTGATACGCCTGGCCATTGAGTCGAACAGAGCTTGGATGGCGTGTACAGGTACAGCTGCCCATGCAGCTTCAATACAATACCACAGTTCATCAAGAGTAGTGACTGGCGTATTGTGACGAGCCAGTTGCTCGGTCACCATTGACCAGACGTTTTCAATTAGTGAGAGATCTGGAAAATATGCTGGCCAGGGCAGCAGTCGAACATTTTCTGCATCCAGAAAGGCCCGTACAGGACCTGCAACATGCGGTCGTGCATTATCCAGCTGAAATGTAGGGTTTCGCAGGGATCGAATGAAGGGTAGAGCCACGGGTCGTAACACTTCTGAAATGTAGCGTCCACTGTTCAAAGTGCCGTCAATGCGAATAAGAGTTGACCGAGACGTGTAATCAATGGCACCCCATACCAACATCCCAGGTGATACGCCAGTATGGCGATGACGAATACACGCTTCCAATGTGCGTTGACCGCGATATCTCCAAACGCAAATGCGACCATCATGATGCTGTAAACAGAACCTGGATTCATCCGAAAAAATGACGTTTTGCCATTCGTGCACCCAGGTTCATCGTTGAGTACACCATCGCAGGCGCTCCTGTCTATGATGCAGCGTCAAGGGTAACCGCAGCCATGGTCTCCGAGCTGATAGTCCATGCTGCTGCAAACGTCGTCGAACTGATCGTGCAGATGGTTGTTGTCTTGAAAACGTCCCAATCTGCTGATTCAGGGATAGAGACGTGGCTGCACGATCCCTTACAGCCATGCGGATAAGATGCCTGCCATCTCGACTGCTAGTGATACGAGGCCGTTGGGATCCAGCACGGCGTTCCGTATTACCCTCCTGAACCCACCGATTCCATATTCTGCTAACAGTCATTGGATCTCGACCAAAGCGAGCAGCAATGTCGCGATACGATAAACCGCATTCGCGATAGGCTACAATCCGACCTTTATCAAAGTCGGAAACGTGATGGTACGCATTTCTCCTCCTTACATGGGGCATCACAACAACATTTCACCAGCCAACGCCGGTAAGCTGCTGTTTGTGTATGAGAAATCGGTTGGAAACTTTCCTCAGGTCAGCACGTTGTAGGTTCGCCACCGGCGCCAGCCTTGTGTGAATGCTTTGAAAAGCTAATCATTTGCATATCTCAGCATCTTCTTCCTGTCGGTTAAATTTCGCGTCTGTAGCACGTCATCTTCGTGGTGTAGCAATTTTAATGGCCAGTAGCGTAGATAAGTTGCAGAAGTAATACACAAGATCAGGTCAAAAAATTAATTCTGATAAGATACAACAGATGCGTTTTTCTAAAACAGGAACTGATTTAGTTCTCGAAGGTTGGAAATTAAAAACCGATAGTTTCAAGTATTTGGTTTCTGTTATATCCAGTGGCGGAACCTGCGACAGAAATGTTGACACGAAATCAGCGATGACTGAACGAGCGACAAAGCTGAAAACAATAATGTTATTTAACAGAATGAAAAAAAGGATATTCCGTAGTGTCATTGAGAATATAGCTACTTATGCTGCAGAAATGTGGCCACTTAGGATAAAAAATGAGATAAGTTAGGATAATGGAATTAGATTTCATGAGAAGATGCCTCCAGGTCAACCGTGAAAATAAAATAAAAATATCTAAAAAGGAGAAAAATGGAAGTGACACAGTCCATAACGAGCAGACTGGAGAATAAAAGTCTGCAGTGGTTTGCGCATGATAAAGGAATGAACAATGACAGGTAGCTTAAGAAGATGGTAATGTGGGTCCAGAGAAGAACTAATAGTGGAATCGTGGGAATTCTATATTGATTGTACAGTGGTTGAGAAGGGGTTAACAGCTTTCACGATTGGATCACTTGTAGTGGTACAAGTCGAAGAAGAAGTAAAGAAAATAAACCTAGTATAGAATTTTCACATTTTAAGTTGTATTGCAAGGGATAAAGAGCAATTGGCAATACTAGTCGTCGGTTCTGTCCAGTGACACCGACAAACGTGTTAAACAACACGGAGATCATGTGGCGCCTGTAACGTTTCATCAATAGCGATTTATTCAAACGCAAGAGACACAGTTTTGATTACTAGGATTTACTACATCGCGGAACGAATACTTCGAATTACAACTATTATGATTAGTCACATATAAATAAGATGGACATTTCTTGGAAGGAAGAAGAATCGAATATTATAAGAACAAGCTCTACTGCTGTAATGCACATCACGAAACACAGTACAAGTAAAAATAAATATTAGTCATAAATACATTTCTGATATACTTTAAGATGCATGTACGTGCAGTGGTAACTCCTTCAGATAACACTGTTCACCGCTTAAGTGATTACAACATAACTAGAAAGAATGATGAGTTTTTAGTATGATATTTAGCGGTCCTGACTTACCAGAGCCGTGGTGTAGTTTTTCTGCAGTGTAATGTCACTGTCGTTGTAATAGAACTGTTTTATTGACTGAGCAGCGCCCAGCTGTTCCTCCCTCGTCGGAAGTCGCAGATCACAAGCTATTGTTTCGTCAAAGCTTTGACTTAGTTTCGACACTTGCTCTTCTGTGGACAACTGCCCACCAGCTGAAACAAATGCAGTTTACTCAGAGCCAAATGATGTGACAAGAGTGATGAAAATACAAACTTTTACAAAAATCGAACACAACATATCGAAGCAAGACACAACCGGCTTCTTAACCTCCTTTTGCCTCACGGTCAAAAGGCTGGAACGACAAGGATCCATCGCTCTCCTTACAGCCGGACGGTACTCCAGATGACTATGTGAAACACCTCATCACCAGGCCCAAAGAATTAAGACAGTAGACCCGCATACTGACGCTGGACTCCCAGGAGGAACACCGCGAGCGCTGTAGCGCCAAGCAGCGGACAGTGACATGCAGCCCAGGATACTTGGTACCGATTTTTATGCCTGTGCTGGAAGCAGGATTATCGTTAAATTTACCAAAGCGCTAGTTTGGCCCGTTTTGTATCTTCGTCGCCTGTCAGAGATCGCTTATGTATAAAGTCGGGGATTAAAGCTCTTCATCAAGAAGACAAAAGCACAAGGACATCGTTCATGTCCTCCGTAGAAAGGCCATCTACAATCCAGAGGTACAGACAAGCGATAAAAGATGCGAGGAAACTGAAGACCTACTCGACGACTGTGAAGCTTCGACGGGAGGGACTACCTTCGGTCCTCTAGTGAAGAGGATTTAACAACAAAACCAGAACCCGAGGATCAGCCAGCGCTACCACAAGCCAAACTACTAACAAGATCTATATCTAGGATGCTGTAGTGGGCTCCAATGAGAACTTTTGAAACAGCAGGTCGTTTTTTCTCCATGACAGAGATCAATGCCGCGAACTGCAGCACACACGTTGTGTCTTCTTGACAAATAAAACACAGTGCCGGAAAAAAATTTGTGTGCCTAGAAACACGACGTCGATTTTGATCCGATGACGGCGTATTTCATCTGAAGGACAGTAGATACACTGATGATGGTTTCAACTGCATCTGCCAACTGATAGCGCAGTGACATAGCTAACAGAGCATCTTGTGTGTGTACCCTTTAACAGGGCATGCTCACAGCTAGAAAACGCAGAGTGGTGCAAACGTGTGAAACAAGCAGGCAACCATGCAATTGATTGAAAGGGGTCAAATAGCGGCCTTCCGGGAGGCGGGAAGGTGCTTTTGCACAATTACCACACACGTTGGACGCGCTGGATCAGGTGTGCAACGATAATGGTATCAATGGTCATGTGAACATTTTGAGAGCTGTAGACGAGGTTCTGGACGTCCACTCGGCACAGACGCCTGCCAGGATCGTATGCGCAGTAGTGGCAATCGTATCGCTATCACAGTAGAGATAAGAGGACTTGTGAGCGCAGATGTGTCAACACGAACTGTTGCGAACTGGCTATTAGCTGTGGAACTTCGGACAAGCACACCTCTAGCCTGTCTTCCACCCACGCCACAAAATTGAAGTGCACGGCTCGACTGCTGCCTTGAGAGGATCAGTTGGAAGATCGAATGGAGTGCCGTTGTCTTCAGCGAAAGAAACAGATTCTGAATGCACGCAGGTCATGGTCGTTTGCGTCTACAATGTGACCTGGTGAGCGCTGTCGCGTAGAGTGCATTCATTCAAGACACACTGGCGCCTCTCTAGTCCTTATGGTCAGGGGTGTGATAAGCCACAAACCTCCTCCACCTGTGGTGTTTCTGGAGGAAACACTAACCAGCGCTCGGTACGTGCAGAATGTTGTTAGACCCGTTCTTTCGCCGTTCTTGCTACACGTAAGTAATGTGTTGTTCCAACGGATATTACTCGCTCACACACTACCCGTGAAACTTAACGTGCTCTGCAAGACGTGCAGCAACTTCCCTGACCAGCACGATCTCCGGACGTGTCTCCAGCCGAACACGTGTGTGATATGATGGGACGAGAAGTGGATCGTGCGACTCGTCAACCAATAAGTCTTACAGAACAATGTGAACAGGTCTAGCAGACGTAGCATAACGTATCCCAGGACAGTATTCGCCACCTGTACGGTCGGCTTGATGCCAGAATCAGAGCTTTCACAGCCGCCCGTGGAGGCCACACCACGTACTAATATGGGTGTTTCAGTTTGGGTCGATACATGGTACCTCAGAGCCACTTGTGCTATTGATCTCTAAATGTAATCATTTCATTTACTCAAAATGGTTCAAATGGCTCCGAGCACTATGGAACCTAACTTCTGAGGTCATCAGTCCCCTAGAACTGAGAACTACTTAAACCTAACTAACCTAAGGACATCACAAACATCCATGCCCGAGGCAGGATTCCAAACTGCGACCGTAGCGGTCGAGCGGTTCCAGACTATAGCGCCTAGAACCGCTCGGCCACTCTGGGCGGCACATTTCCTCCATATGTACAGTTGTAACAATCAATCCTGAGTGAACTGGAACCTCTTAATTGATGTGCTGATTTTTTCCGGCAATGTATTTGTAATGTTTCTACATTCTGTACTATTCGATGTCTGTGTAAATATACTGTTCAGAGGAGTTATCGGAATACGTAAATCAATGTCTGGGACGTTAAATATATATTGATAGATTAGATAGCATAGCTTGATATCTTCACTTTCCACGTGGGTAACAATTAAAATAATTCGCCGGTTATTGGCTGTGTTATGCATTGCACTGTGAGGTTACTCCTCAGAAGGAAGTTAAGTACCAGTGTCCCAGTGCTTTCTAGTGAGGTACACATGTAGCAGCTGTCATTTGAGTCCTTTTCATTCAACCAAGCACATACAGTCTGACATCTAAATGTAAGGGCGGTCTTTTCGATCCAAAAAGGATTGGCTTTCGGTCACGTTGGTTCAGATACCGTTGCCTCTCCATACGTCATCCATAGGTAACGCTACAGGGACACAGGCGAGTTGGACACGGTCGCCGACACATTACAGCCCCACGTGAAGACCGATATCCAGTCATCTCCGCGCTGTGGTGACCTATGGGTTCCGCCAGAGCACTGCAAGACGATCTAAGAAAGGCTACTGCCGCCGCTGTGTCCGATCAGACTCTAATGAACAGGTTACAAGAAAGGATCTGAGGAACCGGACGTCCTGTTCGAGTACCCCGCTTGACACTGTTGTTACATCTTGCAGTTAGCCTTCACTTTTGCCGTTCCCTTGTCAACTGGTAACTTCGTCACTGGCGAAACGTAGTATTCACAGACGAGTCCAGATACCTTCCGACGCAAGGTGATGGTCATGTTTTTGATGCGGAGGCCGGTGGTGAGCGGTACCTGCCAAGTGTTGTCCAGAAAGTCGACAGATTTCCAAACTTTCGTGATGTTGTTGGGAGGCTTCAGTTTCGACAGCCATACGGATCTTGCCGTTGTCCATGGTCTCCTTACAACTAGGCAGTACATCGAACAGATGCTGCTGGACCATGAGGTGACTGCTGCATACGGCGGTGGCGCTGAATTCTTTCGAATGCGAGCGGAAGCAGGGAGGTCTTGGGAAGCCTGTCGATGGAATAATGGAATGGCCGGTGGTGAGTCCCGAACTAAGCCAAATCGTGTATATATGGGACATGCTTAACAGACGTGTTTGTGGTCGTCCTGTTCAACCACAGACTCTCCAAGAGCTCTCATGGGCTCTCATTGAAGAACGGGAACGGATGCCATACGGTGATCTTCGTAGACTTACATGGAATATGCCATGCAGATGTCAGGCAGCGATGAACACTCACAGAGGGCATACACGTAAACATCACATCGGCATACACGTAATTTAAGCTTTCACAGTTTAGTGAAAAGCACCTCGGTTGACGGAATGAATTATTCTTTCAACTTTGTTTTCGATACCTGTCGGACTTTTCAATTCTTTGTGTGTAAAGGATTGAAGATGTAATGATGCTTTGTTGTGTACTTGATTTTTGAATGATAAAAGTATAATTTGGCGACATAGCCAGTCCCCAGCTATTGCTCAATAGAGTATGTCAGAATCCAAAAGTTATGTTCATCCCGCCGGCCGGTGTGGCCGAGCGGTACTAGGCGCTTCAGTCTGGAACCGCGCGAACGCTACGGTCGCAGGTTCGAATCCTGCCTCGGGCATAGATGTGTGTGATGTCCTTAGGTTAGTTAGGTTTAAGTAGTTCTAAGTTCTAAGGGACTGATGACCTCTGATGTTAAGTTCCATAGTGCTCAGAGCCATTTGAACTATTTTATGTTTATCCCATTTTTTAAGCTCTGGAACAGCAGTCCGGACTATTCGATATTTGTATAAATAGCTGCACTCTATGCAGTGGAGGTCAGATCTGTTCTGAATTTACAATGGTGCGAGTAATAAATGCGCTTTCAATTGCTATGTGTTGAATTTCATTGACGATCCTGTATACGGACATGGAGCGACGGTGTTTTAGATATAACAGTATTATTTGTTGTCTTACACTAATGTGATTTTTATATTGTCGCAATTCATTCTTCCATTTCTCGCTTAGATCTGAAGATTATCTGCTAGTGAGACCGAAAGCGGTTATCATTAATAAATATAGTGATCCAGGGGTTTCTCATATCATTTTCATTCGTTATGATTCTGTCAGTTCTTGAATCTGTTGACATCCTCAACTGTGTGGATTGTCTTACGTAGAAATGAATATACACTCCTGGAAATTGAAATAAGAACACCGTGAATTCATTGTCCCAGGAAGGGGAAACTTTATTGACACATTCCTGGGGTCAGATACATCACATGATCACACTGACAGAACCACAGGCAAATAGACACAGGCAACAGAGCATGCACAATGTCGGCACTAGTACAGTGTATATCCACCTTTCGCAGCAATGCAGGCTGCTATTCTCCCATGGAGACGATCGTAGAGATGCTGGATGTAGTCCTGTGGAACGGCTTGCCATGCCATTTACACCTGGCGCCTCAGTTCGACCAGCGTTCGTGCTGGACGTGCAGACCGCGTGAGACGACGCTTCATCCAGTCCCAAACATGCTCAATTGGGGACAGATCCGGAGATCTTGCTGGCCAGGGTAGTTGACTTACACCTTCTAGAGCACGTTGGGTGGCACGGGATACATGCGGACGTGCATTGTCCTGTTGGAACAGCAAGTTCCCTTGCCGGTCTAGGAATGGTAGAACGATGGGTTCGATGACGGTTTGGATGTACCGTGCACTATTCAGTGTCCCCTCGACGATCACCAGTGGTGTACGGCCAGTGTAGGAGATCGCTCCCCACACCATGTTGCCGGGTGTTGGCCCTGTGTGCCTCGGTCGTATGCAGTCCTGATTGTGGCGCTCACCTGCACGGCGCCAAACACGCATACGACCATCATTGGCACCAAGGCAGAAGCGACTCTCATCGCTGAAGACGACACGTCTCCATTCGTCCCTCCATTCACGCCTGTCGCGACACCACTGGAGGCGGGCTGCACGATGTTGGGGCGTGAGCGGAAGACGGCCTAACGGTGTGCGGGACCGTAGCCCAGCTTCATGGAGACGGTTGCGAATGGTCCTCGCCGATACCCCAGGAGCAACAGTGTCCCTAATTTGCTGGGAAGTGGCGGGGCGGTCCCCTACGGCACTGCGTAGGATCCTACGGTCTTGGTGTGCATCCGTGCGTCGCTGCGATCCGGTCCCAGGTCGACGGGCACGTGCACCTTCCGCCGACCACTGGCGACAACATCTATGTACTGTGGAGACCTCACGCCCCACGTGTTGAGCAATTCGGCGGTACGTCCACCCGGCCTCCCGCATGCCCACTATACGCCCTCGCTCAAAGTCCGTCAGCTGCACATACGGTTCACGTCCACGCTGTCGCGGCATGCTACCAGTGTTAAAGACTGCGATGGAGCTCCGTATGCCACGGCAAACTGGCTGACACTGACGGCGGCGGTGCACAAATGCTGCGCAGCTAGCGCCATTCGACGGCCAACACCGCGGTTCCTGGTGTGTCCGCTGTGCCGTGCGTGTGATCATTGCTTGTACAGCCCTCTCGCAGTGTCCGGAGCAAGTATGGTGGGTCTGACACACCGGTGTCAATGTGTTCTTTTTTCCATTTCCAGGAGTGTAGTATAGTGTAGAATGTTACTTGATAGAGAAGGTATATTTTCATTGTCTCCAATTCGAATACTCATTTATATTTTACAGTGGTGCAACAAGGTATGAATTCTGAAACAGTTTCTTTTTCTCTGAAGATGCAGAAGACATTGTAAAAGAATTTAGTATCGCTTTTTTTAAGAAATAATTGATAAGTCTTATCAGATTTTAATACAGATCTATGATATTGATTGAACTAAGAGAAGGCACAAGGGGCATCTTCCAGCAGCGTTATGTGGTCTGATAAAGGGCACTTGCCAAAGAGACCAAACGTTGATTTCTTTGAAAATATGACACGGGCTAGAAGCCAGAAGAATTATACTGAAAATTACTCTGGCTCGGAAACCCTATACACTTACAACTATATTCTTCTTGTATGAACATTGAGGATGTCTGTAAGTACTTACGCTGTGTCTGAGAAAGTTGTTCGAGATCAGTCGATCCAGTTACGTACGGGACGAAATTGTATCGACCCTCCTGCACCATTAAGTGCGGATCCTCCACCAGGAACGCTGACTCGTGCTCCGGTTCAACACTGGGCACCCACACACAGGTGGTCAGGCTCAGTGCGTCCTGTCACACATCAGGAAACAAAGTATAACTCATAACGAATAAAGCGAGCAGCAGTATCAGAAAATATATACAGGGTGTAACGGCTATAAGCTCACATATTTTACATGTGGCACCTTAATACAGGTATGTACACACACGAGTGTCTTGGTTGTTTCTTTCTCTAAGTCAAACAGTGTTCCCACGAACACGTCACATAATTTACAACCTGATGTTTTCTGCACAGTCGTAACTGCACCACTAAATGGACTATGCCGAAGTATACACTAACTGAGTCGACGTGTCCACGCTTCAACACCTGACGTGCTGCCCAGTGGGAATTAGACATTAACAGTTTGCTCTTGCCATATGTACTTGGAGGTACTAACCAACCTAATAACATACTACCCCTAATAACTCTGAGTATGAGTCTGTATGAAGTAAATACTGTTGTTATACAATGTCCACAGTCATTAACAAAAATTTATGCACATTACCCGTTACACTCTGTATATAATTCCGAGACAGTGTAGAATGATACGGAATTTATAAAGGGTGATTATGAGATGTAGTAACAGACTTTCAGGGATGATAGAGAAGGGTAAATGTATCAGTCTGAGCTAAGAGACCCTGGTTCAGAAAAGACCGAGTCGACAGCTATAAGTGGAACAGTTCTGATACCTCTGACAGTGGAATACATGCACCGGTACTGTTGTTACTAAAATTTTGGGTGTGCAACTTTCAGAGGTGTTGGTATGGACCAAATAAAAAAAATAGTCTGTTATAAACATAAGCTCTAAAATGCAAATCTCAAGAGCTATGAGCACTTGTTCATCTTTGACACTATGAAACACTTCTCTTCTGATGTAAGCTCTTTGGTTTCATTATCTTTGAAGAAGGTATTATGGACTAAAACAAGAAAAGTGCTTCAAATATGGGCTCTAAAATATATACCTTCAAAACCATTAGCACTTCCTTCATCTTCATTAAGCTGTGACACATCTCCTGTATTGAAAAAGTGTTCTTTTCTCTCGAGCTGTTCATTTTAGGGCCCATGCTTATTACATTTTTTTTATTTTTGTCCATAATTACTTCTTCAAAAATACTGAAACCAAAGAGCTTGCGGTAGAACAGATGTGTTTCACAGGATCGAAGATGAACAATTGCTCATAGCTTTACCACGCATTTTTTTCTTGTTTTGGTCCATGCTACAGTTATGAGAGTTAGCTACCCTACAATGTTAGCAACAGCAGTACCGATATATGCATTCCACTCTCAATGGTATTAGAATAATGTTCACTTATAACTTTCCGTACAAGAGCCCATTACCTCAGATTGACACATTAGCCCTTCTCCACCATCTATGACAGTTTGTAACATAATCACGGACTCACCTTGGACGTTAATTGTTCTTCGTTATCTTATTCTTATATCACAATTTTATTTTCCGCCAGTAGCAGATAAAATTTCAGAATTTCAAAAATTCGTCTTTAAGAAACTGGACTATCAGCTGCGCTTCTGAAAATATGTGTGTATCTTAAACCGTAGTGGAGGCCTCTTTTTTTTAACTGCAGCTTCCTGTCAATATCAGATTTTATCTCGACAAATATCAGTATTGCGGAAGTACCGTCAAATGTTAGGGCGGTTTCTTAATTTCGGTGCCGGTATAGCGGAACCTGAAAGAAAGAATATTCTTTTAGCCTGTCTTTCAGACGCTGTTACTTTCATTGTCTCAGAATGAACTCTTTCCCCATACTCGGGTCAAGTGGTTTCCACTCGTCTTGGTTTATCTGCGAGGCTAACTGTTCAGTCGCCAATTTTCGCTTACTCTTTTTCCTTTTTGTATTTCCTGTTGTGTTATGCCTGCACCTCTCATGCCTTCCTTTACTGATGCGAACCATTTTATAGTTTCAGTTTCAGCATTACTGCAAGTTTCGTAGATGCTGACAACTTTTCTGCTTAACCTGGTTTTTTCGATCCTTATAAAACGCAAACAGAATTTTTGCCTGCATAATTTTAAAATTGGAAGGAATGTTTGTCTTCTTTTGAATACCTATATTTGGTATTAACCTGTATATTCCTTCTTCAGTGTATTTTTTAACCAAAATTAATCCATTTACTTTTATTCCTCCCTTTCGGAGATCTTTAATGACTCTCCTTCCGTTGAAAGTCAATCTCTCAGCCCAGTAAGGACATTCTGGTTTGATGACAGTGTTGTAATGGCGCAGATGCATTTTTTGACTGAATATATCTTCTGGAAGTCTGAAGGATATGTCACTTTTGTGTCAACGAATTTCATAAACATGTTGAATGTTTCTACATAATTATTAGAAGTGAATGACCCGCTTTTCCCGTATTTACTTTTTATAATTTTCGGGGTCAGATAACGTGAGACCCATCCCATTCTTATTTTCAAATGATGTTAGGAGACATATTTTTCATGTAGTTCCTTTAAGAATTTCCATTTATTTTGTGTTGTTCGGATACTGTAACACAGTATTGTAAGATTGTCTGTGAAAGCTACGCAGTCAAGCTTGACATTAGTTTTTTTTTTCAAATTTATTTACTTAGTCAGTTTTTAGTTCCGAGTTAAGTTTGCTCCAATCTTGGATTACTTTTCCTAAGATACAGTTGCAGAGTACTGAAGATATTCCATCATCTTGTCTGACTCCTGTTTATTTGTGTGTGTACCGAAATTTCTCCCTTGAAATTAAATTTTTATTTCTCTAATAATTCCTGTGGTTTTGAGATATTAAAATCGTGCAGATGATTTATTACTATGAGGAATATCTTATTAAGGAAAATATGGCGTTATAATGGAACCAAGTATGCAGTAACAGCAAAGATTTATGTGTGGCAGAGCAGATAACTGTGAGGCGACGACTGCGTACTGTGGTTTTCATACGTCACTGGGCGGACGCTTATCGCTCAGTGGCAACAGCAAGTGAGTCGACCGCACCAAGTCAGCTGATTGTTTCCGTGCAGTTAAAAGGTTTGATATAATCAGCAAGTTTCAGTAAACAGTTTTTAATTGACACCTGACAGTTTCTGAAGAACCGTCTTCTATCCACTTCCTAGATAAAATGAAGAGCCACATTTTCACAAGCGCTACCATCGACAGTACAGTAGGCGGAACGGTCGGAAAGCAACAGCATAGGAAAGGTTTCTGGAACTAACTGAGCGCTGACCAGAGTGACTGACCGACTCAAGGATTTCATTTTTAAAAAAGTTTCTCGGCTGAAGACCACTTCTTGTATGTTGTAACTCACGAGGAGAACATGGCAAGTGCCATGGCGGGTCAAAGAAAGTGAACACGTGTATCGGCTTATCTGTAGATATCCGTCCGTTTCTAAGAACTCGACGGTAAAAGTTCTCGAAGTAATTTGTGTGCTTGTTAATGAGTTAACAGTCCATCCGAGGCGGTGGGTCGCGCCTTCACACTTTCGCTCCCCGTATTCGAAGCCTGATTTTTATTTTTATTTTTGTTTTTCATTTATCTACTCGTTTCTGTATAATATTACTACACGAATATTTTTCAGTGTGTACTGAAATAACGTTGTCGCTATTCGTCTACTAACTGTATGTCTGGCGAATAAATTTTAAAAAAGAGAGAAGAAACAATAAATGAATGTAAAAATTGTTTGAAATTGTTTTCGAACAAATTTCTGTTATGTATCTTGATTCATAATCAATTGCAAGCACCATGTTTAGGAAATGTGCTCGTTTATGCGCGTGGTTTGAGGTGAAATTATTACCAACGCATGAAATCTTAAGCAATGTTAACCCTTTGAAGACAATATTTTTGTACACTCGCCTGCTTGTCTGGACTGAATTACTTCGTGATCGTTGAATTACATTGGTTTTGAAAAAAAAATCAAGTTATTGGCTTGCTATTTTCTCACCAACCCATTTTATTTTATTAGTTGATACGTATTATATGGAAGCGTAAATTTTTTTGTCGAGATAAGGTTTTAAAAGAGTAGTTACAACAGCACAGAAACACCAAGGCCACAAGAATCTTCAATTTATGTTCCTCTTCCGGTACACGGTATAATTTCTAAAGAAATCTAATTTCAACATCACACAATATAAATAGTTTTATTCCAAATCTGTACCTCTTGCTTGGTATAAATTGACTGAAAACAAGTTAACCTTTCCACACAATTAGAGATTCGTCAATGCACAAATCTTTGAATGGGAATAGAACTGACTTGAATTTCACTGTCAGAAAATTCGGTCTTCTAGTTCGTCAATAATTTCAACGTTAGTCGATGAATCCTCACTTTCTCTTGCTAATTCCTTGCAGTCTTAGTAGTCTTCGAAATCATAACCACATTCCGCAGCTGAGTCTTCATTCTCTAATTTCATCGTCACTCAATCCTTTCAAACGTGTCATTCTCACAAACACGAAACACAAGTGCAAGTATCGAATTTGGCTCCCACAGATAGAATGTGTACAAGTGCTCGTGAAAACGTAAGTAGATCCAGATTTTCACAATAGATTTCAGCACCATTCAGTGAGATAAAGGGCAATCTTACGGATGCGGCGGCAGATACACATGACAGAAAAGCGAAAACGCATCCGTACGATCGTTGGCTGGCGCTGTCCGTATAGGGTTAACGACCCTTTATTTTCCCGTGAGATCCGTACAAAGAAATGCCTCTGTGACAAAATTGCCTTCTCGCGATGCTCATGGTGTTCGGAGTTGCTATGTTTCGAACGTTTCTATGCATCCTAGGGAATGCACCAAATCGTCGTAAAAACTCAAGAATAAAATATAATAACGAAGAATTGATATAAGAATTAAGGATAAGAATATGAGAATTTAAAAAGATTATATCCCTGAGGACGTCACACACATATAACAATTATTGTGAAACCTAGTAACAATTGTACTGTTCATAAAACACTTTGTATCCCCTAACTTGATAAGAATCATTCGTGTAGTGACCTCTTCTGGAGGGGAGGCGAAGTTCTTTTTGAAGAACGATACTGAGAAAAATTAGAAAACCGGCATCTGAAGCTGATCGCAGAACGTTTTTACTGCCGCCAACACACATTACACCTAAGGACCACGAAGACACGGTATGAGAAATCAGGGCACATACGGAGGCATATGGACAAGGTTTTTCACTCGCTCTGTCTGCTGGTGAACAGGAAAGGAAATGACTAGTGATTGTACGGTCGCCCTCCGCCACACATCGTGCAGTGGGTTACGGAAAATGAACACTGAGGTCACAAAGGTCACGGGATACCTGCATGCACATACACAGATAGAGGTAGTATGGGACATTTCCATTTTGGAAATCATAGGGAATTCAATATTCCGCGATCCACAGTGTCAAGAGTGTGCTGAGAATACCAAATTTCAGGCATTACCTCTCACCACGGACAACGCTGCCTAGAGTTGTCAATGCTAAAAGACAAGCAACACCGCAGAAATCCATGTAGGACGTACGGCGAACGTATCCGTTAACGAGCTATGGCAGAAGACGATCGACGCGAGTACCTTTGCTAACAGCTCGACAGAGCCGTCAGCGCCTTTCCTGGGTTCGTAACCATATCGGTTGGACCCGAGCCGACTGGAATACCGTGGCCTGGGTGAGATGAGTTCCGATTTCAGTCGGGAAGTGCTGACGGTAGGGTTCCATTGGCCGCGGACCCCACGAAGGCATTAGACCCAAGTTGTCACAAGGTACTTGGAAGCTGGTGGTGGCTCCGTAATGGTGTCGGCGGTGTTTACATGGAATGGTCTGGAGCCTCTGGTCCAACTGAAACGATTGTTGACTGGAAATGATTACGTTGCAGCCATTCATGGTCTTCAGGTTCCCAAACAACGATGGGGCTTTTATGGATGACAATGCTTCGTGTCACGGGACCACTACTGTTCGCGATTGGTTTGAAGAATGTCCTGGACATGTGGAGCGAATGGTTTGGCAATGCAGGCCGCCGACATGAATTCCAGCGAACATTCATGGCACGTAATCTAGAGGTCAGTGCGTGCAGAAAATGTTGCACCGGCAAGACTTCCGCAATTACGGACCGTTGCACAGGCAGCATGGCTCAACATTTCTGCAGGGGACTTCCAGCGACTTGTTGAGTCCAGGCCACGTCGAGCTGCTGCACTACGCAGGGCAAAAGGACATCCGACACAATATTAGAAGGTATCCCATAACTTTGTCAAGTCAGTGTATGTAGATGTATATGTAGACGTAAAGCCTTCTGCCGGCATGGGTAGATAAATGAAAAGTTTTGTTTCGAACATGGAACGAGAAAGTGATGCTGCAACACTAACCACTGTTCCAGCGGTTCAGCTGACCAGGTCAAGTGCTAAAAATTCACCTAAACTACGTCGAAAACTTTGACAGCCATTTCCACAGAAACGGTCGAGCATCTATGGATAATCCGAGACACGTGTTCGCTTATTTTTTTTCTCTTCCACTGAACGTAGTTTCTCGGAAATCGCGTTATGGAACTTGCCGTATTCAGCTCGACAGAAAATGCAATTTTTATTTGCAAGGAGTCACTGCTTTTATTTTTAAAAATATTTTTGGTTTGTTTTAGAAACAGCTTTTTGTAGAGCTAATAGCGATTTTGGAGTGAGGCACAGGAGCTGCAGTTGGGAATATTTCGGAGGAGATCGGCAGTGCGACGTTTGCTTTACCACTTAAAACAAAAGTAGTTGTAATCTGCAGCCTGTAACAAATGGCTGGTTCAAATGGCTCTGAGCACTATGCAGCCTGTAACAATTTTTATTTCGATTCTCGAATGATGATCTATCTTTAGTGTGTAGCCTATATGGAACAAAATAAAGTTGATGACTTTCTCGATATATGCTGAAGTGTAAGTGCTTCACTGAAAAAAACACAGCTTCAGTTTATTGTAGTTGTAATGTACTGGAAAGACTTACCGCTCATTTTCCATCCTGGTTTGACGGAGGAACACGTTTAGTATTACACTCCAAATAGCAAACTTTTTCACGAAGGAAAACAATAGTTTTTAATCCTCCTTTACAACTGTCCAACGAGTTTCTTGGAAAGTATACAGCAGCTATAGTCCGGAAGGAATGGTTTCGTGGCAAACATACGTCACCAATGGATTCTCAGAACTGCACACATATGCTCGCAATCTCTGCTTATTTTGTACTAAACAGTTTCAGGAATGACGTGCAGCCTACACTATGTGATCAAAAGTATTCAGACACGCCGTATGTAATACGAAATTGACCACTAGAACTCAAGAGAACCGGACCTACCAGTAGAAATACAGGCGGAGCGTTCTGTGTCTTCAGTTGGGAAGCAGTAACAGCACAGTGCGTCGGTCAGGGGAGTTCAGCGACTTCGAAGGCGAGCTGATTAACAAATCCATCAGCGATATTTCAACTCGTCTAAAGCTATCCAAGTTGACTTCTGTGATTACGAAGTGGAAACGTGAAAGAACAACCACAGCTAAACAAGAATCAGACACACCACATTTACTGACAGATAGCGACTGTTGAGTATTGCGGAGGTTGGTTGAAAAATCGCATCAAATCATCGGAAGAAATCACTCGGAGGTTCAAAAGTGCTACCAGCAGTCCAACTAGCACAATGACTGTGCGTAGGGACTTAAAAGGAATGGAGTACGGTGGTCGAACATCTTCTCATAAGCCACACATGTATGTAGTCAAAGTTAAGCGAAGGTTGAGGTGACGTAAAGAGCTCCGCCACTGGACAGTACGTGATGAAGTGAGTGATTAGAAATGATGAGTCGCGCTATGCCGTATGGCATTATTATGGGAAGGTTTCTGTATGATGAATCCCTGGAGAACATTACCTGTCTTCATGTGTATTGCCAACAGTGACGTACTAAGGTGATGGTGTTTCAGTAAGCGAATGCTTTTCGTGATTATAATGTGGTTCCATCACTGCGCTTAAGAAAACGCTAAGTGCGTAAAGACATTCTGAGCTGCATTTGTAAGTTTATAAGGAAAATTCACACATACACAATACCGTCTCTGACAGTCACTTAGCAAATAATGACTGGCCTTGCAGTGATTAAAGTTCAGTCCACAGCTCACAACCGAAATGCGCGATGAATAGTTCAAGTAGCCACCTCGTCAGAGTCTTAGAGCGAACTGTTTACTGATAATCCATCCGAAAGCAAAGTTGTTCTGTCACCCATGGAACGAGCTGAGCTTTCGGCCCGTGGCAGGTCAGCGCTGTACATCTCGGGCCCCTAGGGATGTGGCCGCTGAAATAAGGCAGAGGTAGGCTACTACTCGAAACGTTTCCCGTGATAGAAAAACAGTTTACTGTCCTCGAAGCTGTGGTCGATCGATCGTTAGATATTCGCATATTTTGGTACAAGTTATGACGAACAGAAGTTTCAGTTACTGTTCTTTGGTCTCTACACAAAGTGACACCACTGCAACAAATAAATGATATTTGTGTCGCTTAATGTCGTCAAGAGAAGCAACTCTATGTAGCTATTTTATTCTAAAATCTTTGGAAGAAAGGTAATTTAGTGGATTGTTTCTACCAGTTATCTCCACATTACTTAGGAACCGAACTCTAGTTGTCTGAGCGTACCAGTGAAAGACGCTTGTACCGAGTGGTTATAACTAAAGTGTAGCTATTCACGGAGGTCCAGTGTGGGCTGTAACTATCGTATAGCAGCGAAATTTGGTACATACGCTAAACTTCTAATGCGGAACTGATCTACAGTGAAAATAACATAGTTCCAATTTTGGCCCTCAGGGCCGGCCGGTGTGGCCGTGCGGTTAAAGGCGCTTCAGTCTGGAACCGCGTGACCGCTGCGGTCGCAGGTTCGAATCCTGCCTCGGGCATGGATGTGTGTGATGTCCTTAGGTTAGTTAGGTTTAATTAGTTCTAAGTTCTAGCCGACTGATGACCTCAGAAGTTAAGTCGCATAGTGCTCAGAGCCATTTGAACCATTTTTTGGCCCTCAGGTGCAAATCGGACGCTGTGCAGCATCTGGTCGACGTCCCAGCGCTCATACTGAACAAATTGTGTAAGCGGTGGTCAGTAATAAAATTCAAATGGCTCTGAGCACTATGGGACTTAACATCTATGGTCATCAGTCCCCTAGAACTTAGAACTACTTAAACATAACTAACCTAAAGACATCACACAACACGCAGTCATCACGAGGCAGAGGAAATCCCTGACCCCGGGTCAGTAATAAAATCAACATTATGCCTCTCTAACTTTTTTGGCATTTTCTGCCTATGTCCATAATTCATTACGCATGGAAACATTTGCATTCGCCTTCCTTTCATCCACTGCTCCAGATCTGCACCCGGTGGCCAAAAATTGAACTTTTTTTTCCAGAGTGAAGTGGTTCTGCATTAACACATCAGAAGATCCATCAGGTTTCGCTGCCATACGATCGTTGCAGCCCACACTAGACATCTCTGAGTAGCTGCACATTAATTACAACCATACGGTATTTTGTCTCTCGGCTAACTACAACATGGCTACCAAGAAATGTCATAAGGACACAAAAATAAAATTCTTTTCGATTCTGCTCCCACGTCAGCCTATTACATCGCATGTTGACATAAGATTAAAAACCGGAAATAAGTAAATAGTTCCTTGTCACGTACAGACCGCTCTAACATTTTTGCCAAACTATAACACGACGGAAGTTCTGTGCTGAGAAATTAGACCTCTACATCAAACTATTATAGAGATCTACTAACTACCAACTGAAACTACTAACTAGTAACTACCGACTACTAACTATAAGTCTGATTTTTATAGAATAGATGAACTTGTTTTTCAATTGTACGTAATTTGATAGGTTTCTCGTATGAGTGTTGCATGAAACTGGATGTATGATCTCGCGTAACGCGTCATCTAGTTTTCTTATGTGAATACATTTATAAGCATTGACACTGGCGTTGTCTGAATAATTTTCAAAGTATATTTTAAGTATTTCTATTACCAAATAAAGTTTCTTTGTACAATGCAATCTGATTTTATCCAGATGTCTTTTCAAAATTATTGTGAATGTAAATTATGAAAAGTAACAACGTACCTCGTCGGATAAAGCTTTGTGAACGTCCTTCACAAGGATATTGGCATCAACGGTCTTGAGGAAATCTACAAGATCAGATGAGTTCTTGGCAGTGTATCCCAAGTACTGTGCAAACCGTAGGGCCCTGTCAGTGGCATTCTTGGAGAAGGCCCATGGGCAAAGCACCGACCCGCTCATGGATATAGCGCTCCTATAAAGACCTGGCAGTGAACACAAGACTAAATTAACGACACAACACAATAACACAACGCAGAAGGAGATCTACGCACCTTGATAATTACCAATAAATTATGACCTGTTTAAACATCAGTTCAAATGGTTCAAATGGCTCTGAGCACTATGGGACTTAACATCTTAGGTCATCAGTCCTTTAGAACTTAGAACTACTGAAACCAACTGACCTAAGGACATCACACACATCCATGCCAGAGGCAGGATTCGAACCTGCGACCGTAGCGGTCGCGCGGTTCCAGACTGAAGGGCCTAGAACCACTCGGCCACCCCGGCCGGCTTTAAACATCAGCAATCATTTGATGACACTTTTATTGCGATGTTATTTACACGGAGGGAAATACATTTGAGTGGTCAAGATCACATATTTTTATTACTCTTTATCTATCAAATACACCTACTTAAATACTTTCCACTTTAACTTTCGGGTGTCCATTTCCCGCGAATCCTTCCCCAGCTGTTAACTCACAAGGGAAACACGTCTACTCGTCATCACCGATTTCGTCAAAATTTATGACATTTTCAGAGCTTGACCAGGAATGAAACTGGCAGAAGTAGGAGCTGCAGTCGGCCAAGAGTTTAGAAATGACAGCATGTCGCGGGTTGGGCAGGGAATGAGTCACTTATGTTAGCGTACTTTCCAGGCAGCGGTTGGCGCAGTAGAAAGCGGGCAGAGTGTTAATTGGAGAGTCGAATGGCCGAGTCTATGATCGGAAGATATGTAATCTTTCTTTATGTTCAGTTTTCACGTTACTTATACTGCAAGCAAACCGAATTATTGCTCAAAATGTTATATTTAATAATTGTTCAAAAAAAGGCGTGAAAAGGAAAGACAGTTGAAAACGTGGAACTACAAACGAATTTCCACGAAGGGATTGTAAGGCGGACGCGAGAGCTTCGTATATAAAATTAGTTTTTCGTTGTAAAAACAGGAGAAACTGTAATTATCTTGGACACGTCATAAGCGCTGCATTTTTACAATTACACGGTTGTTTTAAAATTTATATACAAAAATAAAATTGGCTTATAGTCATAAAAGGTTCTCACTAATCGCACATTTTGGCTAGAAACCAGCGAGGATATCTGGTGATGTACAATGGAATGTACTTTGTTCCAGTCTTCTAGGGATTTATTTATCTCTGTCGGTGAGATAAGAGCAGTTTAGAAGCTGTTTGATCAAATTCTTTACCAGATGACAAAAACAGACATTCCAGGGTTGCACTAGCGGAGTGCTTTAGGGGAATCACTCTAATGCTGCACTATGTCAATCCTTCGTCTTAAATAATTTCGTCGTATGATTGTGGATTTGTTCATACTTCCACGAGACAATTAACAGAGAAGATTTATGCACCTGCACGAAGGGCTTTATTTCCAATCCCAAATTTTTCTTTACTTTTCCATTTCAAGCCTTTTATGAAAAATTAATAAATAGAATATAGTGACCATTCTCTCGGTTTATTTTTAGTGTAAGACAAAAAAAATGGCCAACGGAGAGAAGGATTCGCGCACTGGTTGTTCCGTACACACTTACTTACAGTATGTATATAGAAAATTCCGGAAATCGAGGATCTCGACGATTTTTGCTGTTATCTACACTGATACGGGGAAGATATCGGTCCCAAGGGTTTAAGAATTTCCCGCAATGTTTTAATTTCAATTTTAAAGTTGGACAACAAATGATAAAAGTAATGGTTCAAATGGCTGTAAGCACTATGGGACTTAACATCTGAGGTCATCAGTCCCCTAGACTTAGAACTAATTAAACCTAACTAACCTAAGGACATCACACACATCCATGCCCGAGGCAGGATTCGAAGCTGCGACCGTAGCAGTCGCGCGGTTCCGGATTTAATGAGTGAGTTAGTGAGTATTGAAATATGTAACGTAAGCAGTCGTATTCTTGACTGCACTTACTTGCACTCAGCATTTTTTTATATCACCAAGGGACGGTAGACCTTAATGTGTGACACAAATTTCAGTTTGACACTTTTACCCTTTCCGGAGAAATAGGGATCTGAACAGTCGGACAGACGGACAGCAGGGCAGACACACAGACAGGCAGACGAACAACAAAGTGATCCTACATGGGTTTCGTTTTTACCGATTGAGATACCGAACCCTAACAATGCTTCCAAATAGGTATTCGGCCCCATGACCCACGGATTACCGTTCTGTCTTCTAACCGTTGCGCTAACCGCTGCCTGGAAACCTCCCTAGAACGGCTGATGACTCGCCCGACCCTGGCCAAAAATTTTCTGAACGCCTGGCCATCTGGGGCTCCCACTTCTGTCACTTTCATTTCTGGCTAGGCCCTGAACGTATGAAGGAAATGGGCGATGACGAGTAAGCTCGGTCCTCTTGTCAGGCGACCCAAAACCACTGCTGGCCCTCCACACTCCCTACTGCAAGCATTGCCTGTGAGACGCGACAGTGCCCCATCCGCCGGAAAAGACGCGTAACAACATCAACAACAACAACAACAAAATACTAGAAGTTAGGGCCCACCGGCTAAGCCAAAGAGTGGAAGTGTCAAGACACTAAACGATATTGCAGTAACTGTGACGTTAAGAAGAACGATGCAGTGCTTCTTCCGACATGGTGCATGTGCGAAGGAACATTGCATCGTTCTTCTTAACAACACAGTCACCGCAATATCGCACTTATCCGTCGATACCTGACAGCGACTTTAAATTAAAATGTCCTCCCTGTACAGGAACAACATAATGTGCCTACGAGTACAGGTTGTGACGCAGGAACTACGATATCATCATGGAAGTTTGGGCCTGCAAGTAACACTAAAAGTTTCTTCTGTACTGCTCTTCCTCGAACTCGAACCACTTCTGTTGAAACACCACCACTTCCTGGTATCCTTTGTTTTATGCACCTTATGTGTCATCACTTCGGAAAAATGGTTCAAAAATGTTCAAATGTGTGTGAAATCTTATGGGACTTAACTGCTAAGGTCATCAGTCCCTAAGCTTACACACTACTTAACCTAAATTATCCTAAGGACAAACACTCACACCCATGCCCGAGGGAGGACTCGAACCTCCGCCGGGACCAGCCGCACAGTCCAAGACTGTAGCGCCCTAGACCGCTCGGCTAATCCCGCGTGGCGGAAAAATGGTCGTGTTCACTTTTAGTCAGCTGTGTCTCAGATTTATCTTTTGAACCAAACTAGTACTTAAACAAAAATTCAAATGATTGTACAGTTTCCTCGCTAGTGTTAGTTCCTGCTACATCTTATGACTACAACTCCTATGCTTGGATTTTGGTATCTTCATACTGTTAAGTGTTTCTATTACCAATATCCCGGACGCACTTCCCGATAGTTTTATTAAACCCGTCATATTCTACATGTTTGTATTACATTTTTATATAAGTTATTGCCCGCTATTTAATAGTACCGCCGTCAATACCTCCTGAAGTTCTTATACAGCCATTTGTTAAATAACTGTCCCCATTTACGTACACGTAACCTTTTTTTTTTTATAATGTAGTGTGTCTGTCGCTCATAATCAGGTGTACCTCGACACTCTTCAATAAATTCACATAACGTACATTTACGTTTGCCTGTCTGACGAGCTTGTCTTCTCATAGCATCACGCACTTGTACTGTGCATCTTGTTAGTCTATGGCCACCTGCAGTAGTTTACTTCTGTCACATCATGCAGCAGATAATTAAAAAGTTATACTATTATATAAAAATTTCACTTGGAAACGATGTACACTTGGCTTGAGCCATAGTTATCACTAGCTGAAATAGAATTCGCCAGGAAGTCAGTAATAGCACTGTTGCCTTTTCCATTCTAGCTTCTAAATACACGGCGTAGCGCAGCAATTCGTCGTGTCATGGACTCAACAAGTCGTTGGAAGCCCCCTGCAGTAGTATTATGCCATGCTACCTCTATAGCCATCCATAATTGTGAAGGTGTTGTCGGTGCAGGATTTTTTGCACAGACGTTCCAATTATGTCCCATATATGTTCGATGGGATTCATGTCGGAATATCTGGGTCGCCATATCATTAGCTCAAATTATCCAGAATGTTCTTCAAACCAATCGCGAGCAGCTGTGACCCGGTGACACAGCCCATTGTCATCCCCCGTCAGCGATAGGTTCACTTGGACCAGACGATCACGTCCATTCCATGTAAACACAGCCCACATCATTATGGAGCCATCACCATCTTGCACAGTGTCTTGTTGAAAACTTGAGTCCAAGGCCACGTGGCGAATGCGCGACATTGGAACCATATATCAGCTCTTCCCAGCTCAAATCTGGACTCATCTGACCAGGCCACGGTTTTCCAGCAGTCTAGGCTCCAACCGATACGGTCACGAGTCCAGGAGAGATGCTGCAGGTTATGTCGTGTTGTTAGCAAAGCCACGCCCATCGGTACGGATACCTTTGTCGTACGAGCTATAATGATTTCTGCGGTTACTCCGCTCAGTGTTAGTTGTCTGTTACCACTGAAAACTCCACGTAAACGCTGCTGCTCTCGGTCGTTAAGATAAGGACGTCGGCCACAGCGTTGTCCGTGGGGAGAGGTAATAACTGAAATTTGGTGTTCTCCGCACACTCTTGACACTGTGGTTCTCGGAATATTGGATTCCCTAACGATTTCCGAAATGGAATGTCCCGTGGATCTAGCTCCAACTATTATGACCTGTTCAAACTCTGCTAATTCCCGTCGAGTGGTCACAATCCCGCAGGACATCTTTTCGCATGAATTACCTGGGTACAAATGACAGCATCACCAATGCACTGTCCTTTCATATCGTGAGTACGCGAGATTACTGCTATCTGTATATGTTCATAGCGCTATCCTGTGACTTTGGCCCTCAGTAGATACAGTCTTAACTTATGAAGTCAATGGTATTTTTGTAGCCAAGAGTAGTATCGAAGTCCCATAGCACCCTCTCAATATGGAAGGATTATTCCAGCGTCTCTTGGTCTCGTTCTTTCCCCCTTTCTAGCCCTTCTCAGTTCACATCGTTTGCGGCCGCGATGGTCTAGCGGTTCTAGGCGCTCAGTCAGGAACCGCGTGACTGCTACGGTCGCAGGTTCGAATCCTGCCTCGGGCATGGATGTGTGTGATGTCCTTAGGTTAGTTAGGTTTAAGTAGTTCTAAGTTCTAGGGGACTTATGACGACAGCTGTTGAGTCCCATAGTGCTCAGAGCCATTTGAACCATTAGTTCACATCGTTAACTCCCAAACTGTTCATCGGTAAGAATGCTGTGTGTGAGGCCAGCTATCGTTGACAGTCCACACCCCCAAAAATTCACTTAATAGATTAATAAACGTGGCGACTGTGTAAGACTATGCATCCTGACACAAGCTTACAACAAGGGTGCTACTGGCTTGAGCTTTACCTTGCTCATCATACACCTGGCCAGTCTACCACAAAGAAGCAGCGGTTGAGGGGGAGGGAGGGGGCGGGGGAAGCGAGAGAGGCTACAAACACTGACAAACCCAGCACATATGACTCTGACATTGATGCAAATGTATTTCTAATTTGTTAGATACGTCTTTTCTTTATCTGTTTATTTATTTACACGTCAAGTTCCGTAGGATTAAATTGGGGAGTAAATCTCCAAGGTCATGGAACGTATCAGTACATAAATTACAACACAAAAGTAATAACCGATAACAATAAAATGTTTATAAACCCGAAAAAAGTCAAGCCATAAGTTTACGTAATCGTAATCAACAATACAACAAGAATGAGCTCAATTTTTCAAAGAACTCCTTGACAGAATAGAAGGAGGGAACCATGAGGAAACTCTTCAGTTTCGATTTGAAAGCGCGTGGATTACTGCTAAGATTTCTGAATTCTAGTGGTAACTTATTGAAAATGGATGCAGCAGTATACTGCACCGGCCGCGGTGGTCTCGCGGTTTTAGGCCCTCAGTCCGGAATCGCGCCACTGCTACGGTCGCAGGTTCGAATCCTGCCTTGGTCATGGATGTGTGTGATGTCCTTAGGTTAGTTAGGTTTAAATAGTTCTAAGTTCTAGGGGACTGATGACCGCAGATGTTAAGTCCCATAGTGCTCAAAGCCAGTTGAACCATTTATACTGCACACCTTTCTGCACAAGAGTTAAGGAAGTCCGATCCAAACGCAGGATTGATTTCTGCCGAGTATTAACTGATTGAAAGCTGCATATTCTTTGAAATAAGCTAATATTGTTAACAAGAAATGACAGTAAGGAATATATATATTGACAGGCCAATGTCAAAATACCCAGACTCAGTGAACAGGGGTCGACAAGAGATTCGTGAGCTTACACCACTTACTGTCCGAACAGCCCGTTTCTGAGCCAAAAATATCGTTTTAGAATGCGAAGAGGTATCCCAAAATATAATACCATACGACATATGCGAATGAAAATAAGCAAGGTAGACTAATTTTCGTGTCGAACGATCACTCACTTAAGATACCGTTCGAATAGTAAAAATGACAGCATCAAGTCCTTGAACAAGATCCTGAAAGTGGGCTTTCCACGACAATTTACTATCTATCTGAACACCTAGAAATCTGAACTGCTCAGTTTGACTAATCATGTGCCCATTTGTGAAATTAAAACATCTTTCCTCTCTGGTTACAAGGAAGTACTGATGGGTCATGATCTCCCTAAAGTGTACTAAATGATAAAGTAAAGACGATTTCATCGAATTAAGTAGGACACTTGCTGGTAAATACGCCAGTAATGATTTCCATCTTTTTCCTGAGAATTAATAATCATCGTCTCTTAATGACAATTTTCGGACTTCACGTTCACTTAACGTAGAGCACGATAAGATAACGAGAACGGCTCCACCTATATATGTGTCATGCGCTCAGTTGCTAAATCATATAGTTAAATATCATAAAAGTATATCTTTTATTACAGTGGCCTTAGCAAACGATTAACTAGTACATATTTTCCATTTCTGGACAGAATTCTATGAGCTGGTTAATCACGGGGAAGCTGATTTGCGACCGAATGTGATAGTCGTTTGGTTAAAGAGACGTTCAAAGTGTTTACAGAATAAGCAATACGTAGCAGTTAAAGAAACAATATTACTCAGTATCTTATGTTGATTACCGTTGCTTAGGGGAGACAGAATGTGATAGTGAGCGGATGCGGCTCCAGCACTGTGGCCGAGCAGAGTGACTCGCTCCGGGTCGCCACCAAAGACCTCGATGTTCCTCTGCACCCAGCGGAGCGCCTCTGTTTGGTCCTTAAGACCCATGTTTCCGGGAACGACGTCGTCGCTAGTGCTCAAAAAACCTGCAATAATTCAGCTGCATAGACACAGTCGTAGTGAGAGAGATACCTGAAGTTACATTTATTCTGAACAAGTGTCAGAATTTCTGAAACAAATTAATGATTGACTTTTATTTCGCAATACTGTATTGTTTTCATCATTACTAAAACGTACTAAAGCATAAAAAAATAGAAAATTATGATTTAAAACAATTTTCAGCAATTATTAATACATAAAGCAAAAGCTATGAAACTATTTACCACTGAGTTTCTAAGAAGCAACTACAGCAGACGATCGTAAAAGTACTCTATAAAAGTTTATAAAAATTCTCTTACTTAATATTGTAAGTAGGCTGTTTAGGTTTTTATATTGGTAACACCACGTAGCGCTCTGTATGAAAATCACTGGCTGTGCTGTGTGCAGTTCGTGGCTGGGTGGCATTATTGGAATGGTCGCTATTGTAGTGTTGAGCAGTTGGCTGTTAACAGCGCGTAGCGTTGCGCAGTTGGAGGTGAGCCACCGGTAGTGGTGGATGTGGGGAGAGGGATGGCGGAGTTTTGAGGGCGGATGATCTGGACGTGTGTCCATCAGAGACAGTGAATTTGTAAGACTGGGTGTCATGAACTGCTATATATATATTATGACTTTTGAACACTATTAAGGTAAATACATTGTTTGTTCTCTATCAAAATCTTTCACTTGCTACCTATGCCTATCAGTAGTTAGTGCCTTCAGTAGTTTGAATCTTTTATTTAGCTGGCAATAGTGGCGCTCGCTGTATTGCAGTAGTTCGAGTAACGAAGATTTTTGTGAGGTAGGTGATTTGTGAAAGGTATAGGTTAATGTTAGTCAGGGCCATTCTTTTGTAAGGATTATTGAAAGTCAGATTGCGTTGCGCTAAAAATACTGTGTGTCAGTTTATTGATGATCTGAATAAGTAAAGAGAGAAATGTCTGTGCACATTCAGTTTTGCTCAGCTGTTTGAAAATCAAACAACGTAAGGGGTTTATAAGCACAGTAATTCACTAATTTTTCTAAGGGGACGTTTCAATATACATAATGGTAACCATATTTCTCATAATTATCGATAAAGTTATTGATGTAGTTTGTCTAGATTCTCAAATGGTTGTCGAATATTCGAAACTGGATTTAGGTGTTTAGGGGGAATAGGAATGACGTAACGCTGGAAAGATATTTCCATATATTTTCTTGCTGGATGTAAATGTGTTTTCAGCTGTAAACGAGCATTACTAAGCAGTAAGAGGATGTGGTTGTCTGGAAAAGAGGAGGATGGAATGGAGCGAATTTCCTGGGAGCATGCGCAGCAGAGTGAGTGCAGATTCGGACACAGGAGCCAAAACTAAGTGATGTCATTGGGTCGTTTTCTAAGCCTGGATGATGTCATACGGTTTGAAGGACTTAAGGAATTTTGTAGAGAAAACAGGAGAGTCAGATTGCATGATTATTGCGTGTTGAGCAGTGGAAACAATTTTCCGATTCACGGAAGACGAGGAAAAACAGGGAGGATGTAGGACAAATGCCTTGCGGAACACAATCAATTAAAGGGTAACTTTTTCGAATCCCCATAGCGAAGCAAAAGTTTGACATGTGGCTCAAAGGTGCCTACTGCCTTCCTCTGCAACGGTGCAAAAACGTGGCACCCTGTACGTCACCCTATGGCTCGGCGGCGCTTCAAACAGCAAGGTTCCAACACGTGCGAAATAAAGGTCAGAGCTCAGAGGTTCATCTGAAGTGCAAGGCGCGTTAATGATGTCACACTGGCACCAAATTTCGCCAAAATTCTGCTCAATGCCATCATAGACGTGTAACACGATGGGGAGGTCGCCACAACGCCTCTCATCCACATCTCACCGCTTCTATTGACGCCTCTGAGATGGAGGTCAAAATCGCGACTCCTAGGCTTTAAAATGCGCAGTGTCCTTATGGGTGGCCGAGCATATCGCCGCTCAGGATCAACACGAGAGTGCTTCAAAGGGTGGCATAAAGGGAGTCAATCAAACCACTCCTGCAGTTGGATTATTGAATCCACACATTTAGCGGTCAAAAACAACAGGTCGCAGTGCGAAGAGCAACATAACGACATTATAGACAACCTTAGACAACGCTAACACCCCCGGAAGATTAATAATTTCTATAAGGGTTTCTGGGCCTGTAACCACATTGCACGTGATCTTCTTCGTCCTAGGAATATGTTACATTTCATGTCGGTGTATAAAAATAATTACCCTAGCGGACTTACATCGGCTCTCAGACGTCACACATTTTCTCGCGTAGTGAACATAGGCAGCCCGTAATATCCTTTCAGGAAATAGTACTGCAGAAGGTACGTAAGCGACAAGGGGATGTGCTCTTATTGCACCTCAAAGTGCCAGCACGTCTATTTTAGACGTTGGAATGTTAACGAAGCCTCTGCCAAGTTTACCCAGCCACATGTAGGCATGTCCGTCCTTTCCCAAGCTTTACACGTCACTCTCAAGAGGGCGACAGCAACTACAAGCAAACAGACAGATAGCTCTCTTACTACGATAACGCGGAATGTAACGCAACCACAATTTTTGCTCTTGTGTAGAGGGTAGAACCACTAAAAACCGTTCAAAACCATTAGACGAATTTTGAACTTAATCCAAATCAGCAAAGGCTGTTATTGCTTTTCCAGAGCTCCTTTTCTGCACTCCTGTGGCGTGATAACGCGGAAGGGAGGGAGGGGTAGGAGGGGAGGAGGAGGGTGGCCACGGATGACATAGACACATGCCTGAATAAAACGGCAAAGGGTCTCTCTAAGACCCTTCGGCAACACTCTCTGGGCGTACGCAGCCATTCATACATAGATTCCTTCGCACCGGTGCGACAAGCTACCATTTCGACACACCTCACTTGAGTGATGCTACGTCACTGCAGTAAGCGATCTTTTTGACGTTTTATTCAGTCTCCCTCGCACCCCCCCCCCCTTCCCCACCCCGAGATCACTCTACAGCTGGGCGCGAAACAGCGCTGAAACATCATAAACACCCTTTGCTGCTTCGGATCGAGTTCAAATCTCCTTGAATGGGTTTAAACGATCGCTAAACTGCGTCGCGCTACACTCCAAAGACGTCAGATCACGTTCAATGGGGTTGTAGGCCCACGATGTCCTTATAAAAGGGTTGAATCATCCTGGGGGAGCGTCTGCACTGTGAAAGGTTGTTAAGAACTTCGTCCTGTCACTCATTACACTGCGAACTGTAGTTTTCGACAACGAAATGTCTGGGAACCAAAGACCTAGTGGAAGTGATGATTTCATTGACTTCTTTTATGTCAACCCCCGTCGCGTTTTATTGTCGATTCTGAGCCGCGGCGTGCCTGAAATGTTTTGCTCGGCCACCCATAAGAAAACTGCGCGGTTTCATCACTGGGCGACGCGGTTCTGACATCCAACGCGGAGGCATCAAGAGAATGTGTGAAATGTGGGTAAGAGGGGCTGTCACGACCTTCCCATTGTCTGATACGTCCGTGGTGGGGTTGGAAAGAACTGTGGTGAAATTTGGTGCCACTGTGACATCATTAACCCACCTTACACTTCACACGGACTTCCTAGCTCTGACGTTTTCCGCATGTGTCGACACTTTGCTGTTTGAAGCGTCGCTGAGCCCGAAAGTAGCGTTCAAGCTGCCACGCTTTTGCACCGTTACAGAGCTCATTTCATATTTGTTCGTAATGATGGGAGACAATTAAGTGGTTTCGAAAGAGTGAACCTTTAACTGTGTTGCCCAATGTGGATGACTTCAGTGAACATTGTTTCAACTGCTATGAAAGAAAATATTTTGTGTGTAGGTATCAAGAATCCACCGTGTCGCTGGGAATTAGGAATGACGTCCTGAATCATAGCAACAACCAAACTTGTGTCCAGAATTTCTTTTATCCAATGGTACTTAGAAAGCTAAACAATAACGCTGGTAGTCATTATTTTGAGATGTAGCGTTGCATTTATACATTTTCTCTAGAAGTTACCGAACTTATCTAATAAATCATTTGTTAATACTTACATCATGGTGTACAAGAGGATAGTGCGTGTTTCTGGAGAGGAAGGATACCATCTTCTCTAAGACATTTACTAATTACAGTCGTCTTAAAGGTCATATAATTAAGATATTGTGGACTGTTTTTGTTATAAATGTACCAGGAACACTAATCTGTCAATAAGTTAGTTAGTTAGTTAGTTAGTTAGTCAGTTCCTTTCATGTACCATGGATCATTTTGGACGATAAATCGTCATGATGTGGAACGAGTCATTTTACATTCGTCTTGCAAATTAATCTGTACGTCTATTTGTACTCTAAACACCACCACATATTTTTCCCTAGAAATGAAAACAAGATATACAGACTGAGTTAGCAATTCCTATCCACCACCTTTTACACATTACAAGCATACAAATTCTTCTACGTAATAGAAGGAGTTGTCAAGGAGAAACTTTTTCAATTCATTTTCAAATTTTACCTTGCTTTCTGTTAGACATTTTTATATCACTTGATAAGTGTGGTCGAAAAATTTTGTTGCAGCGTTGTGCACCCCTTTCTGTGCTACAGACAACCTTAATGTTGCGTAGTGAAGGTCATTCTTTCTTCTAGTATTTTGATTATGTACCTCATTGTTCCTTAGAACTGTAGTGGATTATTTACAAAAAACTTCATGGGGGAATAAATATACTGTGAAACAGTAGTCAGAATATTCAACTATTTAAACCAATGTCTACAAGATGATCGCGGGTTAGCACCACATATTATTTTGCAACACCTTTTCGGGCAATGAAGAGATTCTTTCTTAAAGATGAGTTACCCCAGAATATTTTTCCATATAACATTACTGAGTGAAAATAAGCAAAATATGTCAAATTACTGATTTCTCTCCCCCTGAAATTTGCTATGATTCTAAGTGCAAATGTGGCTGAACTAAGTTGTTTTGGGAGTTCCAAAATGTGTTTTTTCCAATTTAAATTCTCATCAATATAGCCCAAGAATTTTGAAGTTTCCGCCCTGTGTATTATTTCATCATCATATGTTACATTTATCACTGGTGCAGTACCCCTAAAGGTGCAGAAATGAATATGATGTGTGTTTGTGAAATTCAGGGTGAGACCATTCGCAGAAAATCAGTCAATGATACTTCTGAGAACTTTGTTCACCATTTCTTCCATTTCTATGTGTATCCTGAGAGTTATTGCAATACTGGTGTCATCTGCAAAAAGAACTAATTCTGCACGTTGTACGTTAGATGGTAGACCCCTTACATATATGAGAAATAATAGTGAACGTAAGATTGAGCCTTGGGGAACACCAAAAGTGGTTTCTCACCAGTCAGAATTACGTCCCTGGATTCTGTTGGTTGAATTACTACTAACTACAACTTTCTGCATTCGTTTGGTTAGATACAACATGGCCCATTGATTGGCTATACCACCAATCTCATAAAACTTCAACTTATCTAGGGGTATATAATGATTCACACAATGAAATGCCTTTGACAGGTTACAGAAAATACTTACCATGCTATTTTGTTAGTTCATACTTGTAATATCTGGTGTGTGAGCTTGTAAATGGCATTCTCAGTAGAGTACCCCTTCTGAAACCCAAATTGTGATTTGCTGAGGATATTATTGTTGCCAAGGTAAGATACTATTCTAGAATACATCACCCTCTCAAAAATTTGGAAAACGATGACAGCAGTGAAGTAGGTCGGTAGTTAGTGATGTCCGTCTTATCACCTTTCTTAATGAGGGGTTTAACAACGGAATGTTTTAGTCTCTCTGGAAAAATGCCTTGAGTTAGAGATGCATTACGTATTTCAGACAATACCTGACTTATCGTATGGGAACAAATCGTTAGTACCCTATTGGAAACACAGTCAAAACTAGAAGAACTTTTATTCTTGAGAGAATTTATGACCCTCTTAATTTCAGAAGTAGAAGTTGGTGGTGCATTAATATGACGCAATTTTATGAAAGTTACTTCTTTAACATATAGCTTTTATTCCTTACCCAGTAATCCGAGCCGGTAATTTATGCTGACGAATACTACGTCGTTATCTACAAAGAAGTGGGGTGTCCAGGTGTCACTTCTTCCTCTTAGAAAACACCCGCCATGTATCCAAACTATGACAGCTTTTAGAGTCCCATTCGACGAAGTTAACTGTAACATCGGAAATCGAGATACAGAATTCAACTGTATAGTGACACTCAGCCTACTTTAGCTGTACGATTATCAATTTTCAAGCTTCCCCAACTGACAGAGATGTAAGTTTTATTAAAGGATGCGTACCGACGGGCTATGAACATTAAGGTACAGACAGTCCTCGCTGCCGGATGCTGCACCATTGACTAGTTGTGGACACGCCGATCCAGGCTGGAGTGCGTCTCGAACACCGCTCCATTCTCCCTTGGTCACAGGAGGCTGAAGAAGTACAACTATTTACAAATATATAAACATCTAAACATCTGCAATATGGGCAATAACATTAATCTTTCAGTTTGTAGAGACTAAATAATACAGAGAAGTAAAATGAAACAGGAGAAGTGTAGTTTAAATTATTTCACAGACAACATGTATAGTTTCTTAGATGCATAGCAAACGGATGACTGGCGTCTGGTTACTGAGTATCGAACAGTTAAGTATATTCTTGTTATTATAGTAAAAGAGCCACATGTCTCTTCGCTTCTGTTTGCTCTTGTCGCGCCCTTGAGAGTGTTCTGTCAAGATCTGGGAAAGGAAGGACGCGCCTGGGTTTGGTTGGCTAAACTTGGAAGAGGTTTCGTTAAAATTCCAGTGTTTAAATTAGACATGCAGACACTGTGCGGTGCAATTAAAGCACATCACTTTCTCGTTTACGTACCCTCTATAGCGCTATTGTCTGAAATCATACTGGAAGCTGCCACCGTTCACTATTAATGTTACACACTTCTAGAGGTTGTAGAGGGACATAATTGTTCAATTTTTCTGTAGGACGTCATGTCCGGATACGTCATCCAACGACGCTACACAGCATCAAAGTTACAGGTGCCGGCGCCTGAGAATGTACACTCCTGGAAATGGAAAAAAGAACACATTGACACCGGTGTGTCAGACCCACCATACTTGCTCCGGACACTGCGAGAGGGCTGTACAAGCAATGATCACACGCACGGCACAGCGGACACACCAGGAACCGCGGTGTTGGCCGTCGAATGGCGCTAGCTGCGCAGCATTTGTGCACCGCCGCCGTCAGTGTCAGCCAGTTTGCCGTGGCATACGGAGCTCCATCGCAGTCTTTAACACTGGTAGCATGCCGCGACAGCGTGGACGTGAACCGTATGTGCAGTTGACGGACTTTGAGCGAGGGCGTATAGTGGGCATGCGGGAGGCCGGGTGGACGTACCGCCGAATTGCTCAACACGTGGGGCGTGAGGTCTCCACAGTACATCGATGTTGTCGCCAGTGGTCGGCGGAAGGTGCACGTGCCCGTCGACCTGGGACCGGACCGCAGCGACGCACGGATGCACGCCAAGACCGTAGGATCCTACGCAGTGCCGTAGGGGACCGCACCGCCACTTCCCAGCAAATTAGGGACACTGTTGCTCCTGGGGTATCGGCGAGGACCATTCGCAACCGTCTCCATGAAGCTGGGCTACGGTCCCGCACACCGTTAGGCCGTCTTCCACTCACGCCCCAACATCGTGCAGCCCGCCTCCAGTGGTGTCGCGACAGGCGTGAATGGAGGGACGAATGGAGACGTGTCGTCTTCAGCGATGAGAGTCGCTTCTGCCTTGGTGCCAATGATGGTCGTATGCGTGTTTGGCGCCGTGTAGGTGAGCGCCACAATCAGGACTGCATACGACCGAGGCACACAGGGCCAACACCCGGCATCATGGTGTGGGGAGCGATCTCCTACACTGGCCGTACACCACTGGTGATCGTCGAGGGGACACTGAATAGCGCACGGTACATCCAAACCGTCATCGAACCCATCGTTCTACCATTCCTAGACCGGCAAGGTAACTTGCTGTTCCAACAGGACAATGCACGTCCGCATGTATCCCGTGCCACCCAACGTGCTCTAGAAGATGTAAGTCAACTACCTTGGCCAGCAAGATCTCCGGATCTGTCCCCCATTGAGTATGTTTGGGACTGGATGAAGCGTCGTCTCACGCGGTCTGCACGTCCAGCACGAACGCTGGTCCAACTGAGGCGCCAGGTGGAAATGGCATGGCAAGCCGTTCCACAGGACTACATCCAGCATCTCTACGATCGTCTCCATGGGAGAATAGCAGCCTGCATTGCTGCGAAAGGTGGATATACACTGTACTAGTGCCGACATTATGCATGCTCTGTTGCCTGTGTCTATGTGCCTGTGGTTCTGTCAGTGTGATCATGTGATGTATCTGACCCCAGGAATGTGTCAATAAAGTTTCCCCTTCCTGGGACAATGAATTCACGGTGTTCTTATTTCAATTTCCAGGAGTGTATATATACACAGTGTTGTTGGTAAGAAATTAGGGCATGCAACTTTCAGAGGTCGTATTACGGTCCAAGACAAGAAAAGATGTCCAGTAGACATGGGGCCTAAAATGCATAGTTGAGGAGCTATGAGCACTTGTTCATCTTCGCTAGTGTGAAACACATCTCCTCTATTGAACAAGCGCTTACAGCTGTTAAGGTATGCATTTTGCAGCCCATGTTTACTAGAGGTTTTTCTTCTATTGGTCCACAGTACTACCTCTGAAGGTTACCTACCCTACAATCTTAGCAACAACAGTGTCGGTAAAGGTATTCCACTGTCAGAGGTTTCAGAACAATTTTCGCTTATAACTTTAGATCTGTTACTTCCCGATACAGGGATCCTTGCCTCCAACTGATACATTTATCCTTCTCCATCATCCTTGAAATTTTTTAACATCATCACGGTATCAACCATTATAAGTACATACAAACAGGATGTTTCTGTAATAGCGTGCAGAAATATAACAGGACGTAGAGGACGTTCCACTGAACAATGTGAGGTAGGGAACCTGCGGACGGAGAAGCCAGGTTAAAAAGATGTGGAAGTTAACTTGTCTACCGTTTTGTCTAGCATTACAGTTTCTCAGTTTATTTACAAGGAAGATGCGTACAGGTCTACACGAACTGTGCTTTTTGTTTCCATGTACATTCCTTATTTCCTGCAAGGAAACAAGGAGGACGAGCCTGATTACTAGGAAGTCACGATGCACTTTTTTTTACTCTACTTGTCCATAAGATAGCTCTGTTGTATCGTATTTACATTGTCCCATGACAGAATGTACTATGAATCAACAGCATAACTGTGTACCGCCTCACTTCAGTGTGTATGTTCGCAACCATCTCAGTGCTGTATTTCCTGGTCGCTGGAATGGGAGGGGAGTTCCTATTCCATGGCTTGGGAGGTCACCTGATCTGAATGCCCTGATTCTTTCCTATGGGGATATCTAAAGTCACTTGTGTATTAGACCCCAGTTGATACGGAGATGGAATTAGTTGCCATAATTCTAGCTGCCTGTGATGTGATTCACAACATACCAGGGATATTTGTCAGGGTGCGTCAGGGTCTTTTTCGCCGAGGTCATGCTT
Source organism: Schistocerca piceifrons (assembly GCF_021461385.2). NCBI lineage: Eukaryota > Metazoa > Arthropoda > Insecta > Orthoptera > Acrididae > Schistocerca > Schistocerca piceifrons. Next base: position 710,953,420 of record NC_060139.1, on the reverse strand, counting down.
GCATTGAGGTTGATTGCCATGAGTTTCAGCACATTTTTGTAAGATACAGTACAAACGGTACGTTCATTGTGTCAATGGTGGCATTAGCCGTAACTAATGTAAATAAAAAAGTACACTGTAATGTAATTTTATTCCTATTATCCTTCTCCGTCCCGAGGTTCCCTACGTCAAATTGTTCAGAGGAGCATCCTTTACGTCTTGTAAAAGTTTTGCATGCTCTTACGGAAACTCCCAGTATACAGGCACTTACACGCTCTGTAGCGGCGTTGGATGGCGTTACTGGAAGTATGTTTCTATGTAAAACTTGATGTATTAAGTCTCATCTACAATCTCTAGAAGTGTGTAACATGAATTATGAAACACCCTGTACAGTATGACGACTGAGAGCCAATGGAAGTCGCTAAGGGCTTTTCCTTTAGATGCTCATATGAAATCTGACATATTCCAAGGACGAAGAAGACTCATCGATGAAGTGACACAATAGAAAAGTTTGAATGAACAGTTTCTACATCAGTCATTGGCGGAACGAAAAGAAAAACGAAATAATCGTATGGCACTGATGACCGGGAGCCCGTAGCCGGGGAAGTTCTGCCGCCGAGTTGCAAGTTTTATCAATTCACCGCAGACTGGACGACTTACATGTCCATGATGATGCAATGATGATGATGACAACACAATACTCAGTCCCTGAGCGAAGAAAATCTCCGTCATGTCCGGGAGACCATGCGTGGCCAAAATGTGGTTACGAAACTGATACTCTTGTTCCATTATCTGATAACGTGATCACTGAGGCGTTTGACATTGAATTACTGAAGTGCGTGTACACAGAAAATGATTTAACACGTCCACACGTCACTGTTGCCAAATTTGTATACTTTTCCTTTGAGCTGACTTTTAATTACTTCACTGAACTCTGCAATTAAACTCAAATAATTGAAGAAGATTTGACAATACAGTAACTTCTGTTTTCTTAAGTGTGAATCTCTAATTACAGCAGGTGCTCTCATATATTGTTTCAAGCTAATGTTAACTTTTTGCCAAGTAAAAGTTAGTTTATAACTTGTGAATCGACTGGTCATAATTGTGCATTTTTTGTCTAGAGAAGAGTGCGTCTTCAGTCTTTGAATGCGGTAACCATCAAACGCGGTTTGTACGCAGTACAGACCTTTACAGATAAATGACCTTGATGGGTGGTAAAACAGACATACCTCAGCATTTTAGAACAAATTTATTCATTGTGAGTCGCTTTAGCTGGGGTTCTTGCTGGTTAAAATGCGAGACCGCAGATTTAGTGCACACATTGGGCAACGTGTTCTTCGTGGCAGGTGGAGACTGCACCAGATATCTAAAAAGGTTTATTTGCATGTCATGGAATAAAAAAGATTGTCCGCCCATTCCTACCACATCGCCAACATCATCATAGTCACCAGCATCGTAAGCATCGTGGAACAGAAATAAGCTGCACATTTCTTCTAATCTTTAGTTTAAATATAACGAAATATATCTTTAAAAAGTTGATGTTGTTTAATTCACTCTATCTACTTGCCTGGAACCGAAGATTATCCACGGGCGATTCTGCATAAGGTATGCCTTCAAAGCTATACATGGTTTTATTTGTGTACGTTGTTCTGATCTGTCCTCTCAGCGTACCAGCATCGATATCCACCATGACGTACTCCTGTGCCTGCATAAATTGTTATTTTGAAATTCATAACTGCGAATATGTAAAAGCTTAATAACCTAAAAGATATTAAAATTATTTTCAACCAATAATTTGCAAAAAAATTAGAAGCCGGTATGTAGGATACTAAGCTTCGTCTATGACAGCGATAAATGAATGTAATATGTAGTATACACTGCAGCGATACCCAAAATGAGTTGTTTTTTCAGCGTTTTGCGGTAATAACCCTTCACACGTGCCCTCGTGCTGTCACACAGGTCACACCAACATCTCGGGATGTCAGGTTTCCACCTGAAATTAGTAGTTCAAACGTGGTACATGTTGTGATGGGAACTGTGTGTGCAATACAACTGAACTATTGGGTATTTCCCCTTGCACGTACCTCGATCTTCATCTCTGATACATGTCGTTCCCAATGGATGCACGAGAGTCAGTTGGTCAGGGAAGCATTTGTCTTTCGGAAGCGATTGCTGGAGTATCGAAGCACGCTGTTGTGAGGAAATAGCTGTACAGATGTACACGGTATGCTCAGTAATGAAGCGCGTTCGTTTCTACTGTTTCCATATGTCTCAGTATTTAAGCACAGAAGAACTAATCATTAATGCATATATGTCACCAGTTAATACCATGGGCCGGAATGGGAGTCAAAAGCGGATTCCTGTCTTCCGCGAGCAGAGAGCGATACCCTGCCAACTTAATGCGGACGCTCTGCGCGCAAATGCAGAGTGCTGGTCGCAGTGCTCCGGTGGCCATATTTAAAACCGATACTTACGTAAAACAACACTCCTCTTAGAGCCTCAGAATAGAAATGAATTTGGATTGAGCATAGCGTATTGGTCCTGTCGGCAACATCAACCCGAAATAATCACGTAATGTAGATATGACTTCGTTGTTTGAATTTTTCGCTAATTACACACATCTACTCAGTACCAAATCTACGTTTGTTAACAAATGTACGTTTTCATTGGGTTTCAAGTGTAATGTGTGATAGGATTGAGGATTTTTGGCTGGGAGGACGCAGAATGTTGTATGGGATGGAGAGTCATTACAGAAGTGCGCTCACGGATGTGTGTTGGAATCCTTCCTATTAATGTTTTGTTATATTAACGACGTTTCGGACAATATTAATAGAAAGCTCAGACTTTTCGTAGGTGTTACAGTTATCTATAATGGCGCTCTGTCTAAAAGAAGCTGCACAAATATTCAGTGAGGTCTTTATAAGATTTCAAAATGGTACAAAGACCGGTAACCTGATTTAAATATTCAGAAAAGTAAAATTCTCCACTTTACAAAACGAAAAAGATGTAGTATCCTATGAGTATAGTATCAGTGAGTTACGGCTGGAATAGATCAGCTCATACAAATATGTGGGTGTGACAATTTGTAGGGATATGAAATGGAAGGATCAAATAGTCGTAAGCTGAGTCTGGATAAAGCAGGTGGTAGATTGCGGTTCATTGGCAGAACACAAGGGAATTGCAATCACTCCACAAAGGAGATTGGATACAAAACACTCAGCGACCAAATTGGTTCAAATGGCTCTGAGCACTATGCGACTTAACTTCTGATGTCATCAGTCGCCTAGAACTTAGAACTAATTAAACCTAACTAACCTAAGGACATCACACACATCCATGCCCGACGTAGGATTCAAATCTGCGACCGTAGCGGTCGCTTGGTTCCTGACTGTAGCGCCTAAAACCGCACGGCCACTCCGGCCGGCACTCAGCGACCCATCCTGGAACACTGCACAAGTATGTGGAACGCATACCAAATAGGTCTAAAAGGAAGTATTGAACGGATACAAAGAAGGGCACCACGAATGGTCACAGATTGTTTCGACCCATGGAAGTGTGAGACGAAGAAGCTGAAAGAACTGACATACCCTTGAAGATAGAAGTTACTTAGAAAGCTCCACAACCAACTTTGAGTGATGACTGTAGGTATATATTACAGTCCCCTGCGTATCGCTCCGAATGAAATCGCTACGACAAGTTTAGACTAGCTACAGTGCTCTCAGAGGCATTTAAGCAATCGTTCTTCCCCCTCTCTACATGTGAAAGGAGCGGGAAAGAAGCACTAATAAATAATACAATGGGACGTAACAAGTGCCATGCACCTGCAAACAGTGGAAGGAAGATTAGGCTTTAACGTCCTATTGACTGCAACACTAAGCTTGATCATCCTCTTCTAAAATTCTGCTAAGCGGTATGAACTCCAAACCAGATAGTTCTGGCGGAGGAAATCAAAACAGTTCAAAGAAGGGTCGCGCATTTTGTATCATGATGAAATGGTGGTGAGAGTGTCACGGATGTGGTGAGCAAATTGCAGTGGTAATCTTTAAACCAAAGGTGGTTTTCGGTGCATCAAGATCTCTTCACGAAATTATAACCAACTACTTTCTCCTTCAAATGACGAAATATTTTGTGACCCTTACGTAAAAAGAGAGTCGACAAAATATTTTGCTGATTCCCACCTATGACCACCAACATGACATGCAAGTAATCAGAGCTGGATCGGAAAGATAAAAATGTTGTTTCTGCCAGGTGCTATCAGAGATTGCAACGATAGAAAAAGTCTAAAAGTGGTTCTTCGACCGGTAGATACATAGCCTGAAAGTGGTTCTGTGGATCCTCTACCAAAGATTTAGGTGTGAACTGCAGAATAATGTTGTAGATGTAGATTTTAAGACGGAGCATATTTTTGGACCTCACAAAAGTGGCACAAATAGGCAGTTATGTCCTTTTCGAAGAATTTATACTTAATTTGGCCTTAGTTTACCTTCTACATACACTACTTCACACAGTGATATGCGTTTGGTCTCGAGTGTATGAAAGGACGTAAGAAGAGTAAAATCGGGGACGAGATGATTAGAGAGCAGCACAATTCGTCTTGCGAAGTGAGAGGCAAGAAAATTTTACGAGAGCATTGGCCATCAACGATTTAGGGGCAGCTAGGAAAATGTACATGGCTGGAAGGGAATTTCGACCACGCTCTTCCTGAATGCAACATCAGTGTTGGAACGTGAGACGGGAGTCAAATACAGGGTTATTACAAATGATTGAAGCGATTTCACAGCTCTACAATAACTTTATTATTTGAGATATTTTCACAATTCTTTACACACACATACAAAAACTCAAAAAGTTTTTTTAGGCATTCACAAATGTTCGATATGTGCCCCTTTAGTGATTCGGCAGACATCAAGCCGATAATCAAGTTTCTCCCACACTCGGCGCAGCATGTCCCCATCAATGAGTTCGAAAGCATCGTTGATGCGAGCTCGCAGTTCTGGCATGTTTCTTGGTAGAGGAGGTTTAAACACTGAATCTTTCACATAACCCCACAGAAAGAAATCGCATGGGGTTAAGTCGGGAGGGCGTGGAGGCCATGACATGAATTGCTGATCACGACCTCCATCACGACCGATCCATCGGTTTTCCAATCTCCTGTTTAAGAAATGCGGAACATCATGATGGAAGTGCGGTGGAGCACCATCCTGTTGAAAGATGAAGTCGGCGGTGTCGGTCTCCAGTTGTGGCATGAGCCATTTTTCCAGCATGTCCAGATACACGTGTTCAACCGTTTCTTCGTTCACTGCAGGTCGACAAGTTGATTTCCCCTTACAGAGGCATCCAGAAGCTTTAAACTGCGCATACCATCGCCGAATGGAGTTAGCAGTTGGTGGATCTTTGTTGAACTTCGTCCTGAAGTGTCGTTGCACTGTTATGACTGACTGATGTGAGTGCATTTCAAGCACGACATACGCTTTCTCGGCTCCTGTCGCCATTTTGTCTCACTGCGCTCTCGAGCGCTCTGGCGGCAGAAACCTGAAGTGCGGCTTCAGCCGAACAAAACTTTATGAGTTTTTCTACGTATCTGTAGTGTGTCGTGACCATATGTCAATGAATGGAGCTACAGTGAATTTATGAAATCGCTTCAATCATTTGTAATAGCCCTGTATAACCAGAGAATCACGTTTCGTACATTTAATGACTGAATTCCTCGTATATTCTTCATTTCTCATTAGCTAACACACATGGCATACCTAGGAAACGCGTGAACAGTCAACAGTACTCTGATCGGAATCTACTTCACTAGCGATGTAATGACATTGAAAATCATACGTTTACCGGCAAACATATGCAGCACTATAGTCAGGTGACTTTCGGAGTCAATGATAGCGTCAAAAATTCCGTTCTGTGAATCTCAGTGTTCACTCCATAGGTATTCCCACCCTATGTGTGTAATAAGGAAGAAGAAGTAGGAATTCACAGATTACAGCTACTTGTATTTACGAGGTGCATTCAGTTTACAACACCTGAATTTTTTTCTTACAAACAAATCACACGAAAACTGTGGAACTCATGTCACTTCTCGACGTAATTTCCTTGCAGCCGTACACATTTTTCACAACGTCGACGCCAAGATTTCATGGCCGCTGCGAGTGCTTCTTTGAGTGTCTGGTTTGACCACTGGGAAATCGTTGATACAACAGCGGCGTGGCTAGTGAATCGGCAGATCCAGAGTGTGTCTCTCATCGTTGGAAACAGCCAAAAGTCACTAGGAGCCAGGTCAGGTGAGAAGGGAGCGTGAGAAATCAGTTCAAAGTTGTTGTCACGAAGAAACTGCAGCGTTGCGTTGGCCCAATGCGCTGGTGCGTCGTTTTGACGAAAGGGCACATGCCCGGCGGTTTCTCACGCAATGTTGGAAGGAGCCTGTTCTTCAGAACATCTTGATAGTTTGCACCTGATAACGTAAAGGGCTTTGGAACGCAATGAGTACGGATTAAACCATCGCTGTCCTAGAACAAGGCCGCCTTCATCTTTTTAACACTGACGCATACCCGAAATGTTTTGATGGCGGTGAGTGTGTATGTACTTCCATTGACGTGATTGGCGCTTCCTTTCAGTATTGAAAAATGACATCCATGTCTAATCCATTGTCATAGTCGATGAAAAGAAAGTCCCGTTCATCTCATTATCATGCGTCAACATTGCTGACAACATACCACGCGTGCAGCCTCGTGGTCATAGAGGTGATGTTTTCCACACGCATTCTATCCTCCAAAATGACTTCCTTCTCTTGCTCCATTACGTCGGCAATCACGAACGTTATTAACGGCTGATTTTGATACATAAAATGGCGACGTTTTCATTACAAGAATAGCATGTAGTCATTCGTGTTCTCGATTTTCACACCGATTGAAATTAATCGCCAGCTAAGTGAGACATGTGGTGATGGTTAAGGAGACTTATGCCACAGCGGAATAGGACGCTAAAATAACTGGTCACTACTGTTCGACGGTTCTTATTCATTGTCGTGTTTCGGACACAGCCCACCAGTCGAACATCAAAAAGAAAAGTCTTCGTACCAAGTATGGAGTCAATCGTCAGCCGTCAGAATCAGTACTCAGCTAGTTGAGTGCTGACGCTGACGGCTGACACATATTTTATATATATTTTATATGAAGACCTACATTTTTGATGTTCTGACGATGGGCATCAATAACTAAGAACTGTTGAACAGAAGTAACCAGTTACTTTAGCCACATATTCTGCAGTGGCATAAGCCTCTACAAGTTTACGCCGTGGTCGCCGGCATTCTGCGCCATTTCATGGTCAAGTTAAATGTGGTGATAGTGTCGTGGATATCTCTATTACAAATAGTTGAAAAGAGTGCCACTGGACTAAAACTAGAAAATGATATCTGTGGAAAACTACAACATGTTAACTTTAGTGCGGTACTGTAAAATACAGCAGAATATATTGTAACAGATGCTTTAACAGAACGTAATAACCGGAAGAAATTACTGATGCAGCAACTCTAATCTTGTCAGCTACAATTTCATGTGAGTATCTGGAGAAATATCTGCAAAAACAAATGCTCTTTGGTTGGTACCTAGTACTCTATGCAGAGGGTGCAGATATTCAAACTCACTTCAGTCTATTGCAGCTTTAGTAACTTAGTACTACGAATCAAAAAATATACTGTATTGGAAACAGTGTACAACTGTATCACTATTTTCGTGATTACATCAAGCCTCCAGGAAGGATGGTTGTTTCACTATCATAAACAAGACCTAAATCTCCACATTATCGAGGTCACCAGGAATACTCCTCACCCCTGCCCCCACGGCCCAATCATCAAACAAAAGTAAAAGAATGAAAGAATGTGTTAAGGAAAAGACTTTGCCTAATGATATTTAGTTACACGAATATGAAAATGTATGTAAAATGTTCATGTTAATGAAGGAATTAGTACTGAATGGAGGTTAGCAATTAGCTTTTCTTAATTAGCGAGTGTGTACTATGACTGGTTGACATCCCGTAACATACAGCAGTGCATGTAAGTTTAGAAATCAGTGATATCGTGTTTTCCATCTGTAACTGAAGTCAGATATGGTTAACCGAATGCTGCTGAGAAAAAAAGAGTACAATATTCTTTGTTTCCAGCTGCCATTACGTATTACTTAGAACTGAATATTGCACTATAGCAGTCTTAGAAAATAAGTATCAAAGCCAGCGTGAAAGTTAACTGAGAAAGATTAATGGTTATTAAATGATTTTTTTTACTTACGGATATGGAGATCGGTGCCGCAGAAACCATAAATAATACAGTTAGAGGAAGCGCTTGTCTGAGGTCCATGTCAACGCAGGATTGTTTCCAAAGTAAATAAATCACTGGTGACAATATAGTGTAAGTTCGTTCTTGTTCCTAGAATAATTCTCTTACTACAAAAAAATTCAGTGATGCAAGATTCAATACTCCAGTCAGCTTCCTGTCATACCTGTAACACATGAGGAAATCAGGATGTTTATCACTATAGCACGTAGGCATACCAGAAATTTTGATGGAGACTTAAAGGTTCTTTACGCATAAAATAACGCTGTCAATATGGAGTATTACCCTGCACACAAGGATCATTTATCTAACAAGAGACTTACTTAGTATTCGTTCGTATACTATAATATTGGGATATAATTTTAAGATTGATAAGTAAATTAAATTGTAAGAAACCAAAATTCGATAGTGAATTACGAAGCGTGTGATAATCGTCTGCCATTTGATGTTCGCTGGTTGGCTATAAGTTTCAGACTTCAGTGATAAAAATCACCCCGTTGCTGCCATTTTCTAACGTCATTTACCCATCTTCCATTAAGTCGTCGCTTCGGAATTTTTCTTATGTCTCGGTGATTAGGAAAGTAGATGCTTGGTTCACTGACTGTCCATTCGCCTAGCTACACATCCCTCTCAGTCTCCATTTCCAGTCATAAATTCCTCTTCTGCTACAGTTTATTGAAACTATTTAGCTTATTTGGATCACAACAGGCCTTTTTTTCTGTCAACCCAGTCGCTGTCATCAACTGACCTAATTACAAGCAACGGTCAGTTCAATGACTTCAACGTTAGTTTGAACTACGTTTTTCAGTAATGAGTATTTTTATACGCATAAGAGAAAGTAAGGTGATTTCATACATTTAATCCCAGTAAATCACAATGTAATATCAACACTCCACTGACATAGTGTCTGAGAGTGACGGCGATATATTATTTGTATGGTGCCTAGCTCTGCGCATGGCGTACGTTAGTCCTCTGCAGGAAATAAGTAGCTGACCCGGCGTGCAGCTCGACGGTTCATATCTCATCAGTGAAGCTTCTGTTATGCTGATTCTTGGCTCAAATGGCTCTGAGCATTATGGGACTTAACATCTTAGGTTATCAATCCCCTAGAACTTAGAACTACTTAAACCTAAGTAACCTAAGGACATCACACACATCCATACCCAAGGCAGGATTCGAACCTGCGACCGTAGCAGTCGCGCGGCTCCGGACTGAAGCGCCTAGAACCGCTCGGCCACCGCGGCCGGCGCTGATTCTTGAATACAAGTGTTACTCGCTGACAGGAATGTCAATTGTGTATAGTTGTGTAACATGATTTTTGCTTTATTCATTGGTGCTAACAGGGAAATGTGGATGATCAACACTTGGAGGTAAGAGTATTCTTCAAAATTCGGTGTCTGTCCTCGGCTTGTAGAATGTAGTTCGAATTTCCTCCGGAGATCAAGAGGCCGACGTTCGCGCCAATACAGGGGTTGAAAAGGGTGTTGATATCCATTCGCTATCAGTTTCCCATACAACTTTGTTTCTCAGTCAGTGCACACTGCTATCTGCGACAGTGCGTGTCTGCAATAACCCCTGTTTCGCCCGCTCCGCACAGATGCTAATCTCATATTGGGTAATCGTGATGTCATTGAAGCCCGAAATGGCGGCATGACAACAATGAAACAAAATTAATTACACCGAGGAAATTGATTTTATAATATGGTTTTTGATATTTTTACTGCGAGACAGAAAGGGTTTTTTTTTATTTATTCGACGAAGACTTCATAATAAGATAATAATAAATTTTCTTTGCTTTAATTGTGCGCGAGCCGTTGCCTTCTCACAACTGTAACAATTTCGTATCCAATACAGAACTTTCCCACTTCTTAATTACGTAATATTAGCAACAATTCAGAAAAGATGAACTCACTTCGTCCAACCTCCTGTAATCTACGATGAACATATATATTTTGTAACATCATTCCTTTGCAGTTCTTCATTGTAATGAAGAATACCTTCGTAAAGTGAAATTTTTAAATTTGCCAATAGACTTTTTAAGGGAATCACCATTAACATAATTTGCCACGCCATCGTCCGTTTCCCAGTCTTTGTCATTGACTAGATACAGTTTCACAATTGCATTTTAAAATGCAGACACATTAGGTGGACTCATTACACACAGAATTCACCTGTAGTTAGTTAGCTGTACAGTAAATGAGACAGGCCTTTTTAGTAGCAGTTTCCAGAGTCCTGTTGGCCGAGCGTTATTCATTGCCACAGGTAAGCCAAAAAGAGAAAAAGAAAAAAAAATATATTTCAGATTTCCAGAGACTTCCTTTCATTTGACCAGATATCAGTTACATTTTTGTCCAATGTCCTGTCAGAGTAATAAAGAAGTATAAAACAGAGTGTAACGATTTTGAAGCGAACTTAGGTACAATCTGGTTTTTCTTTATTAGGCGATTCGGTACACTTTCTTGGAAATCACGCTGTCAGCTTAACTTCTGTTTCGCTGTTTCGATTCATTGTTTGCAATAGATGCAGATTCTCAGACAAGCTTTCTGGCATTCTAAGCAAAGTAACTGCCAATGCAAAATCAACACATAGAAACTATAATAAAACTAATATTTTTTTTTTTTGTGGAAGTAACTTTCAGGGCAGCTCTTCTTAAATATGTTGGGACCGTTCGTTCCTCTTGGTGGATCCCGAGGGAGAATTATCTGGCTGTCATAAGCTGTGCATGAGCTTCCAGGGCTAGGAAAATACTGAACGTCATCTGGTACAATTCCGTGGCGAAGATGGACTGCATTGTTAGGATTCTCTCAGAGCTTACTTAAGCGATGGTATAGGTGCTGTGATATCACATAGGTCTTCCAACAGCATGGAACAACGTGGTACATGTGCATGTAAAACATTAACAGCCGTCTAGATGAATTATAACCAAGTAAGAAGGAAAACTCCCGATGACCCATGGACCTTGCTAAAAGGGAGTGGCTTGCGTGCTTCGACGATACATATAGCACCCACAACGGAGCGGTATCTGTGGGGTGACCAGACAAACATGTGGTTCCTGAAGAGGGGCAGCACCCTTTTCAATACTTGCAGTGGCAATGGTCTGGATGACTGACGGATCCTTGTAGTATCAGCCAACATGACCTTGCCGTGCAGGGCCTGAGAACGGCTGAAAGCATAGGGAACTACACCTGTTACTTTTCCCGAGGACATGTAGCTCTACTGCATGGTCAAATGATATGGTATCCTCTTGCGTAAACTACACTCCTGGAAATTGAAATAAGAACACCGTGAATTCATTGTCCCAGGAAGGGGAAACTTTATTGACACATTCCTGGGGTCAGATACATCACATGATCACACTGACAGAACCACAGGCACATAGACACAGGCAACAGAGCATGCACAATGTCGGCACTAGTACAGTGTATATCCACCTTTCGCAGCAATGCAGGCTGCTATTCTCCCATGGAGACGATCGTAGAGATGCTGGATGTAGTCCTGTGGAACGGCTTGCCATGCCATTTCCACCTGGCGCCTCAGTTGGACCAGCGTTCGTGCTGGACGTGCAGACCGCGTGAGATGACGCTTCATCCAGTCCCAAACATGCTCAATGGGGGACAGATCCGGAGATCTTGCTGGCCAGGGTAGTTGACTTACACCTTCTAGAGCACGTTGGGTGGCATGGGATACATGCGGACGTGCATTGTCCTGTTGGAATAGCAAGTTCCCTTGCCAGTCTAGGAATGGTAGAACGATGGGTTCGATGACGGTTTGGATGTACCGTGCACTATTCAGTGTCCCCTCGACGATCACCAGTGGTGTACGGCCAGTGTAGGAGATCGCTCCCCACTCCATGATGCTGGGTGTTGGCCCTGTGTGCCTCGGTCGTATGCAGTCCTGATTGTGGCGCTCACCTACACGGCGCCAAACACGCATACGACCATCATTGGCACCAAGGCAGAAGCGACTCTCATCGCTGAAGACGACACGTCTCCATTCGTCCCTCCATTCACGCCTGTAGCGACACCACTGGAGGCGGGCTGCACGATGTTGGGGCGTGAGCGGAAGACGGCCTAACGGTGTGCGGGACCGTAGCCCAGCTTCATGGAGACGGTTGCGAATGGTCCTCGCCGATACCCCAGGAGCAACAGTGTCCCTAATTTGCTGGGAAGTGGCGGTGCGGTCCCCTACGGCACTGCGTAGGATCCTACGGTCTTGGCGTGCATCCGTGCATCGCTGCGGTCCGGTCCCAGGTCGACGGGCACGTGCACCCTCCGCCGACCACTGGCGACAACATCGATGTACTGTGGAGACCTCACGCCCCACGTGTTGAGCAATTCGGCGGTACGTCCACCCGGCCTCCCGCATGCCCACTATACGCCCTCGCTCAAAGTCCGTCAACTGCACATACGGTTCACGTCCACGCTGTCGCGGCATGCTACCAGTGTTAAAGACTGCGATGGAGCTCCGTATGCCACGGCAAACTGGCTGACACTGACGGCGGCGGTGCACAAATGCTGCGCAGCTAGCGCCATTCGACGGCCAACACCGCGGTTCCTGGTGTGTCCGCTGTGCCGTGCGTGTGATCATTGCTTGTACAGCCCTCTCCCAGTGTCCGGAGCAAGTATGGTGGGTCTGACACACCGGTGTCAATGTGTTCTTTTTTCCATTTCCAGGAGTGTAGTTCCCAGCACAGGTCGCGAGACAGTGCTATTCAGGATGGCGTCTTCATCAAGAAATACAAACGTGGCATTCTACGGGTCAGAGGGTAAAATTTTAGATCCATAATTTGGGAAGGTAGGTTAGAAATTTTAAAAACGAAAATGGATAGACTGAAGTTAGACATAGTGAGAATTAGTGAAGTTCGGTGGCAGGATGAACAGGAGACAATAGGATTATGAATAAAGAAATAAATAAGAGTAATGCAGGAGTATGTCTAACAATGAATAAAAAATAGGAATACGGGTAAACTATTATGAAGAGCATAGTGAAACCATTCTCATAGCCAAGATAAACACGAACACAACATCCACCACAGTAGTTCAACTTTATATGGCAACTAGTTCCACAGATGATGAAAAGACTGAAAGAATGTATGGTGACATAAAAGAAATTATTCATATAGTTAAGGCAGAGGAATATTTAATCATGTTGGAGGATTTGAATTCGATAGTACGAAAAGGAAGAGGAGAAAACTAGTAGGGGAATATGGACTATGGCAAAGAGATGAAAGAGGAAACTGGCTGGGGTATTTTGCACATAGCAAACACTTGGTTTCATAATAATGAAAAAAAGTTTTATACGTGGAAGAGACTTGTAGACGACGGAAGGTTTCAGATTGATTATACACTACTGGCCATTAAAATTGCTACACCAAGAAGAAATGCAGATGATAAACGGGTATTTATTGGACAAATATATTATACTAGAACTGGCATGTGATTACATTTCCACGCAATTTGGGTGCATAGATCCTGAGAAATCAGTACCCAGAACAACCACCTCTGGCCGTAATAACGGCCTTGATACGCCTGGGCATTGAGTCAAACAGAGCTTGGATGGCGTGTTCAGGTACAGCTGCCCATGCAGTTTCAACACGATACCACGACTCATCAAGAGTAGTGACTGGAGTATTGTGACGAGCCAGTTGCTCGGCCACCATTGACCAGACGTTTTCAATTGGAGAGTGATCTGGAGAATGTGCTGGTCAGGGCAGCAGCCGAACATTTCCTGTATCCAGAAAGGCCCGTACAGGACCTGCAACATGCGGTTATGCATTATCCTGCTGAAATGTAGGGTTTCGCAGGGATCGAATGAAGGGTAGAGCCACGGGTCGTAACACATCTGAAATGTAACGTCCACTGTTCAAAGTGCCGTCAATGCGAACAAGAGGTGACTGAGACGTGGGACCAATGGCACTCCATACCATCACGCCAGGCGATGACGAATACACGATTCCAATGTGCGTTCACCGCGATGTCGCCAAACACGGATGTGACCATCATGATGCTGTAAACAGAACCTGGATTCATCCGAAAAAATTACGTTTTGCCATTCGTGCAGCCAGGTTCGTCGTTGAGTACACCAGCGCAGGCGCTCCTGTCTGTGATGTAGCGTCAAGGGTAACCCCAGCCATGGTCTCTGAGCCGATAGTCCATGCTGCTGCAAACGTCGTCGAACTGTTCGTGCAGATGGTTGTTGTCTTGAAAATGTCCCTATCTGTTGTCTCGGGGATCGAGACGTGGCTGCACGATCCCTTACAGCCATGCGGATAAGATACCTGTCATCTCGACTGCTGGTGATACGAGGCCGTTGGGATCCAGCACGGCGTTCCGTATTACCCTCCTGAATCCGCCGATTTCATATTCTGCTAACATCCATTGGATCTCGACCAACGCGAGAAGCAATGTCGCGATACGATATACCGCAATCGCGACGGGCTACAATCCGACCTTTATCAAAGTCGGAAACGTGATGGTACGCATTTCTCCTCCTTACACGAGGTCCCACAACAACGTTTCACCAGGCAACGCCGGTCAACTGCTGTTTGTGTATGAGAAATCGGTTGGAAACTTTCCTTACGTCAACATGTTGCAGGTGTCGCCACTGGCGCCAACCTTGTGTGAATGCTTTGGAAAGCTAATCATTTGCATATCACATCATCTTCTTCCTGTCGGTTAAATTTCGCGTCTGTAGCACGTCATCTTCGTGGTGTAGCAATTTTAATGGCCAGTAGTGTATAATGGCAAGACACGGGTTTCGACGCCAGATTTTATAGTGCAACTCATTTCCGGAACTAGATGAGGACTCTGATTATAATTTATTGGTTATGAACTGTAGCTTATAACTGACATATTTAAAAAGGAAGAAAGTTAAGAAGATGGGACATAGGTAAGTTGAAAGAACCAATGTTTGTTGATTGAAAACAGGGAAAGGAAATATTTTTGGAAATTTGTGGTAAGATTCTATGGGACCAAACTGCTGAGGTCATCGGTCCCTAAGCTTACATATTACTTAATCTAACTTAAACTAACTTACGCTAAGGACAACACACTCACCCGCTCTACCAACTGAGCTACCGAAGCACGACTCACGCCCGGTACCCACAGCTTTACTTCTGCCAGTATCTCGTCTCCTACCTTCCAAACTTTACAGAAGTTCTCCTGCGAACCTTGCAGAACTAGCACTCCTGAAAGAAACGATATAGCGGAGACATGGCTTAGCCACAGCCTGGGGGATGTTTCCAGAATGAGATTTTCACTCTGCAGCGGAGTGTGCGCTGATATGAAACTTCCTGGCAGATTAAAACTGTGTGCCCGACCGAGACTCGAACTCGGGACCTTTACCTTTCGCGGGCAAGTGCTCTACCAACTGAGCTACCGAAGCACGACTCACGCCCGGTACCCACAGCTTTACTTCTGCCAGTATCTCGTCTCCTACCTTCCAAACTTTACAGAAGTTCTCCTGCGAACCTTGCAGAACTAGCACTCCTGAAAGAAAGGATATAGCGGAGACATGGCTTAGCCACAGCCTGGGGGATGTTTCCAGAATGAGATTTTCACTCTGCAGCGGAGTGTGCGCTGATATGAAACTTCCTGGCAGATTAAAACTGTGTGCCCGACCGAGAAAGGCAAAGGTCCCGAGTTCGAGTCTCGGTCGGGCACACAGTTTTAATCTGCCAGGAAGTTTCATATCAGCGCACACTCCGCTGCAGAGTGAAAATCTCATTCTGGAAACATCCCCCAGGCTGTGGCTAAGCCATGTCTCCGCTATATCCTTTCTTTCAGGAGTGCTAGTTCTGCAAGGTTCGCAGGAGAACTTCTGTAAAGTTTGGAAGGTAGGAGACGAGATACTGGCAGAAGTAAAGCAGTGGGTACCGGGCGTGAGTCGTGCTTCGGTAGCTCAGTTGGTAGAGCACTTGCCCGCGAAAGGCAAAGGTCCCGAGTTCGAGTCTCGGTCGGGCACACAGTTTTAATCTGCCAGGAAGTTTCATATCAGCGCACACTCCGCTGCAGAGTGAAAATCTCATTCTGGAAACATCCCCGAGGCTGTGGCTAAGCCATGTCTCCGCTATATCGTTTCTTTCAGGAGTGCTAGTTCTGCAAGGTTCGCAGGAGAACTTCTGTAAAGTTTGGAAGGTAGGAGACGAGATACTGGCAGAAGTAAAGCTGTGGGTACCGGGCGTGAGTCGTGCTTCGGTAGCTCAGTTGGTAGAGCACTTGCCCGCGAAAGGCAAAGGTCCCGAGTTCGAGTGTCGGTCGGGCACACAGTTTTAATCTGCCAGGAAGTTTCATATCAGCGCACACTCCGCTGCAGAGTGAAAATCTCATTCTGGAAACATCCCCCAGGCTGTGGCTAAGCCATGTCTCCGCTATATCCTTTCTTTCAGGAGTGCTAGTTCTGCAAGGTTCGCAGGAGAACTTCTGTAAAGTTTGGAAGGTAGGAGACGAGATACTGGCAGAAGTAAAGCAGTGGGTACCGGGCGTGAGTCGTGCTTCGGTAGCTCAGTTGGTAGAGCACTTGCCCGCGAAAGGCAAAGGTCCCGAGTTCGAGTCTCGGTCGGGCACACAGTTTTAATCTGCCAGGAAGTTTCATATCAGCGCATACTCCGCTGCAGAGTGAAAATCTCATTCTGGAAACATCCCCGAGGCTGTGGCTAAGCCATGTCTCCGCTATATCGTTTCTTTCAGGAGTGCTAGTTCTGCAAGGTTCGCAGGAGAACTTCTGTAAAGTTTGGAAGGTAGGAGACGAGATACTGGCAGAAGTAAAGCTGTGGGTACCGGGCGTGAGTCGTGCTTCGGTAGCTCAGTTGGTAGAGCACTTGCCCGCGAAAGGCAAAGGTCCCGAGTTCGAGTGTCGGTCGGGCACACAGTTTTAATCTGCCAGGAAGTTTCATATCAGCGCACACTCCGCTGCAGAGTGAAAATCTCATTCTGGAAACATCCCCCAGGCTGTGGCTAAGCCATGTCTCCGCTATATCCTTTCTTTCAGGAGTGCTAGTTCTGCAAGGTTCGCAGGAGAACTTCTGTAAAGTTTGGAAGGTAGGAGACGAGATACTGGCAGAAGTAAAGCTGTGGGTACCGGGCGTGAGTCGTGCTTCGGTAGCTCAGTTGGTAGAGCACTTGCCCGCGAAAGGCAAAGGTCCCGAGTTCGAGTCTCGGTCGGGCACACAGTTTTAATCTGCCAGGAAGTTTCATATCAGCGCACACTCCGCTGCAGAGTGAAAATCTCATTCTGAACACACTCACCCGTACCCCAGGGAGGACTCGATCCTCCGATGGGGAGAGCCAGGGGGAAAGGAATACAGTAACAGATGAATGGACAGCTTTGATAGATGAAATAGTGAAGCCAGCAGGGATTCAAGTAGATAAAAAGGCAGGGCCTATTGGTAATCCTTAGATATCACATGGCTATTGAATTTAAACGATTAATGGAGAAAATATAAATAGGTAGCAAATTAAGCATACGATTAAAAACTGCCATCGACAGAGAGTGAAGAATGCGCAAGAAGGAATGACAAGATAAATACAAGCGTATAAAAAGGTGTTTAATTAGGGGAAAGAGAGATACAGCCTATAGGAAAAGAAAAGAGGCCTCTTGAGAAAAGAGAAGTAGCTATATGAATATCAAGAGCTCCATGGAAAACCAGTACTAAGCAAGGAAGGAAAAACTGAAAGGTGGAAGAAATATATAGAGGGACTTTACAGGAAAATGAACCTGATGGCAATATTGTAGAAAGGGAAGAGGAAGTAGGTGACAATAAGATGGGAGATACGATACTGCGAGAAGAATCTGATAGAACACTGAAAGATCTTAAACGAAACGAGGCCTCTGTAATAGACGGCATTCCCTCAGAACGACATATCCTTGGGAGAGCGAGCCATGACTAAATTATTCCATCTGCTGCACAAGATATTTGACGCAGGCGAAATACCCTCAGACTTCAAGGCGATTGTAATAATACTAAGTCCAAAGAAAGAAGTCGCTGTCAGGTGTGAATATTACCGAACTGTCAGTTTAATAAGTCATCGTTGCAAAATATTTATTCAAATTATTCACTGAAGAATGGAAAAATTGTTATAAAACCGAACACGGGAAGTTCAATTTGGATTTCACAGAAACATAGGAAGGTGCGAAGCAATACAGACCCTGCGACTTATCTTAGAAGGCAGTTACAGAAAGGTCAACCTACGTTTATTGCATTTGTAGACTCAGATAAAGCCCTTGACTGAAATATATTCTTTGAAATTGTGAAGGGTACCAGATAGTGTAAGGTTATATACAACTTGCACTAAAACCCGATGGCAGTTATGAGAGTCGAAGGGCATGAAAGGGAAGTAGTGGTTGAGAAGAGGGTGAGGAAGGATTGTGGCCTATCCCTGATGTTATTGCAGATTGAATAACATCAGGGATAGGCCACAATCCTTCCTCACCCACTTCTCAACCACTACTTCCCTTTCATGCCCTTCGACTCTCATAACTGCCATCGGTTTTAGTGCAAGTGTATAGAACCTTACAGCTAGAGGGACCCTCACAATTCAAAGAAATAATGTTCGAGTTCAATGCTGTACTGAGACTAGGCAAATGCAGATAGAACGGGAGTGACCTTTCTGAAGACTGACTTCTAAGATAAGATCGCAGGGTCAGTATTGCTGCGGCATCAGCCTATGTTTCTGAGAAATCAAAGATTTGAACTTCCCTGGTGTCGTTTTAGAACGAATTTTTCCATTGCTGTCAGTGAATAAGTTTGAAAGAAATATGATTTGGATAGATGACGTAACTAATGAGGGAGTACTGAGTAGAACTGGAGAGAGAAGAAAATTGTAGCATACCCTGTCTGAAAGAATGGATCGGTAGATAGGATACTTATGAGAAAACACAGAATTATCAGTTTAGTACTGGAGAGAAGTATGCGTGTGAGTGAGAGGGGGGGGGGGGAGGAGGGCGAGGGGGGCGGGATTGTAGCGTTAAGCGTTAGAACAAAAGATGAATAGAATAAGCGGGTTCAAGTGGATCTAGGTCGAAATAGTAATTCTGAGATGAAGAGGCTTACACATCGTAGAGTAGCGCGGAGAGCTGCATAAAACCAGTCTGCTTGAAGTATCAAGAAATTACGTTTCCTTATACAGAACAAAATATCACCAGATCTTGAGCTAAAAGCCATTAATTTCACTCCGTGGTCCCCTAGTAAACTTACTCAATAAGATGGCATAGCGAGTACAGTGGTTGCCACTGTATCTGACCAACTACAGCAGCGTGCTGTAAAGATATCTGCACTGGAAATTTCTTGAATGAGTACGTACCAAGCGAGTTTACGTAGGGGTATCTTTTAAGGTGATGGATTTCGATTATGTCCCTTCCACTTGACTTTCACACTTGTGGCACGCCACAGACCAGCGAGTGAATTTCGATTCACCTTGGACGAAAAGCAATGTCAAAACATTCTACAACGCATTTCAAATGCCGGCCTTCACACAAGCCTTAAAGGAACGGCAAGGGATTTCAACGTCAAGATTTCTCATGAAGAAAATTTTTACGCTGAACGTAAGTGGATGGACGGTAACTCATCTGCTAACATCCGAAATAAACCTTCGAAATAAATCTTCGCAGCGCTCATTCACAGTAGTGGATTTAGTCCATTTGTGTCCCCTTAATATTTTTCTGTTGTTTGTTTTGTTTTTGTGACACGTTGAAAATAGTCAGACACGAATTGAATACTTTTTCCGTGCGCGTTCTTCCACAAAAGAAGTCAGAGATCCGAGAGCGAAATAGGATATGCGTCTTAGAATAACTGGATAAAGAAAAAGCGCAGTGTATAAACAAGAACATAAATTGGCGAAACACTTTTCATTAAATAGCCTTTCTCAGCAGGAAACTTTCACCTCTGTTAGCGGAGAAAACAAAATGCAGTTGTTTTTGACGTCATTTGGCAACAGGAAGGAGAAAACAACGTATAACACAAAAACGCTCTGCAAATACCGTTTCAAATAATACTTAAAAGGCGATATACAGAGTGTTTGAAAGCCTTCACATTAAACATCTAGGGGAAATAGATCAGTTCATGTGGGACAACTACACTCCTGGAAATTGAAATAAGAACACCGTGAATTCATTGTCCCAGGAAGGGGAAACTTTATTGACACATTCCTGGGGTCAGATACATCACATGATCACACTGACAGAACCACAGGCACATTGACACAGGCAACAGAGCATGCACAATGTCGGCACTAGTACAGTGTATATCCACCTTTCGCAGCAATGCAGGCTGCTATTCTCCCATGGAGACGATCGTAGAGATGCTGGATGTAGTCCTGTGGAACGGCTTGCCATGCCATTTCCACCTGGCGCCTCAGTTGGACCAGCGTTCGTGCTGGACGTGCAGACCGCGTGAGACGACGCTTCATCCAGTCCCAAACATGCTCAATGGGGGACAGATCCGGAGATCTTGCTGGCCAGGGTAGTTGACTTACACCTTCTAGAGCACGTTGGGTGGCACGGGATACATGCGGACGTGCATTGTCCTGTTGGAACAGCACGTTCCCTTGCCGGTCTAGGAATGGTAGAACGATGGGTTCGATGACGGTTTGGATGTACCGTGCACTATTCAGTGTCCCCTCGACGATCACCAGTGGTGTACGGCCAGTGTAGGAGATCGCTCCCACACCATGATGCCGGGTGTTGGCCCTGTGTGCCTCGGTCGTATGCAGTCCTGATTGTGGCGCTCACCTGCACGGCGCCAAACACGCATACGACCATCATTGGCACCAAGGCAGAAGCGACTCTCATCGCTGAAGACGACACGTCTCCATTCGTCCCTCCATTCACGCCTGTCGCGACACCACTGGAGGCGGGATGCACGATGTTGGGGCGTGAGCGGAAGACGGCCTAACGGTGTGCGGGACCGTAGCCCAGCTTCATGGAGACGGTTGCGAATGGTCCTCGCCGATACCCCAGGAGCAACAGTGTCCCTAATTTGCTGGGAAGTGGCGGTGCGGTCCCCTACGGCACTGCGTAGGATCCTACGGTCTTGGCGTGCATCCGTGCGTCGCTGCGGTCCGGTCCCAGGTCGACGGGCACGTGCACCTTCCGCCGACCACTGGCGACAACATCGATGTACTGTGGAGACCTCACGCCCCACGTGTTGAGCAATTCGGCGGTACGTCCACCCGGCCTCCCGCATGCCCACTATACGCCCTCGCTCAAAGTCCGTCAACTGCACATACGGTTCCCGTCCACGCTGTCGCGGCATGCTACCAGTGTTAAAGACTGCGATGGAGCTCCGTATGCCACGGCAAACTGGCTGACACTGACGGCGGCGGTGCACAAATGCTGCGCAGCTAGCGCCATTCGACGGCCAACACCGCGGTTCCTGGTGTGTCCGCTGTGCCGTGCGTGTGATCATTGCTTGTACAGGCCTCTCGCAGTGTCCGGAGCAAGTATGGTGGGTCTGACACACCGGTGTCAATGTGTTCTTTTTTCCATTTCCAGGAGTGTATATTTAGAGACAAAATGTACACTACACTTCCCAGTGAGGCTGCATTCACTCCTTGATCGCTCGCCCACGCTTATTCTCTCAGTCGTCTTCTGTCGTAGCGAGATGTCGTGGGCACTGGAGAAGTTAATATAGACGTTCAGCAAATCAACGGGTGTGGCGGAAAGCCGTCCAGCTGGGCCTTTTCTACCGGCGACCTCGTCTGGCTTCCGCAAGAACAATGACCCCAGCGATGACAGCGGACAACCCTCAGGACACAGAAGTGTGTGGTGCAGAGCCCACACCTCCCGTTGCTGACAGACCTAAGGCGCCGCAGGGCGCACCGAAACTTCGACTGACGACGGAGTGGGCTGCCGCTATCATGTCGGAGTCCTCAGATGTTCGGCAACGAAAAGACCGTCATGAGTGGCTGACCACCCGGCCGTACACTGAAAAGCAACGGGGCAGGGAGCGCCGCATACGTCAACAGCACTCAGAGCCGCCGAAAGGCGAGACTCTGCAGCAGAGGAGTAGACAATGGAACAAATGCCAAGCAACAGTGGCACTCGAAGACGACTAGCGCAAGAAGTAACCCGCTGCTAGCATTTCTCGTGCCAACAAAGGTTGCAAGCAGAAAGTGGTGGTCGACAAGCGAGGCTGGTCTCCACTCGCAGCCAGTCTAGCAAGGCAGGCACGCTCACCGCAGTTGGAGAGTCGCGCCGAGACGCAGTTCAGAGGCTCCGAAGGCGCCTTCACGCTCCTGCAGAAGCGAGAAAATGACGCTTCGACATTAGCAGCCGCAATAGGGGACAATCTTAGCCCCAACCATGGTGGCCAGCGAGCTGCCGTAAGGTTGGAGCCGAGGCCACCACCGACCGTCGCTAGAACAAAAGACAATATCGCAGATTCCTACATCAGATACCACAGTGGCTCAAGTCAGACCTCACTGTAAAATCACCAGGAAAGAACCTCATGCAGATTAACCTCCGCAACTATAACGACTACCGCAGTGTGACCAGTGGGGCACTCACAATCCAGTGGATGTTCTAAACTTCAAATGTTCAAATGTGTGTGAATTCCTAAGGGACCAAACTGCTGAGGTCATCGATCCCTAGAGTTACTCGAACCTCCGGCGGAAGGGGCCGCGCAATCTTCTACACTTGCGCCACAGAACCGGACAAGGTGATCACGGCTGTATTTCGTGGCTTCCCACATACAAAGCAGCTTTATCCCCTACAAGAAGAGCTCAAAAACCTCGAGATCGGGGTAAATACAGTGTTATGTATGAAATCACCAGACACAGGTGAGCACAGACCCCCTTTACTGGCCATCGCCAGGGACGACACTGTAAATCAGATATTGTTCGCCGTGACCAGGACCTCGAAGATGGTAGTGATTGTAGAAAACCAGAAGCCACAGCTTTGGTGGCCTCAGTGCTTCATATGTCAGGGCATCTGGCATGTTCCAGGCAACTCCCGATGCCTGGTGCCTTCATTAACAGTACGTTTATGCTGCAGCCTCGCTATTGGCAACTCACTGCTCACTGCTGGCACATCGTAGCCTTGCTAATCGCCAGGAGCCTTGCCACAGTTAAGCTGCAACCTCGTATCTCGTCGTTCGCTGAGAGTAATTACCCTGCAGCTGTTTATATACCTGGCAGACTGCTACCAGAGTCAAACATGGTACTGCTGGAGTGACCTCGAAGCAGACAATCATGACTCAAGTTTCATGATATTCGACAATGGTCGTGGTGCGAAACACAAACAGGATTCATATCATCTCCTGGCGAGCATAGCAGCAGCAGCGCGAACAGCGATCGTGCAGATTAAATGGGCGAAAAGACTCAGTAGGCTTGTTCCATTATAGCCAGGCTATGCTGAAGAGCAGCGAGCAGCGAGGTAGCAGCATAAACACACCCTGTGTGCTGGCGGCCATCCAACCCACCAGTGCACCCTGAAGAGAGAAGACGAACCATTGTCCGTGGACTGTGGCAGGAAATACGTGGACTGTTACCGCTGGCTGCGAGAAATTGAAACTGCGTTAGCTCGTCAGTAGGGAATACCCTACAGGACGCCACACAAGTCCATAGCAGCAGGCTCCCACGGCCGTTCGGGCTCTAGTCAGGGCGACATGCCACTAGCGCGAGTAGGTGCGCCGTCAGACGTCCGCGCCCAGATAAACCTCAGGGTGCAAGCGAGGCGGGCGTCGTCGCCGGCGCAGAGCAGCCACAGCCGCCGCTCACTGACGCAGCAGCCGTGGCCACTCCACACTCTAGAAGACGGCATGCACCCACCAGCAAGCGCATTTTCTAGACGCAGACGGGCTCTCCGCACGAGATGGACTTGCGGAATGGCCCGCATGCAGCAGAGTAGGCGAACTGCGCCCTCACCGCACAGAAAAATACCAGGTGGGACGTCGACACCGAGAAAGGTGGCGACAGTGGCCATGCTGTAGCCGTCGACCGTAATGTCAGAGTCGAATCGCTTTCCGGCAAAATGTTCTTTTAACCTAGGGAACAGGCGATAGTCACAGGGCGCCAAATCAGGACTATTGGGTGGGTAGGTGATTACGTTCCACTGAAACTGTTGCAGGAGAGCAACGGTTTGCCGAGCGATGTGTGGGCGAGCGTTGTCATGGTGAATGTGTACGCCCTTGCTCAACATTCCTCTTCTCCAGTTCTGAATTGCCCGTTTGAGGTTTTTCAGAGTCTCACAATACCTGTCAGCGTTAATTGTGGTCAGAGCGATTCAGCTCCGACGAGGTGAAAGAAGAGGTTCATACCTTTCTGAACAGCATGCCGACGAGCTGGTATGACATGGGCATACAAAAACTGCCACAGCGTCTACAAAAATGCATCGACAGAAGTGGTGATTATGTGAAAAATAGCCAAATGTTCAAGCTGTAAACTGATGTAAACCATTGTAGAAATAAACAGGTCTATGTACTTATAAAAGAAAGGACACCTTACTTTTGGAATTACCCTCATAGTTTAGACAAGAAGAGAGTAGAAGCTTTCGAAATGTGATGCTACAGAAGAATGCTGAAGATTAGATGGGTAGATCACGTACTAATGAGGAGGTACTGAATAGAATTGGTGAGAAGAGGAATTTATGGGACAACATGACTGAAAGAAGGGATCGCTTGGTAGGACATATTCTGAGGCAACAAGAGATCATCAATTTAGTATTGAAGGGAAGCGTGGTGGGTATAAACCGTATAGGGAGACCAAGAGCTGAATACACTAAGCAAATTCAGAAGGATGTAGGTTGCAGCAGTTGTTCTGAGATGAAAAGGCTTGCACAAGATAAAGTAGCATGAAGAGCTGTATCAAACCAGTCTCTGGACAGAAGACCACAACAATAACAACTGCGTGCGCTGCATACTACCCGAGTCCAGTAAACTGAGTGATTTTCAGCAAGAGAGCCTTAAGAATGAGTATTTCTGTACTTCTGACAACACGCAAGGGTCCAATTCGACATGTCGAAACCTGTACTGAAATTTTTCACAGTATTTAAAAAAATTTTAAAGTTACTTATTTAGGTCTCACGAAGAATTTCATAAAAATAGTTTTGTACAACCGTTCCTGCTAGGCAAGCCAATCTCTGAGTAAGCAAACGCAGCCGTGACAAGAGAACATAGCGGAAAGTCCAAAGTGCATTCACTCGAATTTTAAGCACTTGAACCATACCAAGAATGTCTTAAATCAATAATTGTTTGAATAACCTGCAGTTCATAATGACAACTAAACTCTTGCAGATGTAATTGCTACGTAAGTGACTACCAGAGAAAAGACATTCAATTCAGTGTATGTTACATCCCAGATGATTTCCATCAACCGGGATGTTCGTTTATTGACATGAAATGTTTTATAGCAATTCCTATAGCACAGTTCTTATAATAATTTTTCAGTAACGTATATTTTACTAACAATGTCACACATTCTTGTTCATTCCCTGCAGTCGTCACAAAAATCCTAAATGTCTATGGAATGACGAAAACAAACGTTTTCTTCACACCAGGCACATCTGACAAAAGGAAAACTAATGTATTCAGGCACTTCACAGTAAGTGCTAGTTTCATTTAGATAAAACTGGTATGTAGTAAATAATAGTCGTGGCCGTTGTTCTGAAATACAATACGGCCCGCTGATAATCATAAAATTACACAGATCTATAGGATACTGCATTGTCAGACAATTTTTGAAATTGCTTTACATCGTAGAGAGGCTGAATCAAACTGCTAGTTCCCTGTGGAATTCGACTTATATGAACAGTCTTTTCGTCATCGTCCTAAAGACAGAAGTATTGATATGTTCAGGCCAAGTGTCCAACAAAAGCAAAGAATTATTTTCTCCAGCTGCTCAGAAGACGTTTGGGATATAATACTGGAATTTATTCTCTTCCGTTTCTTCAGATTTCGCTACACCGATTGCAAGATTTTTGCAACTAAATATTGTATTTAATTTTTGGTCCTAATTGGCCTTGACGTTCCTGAAGACATTTATAAAGCTGCGGAAAAAGTAATCCACTGGTATTTATCAGCGGCATTGTTGATAACGAATACGTCATAACGTTCATCGACTGCTGAGCGACTATATCTTCTTTTTTCGCTCAAAATGATAAAGTGTGGTTTGCACGCAATTCCTGCACAATATCTGACTGATTGGCTTTACACACAGCACTTTAGGAAATAACAGGAAGCTTAGTCTTCACGTCAGCTACGAATTTCTCTATAATACTACCTATTAATGACCCCTTCTCCGCACGTTTACTTGAAGTAATCTTTGCAATTTTGCGACTTTCTTTTCCGTGTAATTTCCCGAATATGCGTAACCGGATTGAAGAAGCCTGCAAATCAGTAATGTTCACGTCCCTTGCAATTCAGAGCGACCTGTCTGTCTGATCACCCTCGGTAACAGTGCACCGACTCTCAGGAGCAGTTATAAATCTTTGGAATAGTTTCCCTTCTGCACTTTTGCGAGTTTCGTTTGGCGCATATTTCGTGCTTCGTGTAAATCTTTCTTCCATTTATACAGTTCATGTTCAGATTTTGCGAAACAAAACCGGCTTTGCACACTGCTTGAGTGTTAATCTACGTGGGCGCAGAGAGTCCGAAAATTGCATAGAGAACGAACACGAAGGGGAGCACAACACGCGGCCGGAGCGAGGCATTGACAACGGAACACTCAGGACAGAGCACTGGGCGAGACGAAGGCCTAGCCAGCGGGTGCTGTTGAAATGAGCGGCACGACAACCCGGCCAGGCCTGTTGGAGCCGGCAGGTAAAAATCTGTATCAGTGGCTCTGCACGTGACACACTTCGCACGCACCCTCGCGGATGCATTATGTATTATGCCGCTGCGACAGCCTTCATTTCGATGTCCATTTGCGGGAATACTAAAACTGTGATTAATGGAGGGGCAATATTTGCATGAATATTCTGGAAAAAAATTAATTTAAAGTTTTCAAAATTGCCACCTACGTTTCTAGTCAAAAAATAACTACAGCTTAATTAACTACAACATAGAGTGTGTTAATGAGAGGAAAGGCCATATTACCACACATTGTGTTCTGATTAAAAGTTTACTTTACAGTCAGGCTGAAACCACTGAGACTAAATACTTGATGACAAGATTTTATTTCTTGTGATGTTATTAAAACAGAGACTGACGCCTCACCAATAGTTTGAATGTTTAACTGCAACATTATGGGTGACTTTTAGGACAACGGTAATAGATTAGATTATTGCAATTACTGTGCGTTTTATTCAGGAGTTTCTCGCTTCTGCAACTTCCATGTACGGTAGAATGACCCAAACCTGTATAATTACAAAAGGTTTAGTCAAATAATCTGAGATATTCAAAGCAACAGAATTGCTGCGTCTGATGTTAGCTAGCAGCAGTAAGAAGAAATGCAGTGGATTTCTCGCAAGAAAGTTAGAAAAATGTAAGAACTACCGTTCACGACATAAGCAAAGAATGTTCTTCACTTAATTACGAATTGGCCCTTAGAGAATGTATAGTTACAATTAAGCACTAACAGCTCGTACAGAAGCAGACAATTATTCTTTCAATGCTCCATCTGTTAATATATTGATAAAAAAGGTCTAATGTAAGATACAATAAAAAGTACCCACTGCAAGCATTAATGATGATTTACAGAGTATCAAAGCACATATTATAAAACATGACTGTATACTGGTGCATTTCAAATTAGCGGCTCCTCGTCAGAGAAACTAGAGTTAAGTCGGGTTTGGTACTGACTGTCATTGAAATTGTGTGGCTGCTCCCGGTCCCTATCTGTTAATATTTTTTTTTTACTTATAAAGAAACTTCATGGGCTGAAAATTATTGTATTCCCTTGGCAAAAAAGTATTTCTCACGCGCTTCCTCTTGATCCTTTCAGTCAAAGACTGCTTCTGATTGCAGTACGAAAGACAGTAGTGTAATGGCGGACATCTGTAGTAATCTTTTCAACATTACTTACACATCGATGTGATCACGCATCACACGGCGTCCCGAAATCTATGGGCGCACACTCTGCCACACTTGAGCCCGGCACCCTGTACTTACCGTCTGTGCACTATACAGAGCACGACTGACCGACCAAACAGCTAGAACAAGACACGCCAGCACTTTGGGAACCTGTTTCCAAGAGACCTTTGTCACAAATGACAAGCACGTTGAACAGTACTCGGGTTTTATAGTAGCTTTCAGTTCGTTTCAGTATTATCTACTGGTATAAACGAGCATGTGTTTCCTGTAGTTTGGGCGTTACGAGTGTGTCATTAGCCATGATGCTACTGTCATCAGTCGAGCAAACATGCACTATGCTATCTGATTAAGATTCCGTAATAGGCACTCACGTAAGCCTATTGTCTTTCGCGATATGCACGTGCAACGAGAAAAACCTGCCTCTCTGAATACTGAAAAGCCAAAGGGAGATATTGCTGATGGTGGCTCACTACAAACGACGCCTACCAAAAGAAAAGTTCTCTGGAGGTGAAATTTTTAAAATAATTATTTAACCCTTGTAACATCTTAAAACGAACCCTTCTCAATGTTTTACAACTTTTGGCTGGAGAACGAGTGTAACTATTAACGCTGGGAGCCTAAAAATAAATACAGAGGTGCACAATATTGAACTTAGACACATTCGAGCCCCATTCTTGATCTTAGCTGGAAGTATTTTTGAAGTAGTAGGAATTTCTCTAACAAACGCTGATTTCCCTCTCGCATACTAATTACACTCCTGGAAATTGAAATAAGAACACCGTGAATTCATTGTCCCAGGAAGGGGAAACTTTATTGATACATTCCTGGGGTCAGACACATCACATGATCACACTGACAGAACCACAGGCACATAGACACAGGCAACAGAGCATTCACAACCTCGGCACTAGTACAGTGTATATCCACCTTTCGCAGCAATGCAGGCTGCTATTCTCCCATGGAGACGATCGTAGAGATGCTGGATGTAGTCCTGTGGAACGGCTTGCCATGCCATTTCCACCTGGCGCCTCAGTTGGACCAGCGTTCGTGCTGGACGTGCAGACCGCGTGAGACGACGCTTCATCCAATCCCAAACATGCTCAATGGGGGACAGATCCGGAGATCTTGCTGGCCAGGGTAGTTGACTTACACCTTCTAGAGCACGTTGGGTGGCACGGGATACATGCGGACGTGCATTGTCCTGTTGGAACAGCAAGTTCCCTTGCCGGTCTAGGAATGGTAGAACGATGGGTTCGATGACGGTTTGGATGTACCGTGCACTATTCAGTGTCCCCTCGACGATCACCAGTGGTGTACGGCCAGTGTAGGAGATCGCTCCCCACACCATGATGCCGGGTGTTGGCCCTGTGTGCCTCGGTCGTATGCAGTCCTGATTGTGGCGCTCACCTGCACGGCACCAAACACGCATACGACCATCATTGGCACCAAGGCAGAAGCGACTCTCATCGCTGAAGACGACACGTCTCCATTCGTCCCTCCATTCACGCCTGTCGCGACACCACTGGAGGCGGGCTGCACGATGTTGGGGCGTGAGCGGAAGACGGCCTAACGGTGTGCGGGACCGTAGCCCAGCTTCATGGAGACGGTTGCGAATGGTCCTCGCCGATACCCCAGGAGCAACAGTGTCCCTAATTTGCTGGGAAGTGGCGGTGCGGTCCCCTACGGCACTGCGTAGGATCCTACGGTCTTGGCGTGCATCCGTGCGTCGCTGCGGTCCGGTCCCAGGTCGACGGGCACGTGCACCTTCCGCCGACCACTGGCGACAACATCGATGTGCTGTGGAGACCTCACGCCCCACGTGTTGAGCAATTCGGCGGTACGTCCACCCGGCCTCCCGCATGCCCACTATACGCCCTCGCTCAAAGTCCGTCAACTGCACATACGGTTCACGTCCACGCTGTCGCGGCATACTACCAGTGTTAAAGACTGCGATGGAGCTCCGTATGCCACGGCAAACTGGCTGACACTGACGGCGGCGGTGCACAAATGCTGCGCAGCTAGCGCCAATCGACGGCCAACACCGCGGTTCCTGGTGTGTCCGCTGTGCCGTGCGTGTGATCATTGCTTGTACAGCCCTCTCGCAGTGTCCGGAGCAAGTATGGTGGGTCTGACACACCGGTGTCAATGTGTTCTTTTTTCCATTTCCAGGAGTGTATTTCATGGAAGTATGTTCCGTCTTCGCAGTTAAATGAAAGGCAGTTTGTTTTTGCCATAGATGTTTCGCATCTTTTATTTGTGAAGCACCCTCAGTGCCCTGCAATTCAAGTTTGTTTACGCACACACACACACACACACACACACACACACACACACACACACACAGAACAAACAAACACAAACACACATTACGTTCTCTCATGTTTTTCAGGTTACCAATAACTTTTGTAGCACAAGTTTCGTACTGTTAAATTACAGTTTGATGTTACTTACGATTTCCAGTGTAGTTAGTCCATGTGTTCACTCCATCCCCGTACTCCAATGGCCGATTTTCGACATTCTTTTCACCCATATTTATTACAACACTGTTTATTACACGTGGGTTACAGAATAAGAAAGACACTCCATTTACATTTACAAAAAAATAGACAAACCTGATAAATAACAAGAATCAGGTACACAGGATGCGTCACGTAAAACGCAACACCCCTTTTATTTCGAACACATTTCGTACACATATCGAAACACGGTTTTCGGCAAATGTTAGAGTGTCAAAGAGCAAGTATTCTTTTATTCGGTTAAGCCACTACTAACGGAGATATTGAATCAAGTACATTTGATAAAGGGTACTGTATACTTTTTATAACTGCATTCGATAGCTCTTGAGAAGAAAATTACAGTGACATAGCGTTTGTTAACGTTGCAGTTGAACCTCACCTAAAAAAATTCGATAAATTTTATACAATCTGAGAGGACGGTGACCGGAAACATCACCCAACAGAGCTCTCGTGCCCTGCTGTGTTATAATTTCAACACGTTTTCCTGTTTACTTGTCTGAGCTGCAGGCCGCTCATTCCTGCTTCAACATTCGTTGCGTACAGCCATGTACATCCATGATGAGAAGTTGGGTATGCTACTTGTATATCGTGACGAGTGTCATTCGCATCCTGCATCGACAGAATCTCCATCACTATCATCTGTCACATGATCAGGCACTCGACGACCGTGATTTCGAACGTCATACAGATTTTTGTTGATTTGCCCTTCAGTAACTGAGACGCGACCCTACGTTTTTCCAACGGGTGCTCTTTACCGATGAAGAAGCGTATACTAACGACGCTAGTGTAAATTTGCATAACATGCGCTACTGGGCAGCCGCAAATCCACACTGGCTTCGTCAGGTGCAACTTCAACGGCCGTGGAGATTAAACGTATGCTGCGGCATCATAGAAAATTATAGGACCGTAGTTCATCTCAGGCGTGCGAAATGGACATTCGTACACACACTTTCTGACGAACATTCTGCCGATTCTTCTAGAAGAGGTACCAGTGGATATTCAACAGAGTACGTGGCTCCAACACGATGGTTGTCTAGCTCGCTTGTCCCGTCTTGCAACGCAAATACTGAATGAAAAAATTCTGTTGATTCTGTTGCCAAATGGCCTGCGATGTCCCCCGATGTGACTCCTTTCGATTTCTTTCTCTGGAGAGAACTCAAAGATGCAGCCTATGACGAAGCCCCAACTACCCCAGACGATACGTGCCGTCGAATTGCCAGTACATGCTCTGTCATATCATCTACTATTATTACGTATGTTCATCGTTCTTTCGAAAGGCGATTGCAAATGTTCCTTTCAGACCATAATCAACAGTTTGAACACATGCTTGAATAAAGGATAAAGATATTTCTTTGGGAGACAAAATTTATGTTATGTGAGTTGGTTGGTTACGAAATCATTGTTACTAAACTGTTTATTTCATTTAGATGTGTACGAAATCACATTAAAATCTCAAATAAGTCGACAGTGTGTATTGCACGTAGCCGGTAAAACTGTCATTACACGCTAACGTTCAGCATGAAACGACGATTCGTTAAGAAGGATACTTATTCTGCGGTGTACAGGTGGTCACCAAAGAATTTTTAATAAAATGTTTAGTTCATCGAATGAATCCCATATTATATATTTTAGAGCAGTGTAGGTAGCGACAGTTGTCTGACAACTCTACCTCTAAGAAGCACATAGCCACGAGCAGGAAAAGCGAGGTGCAATCGCCCTTCTAACATTTAGATATTTAATACAGTAGTTGCTTTTTGCAGTACATAAGACCTCTTCATTTTTAAGAATGACCAACTAATTTCTCTGTTTGTGCTCACGTAATCTGGGAGGACACACAAATGTGAAATAGTTTTCCTAAGTCGTTTGTGGTACACTAGATTCTAGCCTATGTCGTACATATAGAGTATTCGTAGGTGAAACTTTATCTAGGTCGTAAGTTGGTTCAAGGGGACATAAAGCTTTATTCTCGTAACGCAGGACTACCTTACGGTATACAACTCCGCAGCCTGGTCCAAGACGCCTGTTTGGCAGTATTTGCACCGCAAATACCGTTTCCGACCACTGTGCTCTTACACTCTAGGACATTTCTGAGGAAATGACTAATGGTTTGTTCTGTGATCCTATGTTGCTGGTTACCAGCAACTAATTTAATGCTAAAGACGCAATGGAGACACCTTAAATCAACATATTCCTCGCCGTAGCAACATACAGGATGATCAGAAGTAGTATGAATAGCTTATAAGAGTGTTGCAGGGGAGGTTGCTCTGAGAAATAATTTTTAAGAAAAAATTCGACACATTGAAGCTTTTCCAATTTAATTATTTTTGAAATTAGCTAATCATATGGTTTCTCGCTCGGATTCAAGCAATCTGCAAGATGAAACTTCCTGGCAGATTAAAACTGTGTGCCCGACCGAGACTCGAAATCGGGACCTTTGCCTTTCGCGGGCAAGTTGGTAGAGCACTTGCCCGCGAAAGGCAAAGGTCCCGAGTTCGAGTCTCGGTCGGGCACACAGTTTTAATCTGCCAGGAAGTTTCATATCAGCGCACACTCCGCTGCAGAGTGAAAATCTCATTCTGGAATCTGCAAGATACCATATGCGTCAGATGTTCTCATAGCGTAGATGATTGTGCACGAGGCTGCTCAGTCACTGGCTCAGGTTTAACCCTCACTACCACTCCATGTTAATTTTTGTATCGCTCTATTGTTTGGTTTGACTTTGCGCGCCGACGACCTAATTGGCTAACTTCAGCGCTAATTAAATCGGAAACGGCGCTACTTATCGAATTTTTTTTCTTAAGAATTATTTCTCAGCTTAGCCTATACTGCAACAAACAACCGTACAACGTTTTCCCACTGTTTCAGACCATCCTACCGTGTAACATTACATTAGTATTTACTGGACTTGCAGATTCATTATTATAACTATTAGGAGTAGTATGTTCTTAGGTTGGTTAGTACCTCCAAGTACATGTGACAAGAGCAAGCCATTAATGCTTATTTTCCTGTGGAGAGCAAGTCAGATGTTAAAGTGTGGGTGCAAAACTGTTAGTTTACACTGACAGGCACAGTCGACTTAGTAGTGGAGTTACGATCATACAGAATAGTCATCATCTTCAGTTCAAGCGTTGGGCCTTTTTCTGTTTAGCTTCCATGTCTTCCTTGACTTCTTCTCCCAGCTGCATTAAATCTTCTTACACGCAAAAAACATCAGATAGTAAATTAAGTGATGTGTTTAGGGGAAGACTATCAGAGACAGAGAAAAAACAACTAACACTATAAAGTGGGTGCATATTAAGGTGTCAGTTATCTCATCTGCAGTTGTACACCAAACACATATTAAAAGGGCGTGCTGAAAAGTAAAGCACCCAGGTTTTTTCTCTGTTCTCAATACTGGTTGAGGTATTACTACTACTACTATGAAATATTGTAAGTTACACTCTTTACATAATTTTTTGAATAAATACAAGAACAACGAATGTTCAGATACAGTACTCTGAAATTCTGCAATTCAAATAATTTACATAATTTTTTGCATAGGTATGGATATCGCTATTACGCGCTATTTTGTGCATCACTTATAATCATTCCTATTAAATACAGGTATTAATGTGTCTAAAAATATCTTTGACTTTCATAATGCCTATCATTTACTTTCAAGTGAGGATTATGAATTTTTGCTGCATATGATCGATCATGCTACCATTTCTATACCTCATTTTAATGCTTCACTATGACTTGAATGGATACGAGGAGGACTTTAAATTTTCTGCTTGCAAAATTGAGCTTGTTCCACCATCCTGGATTCTGACTGGCTGGAAGAAAGCAAGAGGGAATGGGGAAAAGGGATGTTGTTTGATGATATCACTGATAAAGAAGTGTGGTGCTTTATACTACAGTGATGACATCATGCGTTCAGGGTTCATTCTCCCTGTCTCTGCATGTAGGCAGCCCAATGTCACGATGTCAGAGTGTTCTAGTTAGTAGATATATACATGATTAACAAAAACAGCAACTGTTACGTTTTTCGAAATTCCAATAGCCTCGAAAATTAAAGAAGTATGGTTAACTGATGAACGACGTATGTCGTAATGGTGCACAGCGCTTCTATAAAATACGGTAGTTTCCCGTCTGTGTAACAACGTTGTTACGCTTTCCTGTTGTTCCTAATGTAGAGAAACCACAGATATTCTCGCCATTGGTGACAATATTATCACTGCTTGTGCCTCTACGGCGCCAGTGGCAGACAGGACTCATTTGTCGATCGGCATGGCGTGGTCCTCTGGGTCTGACACTGTTGTAGAACGTTACATCCCTGATTCGGCTACCCGTATCGATGTCGTTTTATGCACCTCTAAATGTATATCTCGCCTTCAGAAACCACGCACGAGATTTTCGTATTCTCTCGATAGCTATGAGTGAACTACAGAAAAAATGAGCATGACCTTTTTGCAGGAAACTGAATGTAGTTAAATTTTGTTCTGGGATACGTTTCCGCTGGAGGCCACGGTTTACAAGTCATTCAAGAAATACGTACAAAAGTGACCTTCAAACGCAGCTCTGCCCCAACTCGCCACTCAGCTGTTAGGATTTCTAATATGTCTTTCGTGGCACTCCCTCCTACAACTGTTCAAAAATTTTCTACTCACAGTATTTCCGGTATTCGACCTTTTCTGGTCTGTATTCGTTGGGATATTACGCTACCAGAACAGTCGTGCACTGCGTTAACGTTATTAATTTAAACGGGCCCGTGAGAGTAATGTAAGACAAAAAGACTTTTGTAAACGTTACGCTGTTGCCATTTCGAAGCAAACAACACTTACAAGCACATCAGTTTCGTAGTCACAGGGCCTGACGAATACAACGATGTGATTGTTTAACTAATGCTGTTAAAATTTAAGAAATTGTTAGGTGCAATTTTCATGAACGTCAAATTTATAATTTTTAACTACTCGACTACACCGGTGGCGTAATAAGACCAGTCAATGAAGACCATAAAGGTCGTAATATGGGAAATAAACGGTACAGCCGTAATTTTTTGTACAGTGTTAGACGGAAATGTCATGAACAACGTACTAAAAATTCTGACAAGTGGGAGGTGAGTCTGAGAATGTGGGTGCGTTTGAAGATCACTTTTGTACGTTTTTCTTGAATAACTCGAAAACCACGACCTCTAGTGGGAACGTATACCGGCGCAAAATTTAGCTACATTTAATTTCCTACAAAAGGTACTGTTCCTTTTTTTTCTAGGAGCAACAGTTCTCGCATGGTGAACAGTACAGTATGAAAATCTCGCATATTGTTTTTGAACACCAGATATAATATTGCTGGTTGCATAAAATATCAGTTAGGACAGCCCTATCATACTGCATATACGAGGGCCTGCTGAAAAGTAATGTCTGCGAATTTCCTATGTTAAATCTATTCTTCGCGTCTACATATTTACTTCTCAAACATAGTCATTCTGGCGACGAACACATTTCTCCCGAGAGACGAACTTGTTGATACCGTCACCGAAGCAAATCTGACTCTGTTGACAGAATCACAGCCACAGCTTTGCTTACACAGCTTCATCACTATCAATGTGAAGTCCTCGAAGCCGTTCTTTAAGTACTGGAAACAGATGAAAATCGGATGGGGGTCAAGTCGGGGGATGATCGAAGACAGTGACTAAAGGCGTCAGATTGTTGCTGATGTCGTAGCACTCATGTGGTCTGGAACTATCACGCTGAAGGAGAGGGTGCCTAGAGTGGGGACGAACTCTTAGAATTTGTGCTTTCTGCTTCTTGAAGATCTCGCAGTACTTTGCACAGCTTGTGGTGGTGCCTTTAGACATGAATTCAAAATACACCAGACCTTGAGCATCCCACAACATTGTGAGCATAGCTATGCCTGATGCTGGCATGTCCTTGAACTTTTTTAACGTCGGTGATTCTTTGTGGCGGGACTCCATTGGTGCTATGTTGTTTTTGGGGTCGGAATGGAGAACCCAGCTTTCATCAGTTCAAAATGCAAAAGAAATTGTTGAAAGATGTCCAGACACCTCTGTTTCATGCCAGGAATAAGTATTCGAGGCATGCACCGTGCACCCAGTTTACTATACTACAGTTGTGCAATGATGGCCTGTACACGCTCTGCTCGTCATATGCCACACTCACCTGATAGCTGTGTCTGTGTAAAAGTGGCTCAAATGGCCCTGAGCACTATGGGACTTAACTTCGGAGGTCATCTGTCCCCTAGAACTTAGAACTACTTAAACCTAACTAACCTAAGGACATCACACACATCCATGCCCGAAGCAGGATTCGAACCTGCGACCGTAGCGGTCGCGTGGTTCCAGACTGTAGGGCCTAGAACCGCTCGGCCACTGCAGCCTGCTGTGTCTGTGTTATTCCAGGTTTTTTTTCTGATGACTTCATCAACCCAATTCCGAAGAGTCTCGTCGGTTGCCGTGAGCGGCCTGTGACACACGTTGAGGTTGGCACCACCACTTCCTTCATTACGAGCAGGAACAGCCGAAAGTCGCACATCACTGATGTCGATAAAATTGTCACCGTGCACGGCTTTCGTTGTTCTACGGATTTCAATTGGAGGCACGTTTTCTGCGGATAGAAACTCGATTACAAGACGTTGTTTCTCATGCACCAATATACTTACGTTACATACCACCGTTTTAGACGCTACAGTTCGAACCACTATAGCGGCAGAGAGTTGCAGCTTGCGTCAGCAAAGCAGGAAGTCCGATCGAGTAATATACATTTTCATGCAATTTGGATGAATAGATTCTGAGAAATCAGTACCCAGAACAACCACCTCTGGCTGTAATAGCGGCCTTAATACGCCTGGCCATTGAGTCAAACAGAGCTTGGAGGGCGTGTACAGGTACAGCTGCCCATGCAGCTTCAACACGATACCACAGTTCATCAAGAGTAGTGACTGGCCTATTGTCACGAGCCAGTTGCTCGGCCACCATTGACCAGACGTTTCCAATTGGTGAGAGATCTGGAGAATGTGCTGGCCAGGGCAGCAGTCGAACATTTCCTGTATCCAGAAAGGCCTGTACAGGACCTGCAACATGCGGTCGTGCATTATCCTGCTGAAATATAGGGTTTCGCAGGGATCGAATGAAGGGTAGAGCCACGGGTTGTAACACATCTGAAATGTAACGTCCACTATTCAAAATGCCGTCAATGCGAACAAGAGGTGACCAAGACGTGTAACCAATGCTACCCTATACCATCACGCCGGGTGATACTCCAGTGTGGCAATGACGAATACACGCTTCCAATGTGCGTTCACCGCGATGTCGTCAAACACGGATGCGACCATCATGATGCTGTAAACATAACCTCGATTCATCCGAAAGAATGACGTTTTGCCATTCGTGCAGCCAGGTTCGTCGTTGAGTACACCAGCGCAGGCGCTCCTGTCTGTGGCACAGCGTCAAGGGTAACCGCAGCCATGGTATCCGAGCTCATAGTCCATGCTGCTGCAAACGTCGAACTGATCGTGCAGATGGTTGTTGTCTTGCAAACATCCCCATCTGTTGACTCAGGGATCGAGACGTGGCTGCACAATCTGTTGCAGCCATGCGGATAAGATGCCTGTCATCTTGACTGCTAGTGATACGAGGCCGTTGGGATCCATCACGGCGTTCCGTATTACCCTCCTGAAGCCACCGATTCCATATTGTGCTAACAGTCATTGGATCTCGACCAACGAGAGCAGCAATGTCGCGATACCATAAACCGCAAACGCGATAGGCTACAATCCCACCTTTATCAAAGTCGGAAATGTGATGGTACGCATTTCTCCTCCTTACACGAGCCATCACAACAACGTTTCACCAGGCAACGCCGGTCAACTGCTGTTTGTGTATGAGAAATCGGTTGGAAACTTTCCTCATGTCTGCACGTTGTAGGTGTCGCCACCGGCGCCAACCTTGTGTGAATGCTCTGGAAAGCTAATCGTTTGCATATCACAGCATCTTCTTCCTGTCGGTTAAATTTCGCGTCTGTAGCACGTCATCTTCGTAGTGTAACAATTTTAGTGGCCACTAGTGTATATTGAGCAACATCGTTTATCATTTAGTAGTGTTAGTTGCCTTCCTCATTTATTTATGTTTAGATTGTAATTGATATCTTCAAAGGAATTAAGAGATCCTAAGCTCTGCTTCAGGGGGTAGTCAGACATGGCCAAATCATCATTTTAGCGTTTATTATTTTCCGTTGCGCACATTCATTTTACACCCGCCGGAGTGGCATCTTGGAAGGTAATGTCTCTAGAATCTGTAACAAGTTTCCAGAGACACAAATTATATGAAATAGGCTCCACGAGCAGGAGTTAAGTGCCAGAAGACCTCTCAAGACTCCTCCTCTAAACTGGGTTCTGAGAGGGGCTCACGTCGCACGGGCACGAAACTAGTCTCTGTGGGCTAGGCAGTTGTACGACACAACGCTCTTTTGCGATGAAGCCCGTAAAAGTCTTCACCCTGACAGTACTGATATATGTGTGTGGAGGCAATGAGAAAGTTCATATCCTGTGTCGTAGACTGCCTCTCTTATCAAGACATTTCACTTATATTTTCGCGTGGAGCATTGTAGCAGTCGGATAGAATGGCTCTCATATTCTCCAGATCTTAACTGCACTGAAAATGCACCGGTCATGCTTAAATGAGCTGTTAGGAATCGTCCTGTCCCACCAGACACCACACAGAGGCCGCTGTGAAGGAATGGAGCAATATTCCACAGGCCTATCAGGACAGTTTGCTGAGAAATATGCCAAATCACTAGTGTCTCCAGTTACGAGGAAGGCCAACTGATTGCCGGCCGCTGTGACCGAGCTGTTCTAGGCGCCACAGTCTGGAACTGCGTGACCGCTACGGTCGGAGGTTCGAATCCTACCTCGGGCATGGATGTGTGTGATGTCCTTAGGTTAGTTAGGTTTAAGTAGTTCTAAGTTCTAGGGGACTGACGACCTCAGAATTCAAGTCCCATACTGCTCAGAGCCCAAGGCCAACTGATTAATAAAGAATGTGCTATGCAAGATGACATTGAAAAGAAACGGTAGTATCTGCAGTGCAATCTTCGATAAGGTTTCAAATAACTTCCGGGAATTCAGCCAGGTAACACTTTCAGCGACCGCCGATATTTCGGCGGGAGAACACCCCGCCATTTTCAAGGCAAATTGCAACGGACAGGCGGCGTACATGCAAATTTAATACCTCGGTTCTCCGTCAGCAGGAAAGATAACACACACACACACACACACACACACACACACACACACACTGAACACTAGTGCCACCAAAGATGACCAAAGTCAGAGCTATCGATAGTGAGACTATGAATTCGCAGGTGAGGCAGCACTGACTCTGTTCCTCTGGTTTTTGACAAGGGAGAGAGCCGGATTCCAAACAGAGTTTAAACAGAAAGCTCCATCCCTGTTAACGAGGTTGCTCGCTAATTTAATCTCAACTGCCTCCCTAATGACACTATCCCAATAGCTGGACGTGCATGCCAATATCTCGGTGTTATTATATAACATGGGGTGACCAGTATCCAAGCAATGTTCGGCAATAGCAGATCTATTTGGCTGCTGTAATCGTGTGTGCCGTTTATGCTCAGTACATCTGTCCTCCACGGTCCTAATAGTTTGACCAATATATGCCATGCCGCAGCTACAAGGAATACGATATACACCCGCCTTGCGCAGTCCAACATCATCCTTAACGGAACTCAAAAGTGCTATAATTTTAGATGGAGGTCGGAAAACACATTCCTCATTGTATTTCCGTAAAATACAACCGATCTTATTGGACGTGTTTCCTACGTAAGGCAAAAAGGCAGTAGACTTAGGTGTTGACTCAGAATTATCATCAATCACCCGATGTACAGTTGGTCGATAGCGCGACGCACATTCAATCTGTTTATCACTATAACCATTTTGACGAAATGTAACTTAAAGATGGGACAGCTCAGCTGGCAAAGTCTCAGCGTCAGAAACGACATGTGCCCTGTGTACCAAGGTACGAAGTACTCCTTCACGCTGAGCCGAATGGTGACAACTATTAGCTTGTAAGTAAAAGTCGGTGTGAGTGCGTTTCCTGTAGACTGCATGTCCCAATGATCCGTCATCCTTCCTCCTAACCAGTATTAATGACCAGTATTACGAGCAGACAGATGGAGTTGCGATGGGTAGTCCATTGTCTCCTGTGATCGCAAATTTATTTATGGAAGACTTCGCGGAACGTGCGTTGGAGTCGGCGCCTTTAAAACCCGCCTGTTTCTTTAGATACGTTGACGATACCTTCGTTGTTTGGCCTCACGGTAGGGAGAATTTGAATGTCTTTCTAGAACATCTGAACTCGATCCACCCGAACATTCGTTTTACGATGGATGTGGAAGAGGATGGTTGCCTTCCCTTTCTCGACGTGTTGGTTAGGAGGAAGGATGACGGATGATGTTGGACTGCGTAAGGCGGGTGTATATCGTATTCCTTGTAGCTGCGGCGTGGCATATATTGGTCAAACTATCAGGACCGTGAAGGACAGATGTACTGAGCATAAACGGCACACACGATTACAGCAGCCAAATAGATCTGCTATTGCCGAACATTGCTTGGATACTGGTCACCCCATGTTATATAATAACACCGAGATATTGGCATGCACGTCCAGCTATTGGGACAGTGTCATTAGGGAGGCAGTTGAGATTAAATTAGCGAGCAACCTCGTTAACAGGGATGGAGGTTTCTGTTTTAACTCTGTTTGGAATCCGGCTCTCTCCCTTGTCAAAAACCAGAGGAACAGAGTCAATGCTGCCTCACCTGCAAATTCATAGTCTCACTATTGATAGCTCTGACTTTGGTCATCGTTGGTGGCACTAGTGTTCAGTGTGTGTGTGTGTGTGTGTGTGTGTGTGTGTGTGTGTGTGTGTGTGTGTTATCTTTCCTGCTTCTGACGGAGAACCGAGGTATTAAATTTGCATGTACGCCGCCTGTCCGTTGCAGTTTGCCTTGAAAATGGCGGGGTGTTCTTCCGCCGAAATATCGGCGGTCGCTGAAAGTATTACCTGGCTGAATTC
This sequence comes from Schistocerca piceifrons, assembly GCF_021461385.2. NCBI lineage: Eukaryota > Metazoa > Arthropoda > Insecta > Orthoptera > Acrididae > Schistocerca > Schistocerca piceifrons. The sequence goes on along the minus strand of NC_060139.1, from coordinate 710,911,552 downwards.
CCGGAAGTTATTTGAAAGTTGTATACGCCAGGAGAAACTCAGGTCTCACTTCTATAAGGTTTTGTTATAGCTTTTTTATTTGTATTTGTCAAATGTAAATGTGTTTATCTTCTTTTCTTGTGGTTGTATCACAGAAGTAAACCAGTTTTGTTTCTTATTATGTCCACTTGTAACAACAAAGCAACACGCAACATTGACTGTGACCACTGTATGTAATGGCTACTTCACTGAGGTAGGGCGTCCACTGTGCTATTATTATTATTATTGCTATTACTATTATTAGAGGCAATGGTCGAATGCAAAGCATTTGCCACCTGTAGCCTTCCAATTTCTGCTAGTTCAGAAGTAACGAGTCCAGCAATCAAGTGATTTTCAAGCAATACGTATTGTACACACATTTTAACTTAGTTCATTGTAAATAGGATTGCAAAGAGTGGATAAAGTCATCTAGGGAGATGAGTGCTGTAGAGGAACCATGTTATATAACAAGTGTCTACCGTCAATGTATTTTGTTTTCTGAGAAGGAGCTGTAAGTAGTACTCGCAATGTACTCTGTATTGCTTCATCCATACATATTATAAAAATGGATGTATGTATGACTGTGTGTATGTATGTTCCACATCTCCTCCTAAACCACTGGAGCAATTTCAAATAAACGTGGTACTCATTTCCCTTCCTGTCAAACAATAATCGCTGTTTGATAAGAACTACCTGTCTAATATAGTTCAGTAGTTACGATACCATAAACAATGAGGTGCGCGAAAAACAGCCGCATGACCTTTAAATTTATTACTTCCGTGTTACTAACTCTATTCCCAATAAATCTGGCAGACAGTATCCACGCTTGTTCCTAAATGCTCCGACAAAACTATATCATGGTACAACATATAATTTTCTTTGCTACTAACTCTTCTCACAACACAATGCCACTGAATGTACCTACAAATATATCATCGTATGACACATAGGTTAGGAGATATGACGTCATAAACACCGACAAGGGAAACTCCCCATCAAAACTCAACACAGATCAAGCATGAAAGCAGGAAGAAGGTGTACTGAACTGTGGAAAAAAAAGCAAAATAGAAAGAGTGAACGGTCCAAGCACAAGAAGTGCAATATAGAGCGGCATTAAAAAGAACGGCTTCGTGGTTAAGTGGTGACGGTGTTCAAACCTCTCTCGTGTCATTTTTTTCCCTTTTTTTCGCTGCGAGCTGTTTTCGGATTTGTTTATGTGTCGTGGTGTAACGTCCGTCTGTAACAGCGAGGTGTAAGGAAAGGACCTATAATAACAGTTGATTTTGTACAACTACTCTATTAGCAGACGAAAGGAAGTGGCTTTCAAATGGGAACCGGAAACGTTTGATGATAAGACGAAAAGTCAACCGAATCCTCCACCGCAAACCATGTCTGGTGTGCCGCACACAACATTAGTGACGGTGTGTGTGTGTCATATGATAGAAACTTCTTGCCGACGCACGTAACTTATTCACTTTGTGAGTGCGTGAGATACGGCTCCTTGCCCTAAATAAATGTTCATATAAATTTGAATATGATCACGCCCAACGAAATGATGAAAATATAATTGTCAGTCACTTAAGCTGCAACAAATGAACACAACAGTTTGATAATCATACAGTTTTTCTGTGCCTTATCAAAACATATGTTTTTAATGTTTTTGAAATTAAGTTCCGATTTGGGAAGTTTGTTGTAACATAGTTCGCACCCGTCTATTTGTCGTTTTCATTTCTGTGAGACGTTTTTATGGTATCTTGCCTGCTCTCACTATTTGTCACATTTACTTGTGGCGGTAACGTTTTCTTACCACATGACTCATATTCCATAACCAATGCATAGTATGACAGTTGCCGAGACTACAGAAAGAGAACAAACATTTCAATGACAGGACCGACAGCTCTTAACGCTATGAAATAAGTAAATAAGCGGCAGGAGGGAATTTCGAACACGGATCGGCCGGTTTACAGCCCATCACCGCGACCACTTAACCACGACGCCGCGGCTTTTCAGATGCGCTCAATATTGCAATTGCTAAGCTTGGGCCGTTCACTGTTTCTATTTTGGTTTTCTTTTCACAGTTCAGTACACCTTATTCCTGTTTTCATGCCTGACCTGTGCTCGGTTTTTGACGAGCTATCTATCGGGCTACCTTAGCAATAAATCTGATGGGGATGCGATGGAGAGTTTCCATTGTGAGATGCGTGAAGAACTGCCCCATAACGCACGAAGTTATAATACTTTTATTCTTTACTACTAAGACACTCCTACAGTCGAGTCAACTTAAGGAAATCTATATCACCTGGCAGCGTTCTTAACAGCTTTGAACTGTGAAGCGCATACGGCTGCAAGCGAAAACAACAACCGCGTATAGAGAGCTATGAAGAGACATTATCAAAGAGACGTTTACAAAATTGCGTTGTAGACGTACGAAGCAACTGTGCCTGGCGTATAGAAACTGTCTGGAATCATCTCACGCCGAGTCTACTTATAAGGTTTCGTTTCTAATGTAGAATTGGCAATGAGAATTTCTGGGTAGTTTCGGGTTTGTCAGACCAAAGTTTGGTTAAGCGCTAATGCCGACGATGGTCGCGGGAATGGTGGTCCGTGGGGGGAGGGGAGAGGGGGGGGAGGGGGGATAACTAGCTAATATCCGATTGTACTCAGAGGTAATGGTCTCGTAAAGCTTGGAAACCACTGTACTAAAGAGACTGCATACACTACGCTTGGTCGTCCTCTTTTGCAGTACTAGTGCGCGGAGTGGGATACATACCAAATAGGATTAACAGAGTACATCGAGAAATTTCAAAGAAGAACAGCGCGTTTATGTTGAAGCCGACCTACATAAGTAGAAACGATCATGACAATAAAACAAAGGACGTCAGAGTTCCAAGAGAAAGATATAGGTGTTCGTTCTTTTCTTTTTACGCGTGCTTTTCGCAGGTGGAATAATAGAGAATTATTGTGAAGGAGGTTCTATGACGCCTCTGCCACGCACTGAAGTGTGATCTGCAGATTTGCCATGTAGATGTAGATGGGGGGATTGGGTATAAGTGATTTTTTGAAAAAATATTCAAATGTGTGTGAAATCTTATGGGACTTAACTGCTAAGGTCGTCAGTCCCTAAGCTTACACACTACTTAACCTAAATTATCCTAAGGACAAACACACACACCCATGCCCGAGGGAGGACTCGAACCTCCGCCGGGACCAGCCGCACAGTCCATGACTGCAGCGCCTGAGACCGCTCGGCTAATCCCACGCGGCGCTTTTTTTAAAATATAAGTTTGGGGCAGTAAAGAAACTCGCACGAAAGCAGTTAGACGACTCGTGACAAGAATAAAAAATCTTAGAAACAAAGCAAGTAGATACTACGGTCTGACTCACCAGGACGAAATGGGTTGGAAGGGCTGGCGGTCCTCGTCGCGAGACCCGCAGTGCGCCGCGACCGAGTACACGCAGTGACAGCGGCTGCTCCGAGCGCAGACGGGCGCGTTTCGCTAAGGAGGATGTGCCCTAAGTGGTGGTGACGTGGGCTGGCGCGCCCAGCGTGGGCAACTCTGACTGCCCTGCAAAACAAGCTGGTGCCGCTCTGGGAAGGGCGGCCCTCGCTTAGGGAGGAAAGGCGCGTCTCAGCTGGTGACAAGCACTGAGTGACGCCCGTCCTTGACCGCTTCGCTCCCGCGTTACGTCCTGACGCAGACCGCTTCTCACGCATACACCTACACTCATTAATAGTAATTATTCTCCCTGCTATGACAGGTTGTCACTCCCGTCACCTGGGAGTGATAATTACTATTAGAGCCGCATCAGATGATAGCGAGTTTGTAACTCCGGAATATAAGGGAGGTAATGACGTCGGATGACAGCAATAAAAAAGATACTTTCTCACTGTGAGCTCACGTAAGGTCCGTCACGTGCCACTCAGGGCGAAGTGGTTATTTCATAACCGCAGAGGAGGACGTGTTGGAGCCTTAATTTAACGAAGATGACATGTACAAGGTTTTCTAAAAATAAATACAGTTCTCACAATAATAAAGTTATTACCCGAGGATGACGACGGACCAAGGGGGAATTAGAAGTAGACTAGTGCAGGCAAAAGGGGCCATTCTCGCCAAGTAGACGTCGACTAGTATGAAACAAAAACCATAATTTGGCAATTAAATTTCTGAGAGTGTAGGTCTGAAGCACTGCACTGTGTGGAAGCGACACACGCACTCTGTAAAACTGGAAGAGAACTGAACCCTCTGACATGTAGTGTTGCGTAAGCAATGCTGAAAACGAAGTAGACTGATAGGACAAGAACCAAAGAGGTTCTTCGCGGCATCGGCGAGGAAAGTATGTCCAAAACATTGACTAGAAAGAGAGGTAGAATGGAAGGATAAGTGTTGTGAAATCAACAAGTAGTCTCCATTGTACTAGAGGGGGCCATACAGAGCAAAATTTTCGGCGACTGCAGACACTAAACCTCTTTGTAATCCCGAAATTAGAGCTTTTTCAACGACAGCGTTAAACCAAAAACTCGGAAGAATTACATGCAGAAATCAATGTAGATAAAAAACGATCTATGTTCTGCACAAATTGTAACCTAAACTTTGAGTTTGAGCAGTTGTTTCCCAAATTATCCACAGAAATAGCAATGCCCAATAAAGAGAATGGATAGCAACAGGTATAAGAATGTCCTGCCAGACCATGAAAAATCTCAATTCCATAAGAAAAATCCGTTACCAAAAATACAAAAAGATTTGCAAGATGCTGTCGCTCACCCTAAAAATATGTGAAAATGACAAAACAATACTAAGTACTGAAAGTAAAATTCAAAGCAGTCAGGAAACAGGGGGGTGGGGGGGGGGGGGGGGGGGGGGAAACAGAATCACAGTACGAAGCCTGAGTTTCTGTCGGCGTGTACAATGTTCAAGTAACTTCCGGGACTGCGACCGGGTGACGTCTTCGACAATCATCGGTATTCGACAAGAGCACAACCTAGGTATGCAGGACATTTCTGATAAGATAAAACACACACACATACACATATCGTAATCATTAGCGCCATCACACAACCAAACACGACCGACGTCAGAAGTTATTGACAGAGGAAATTAGTAACGAACGGGTGACGTAGCATTAACCTTGTCCCTCTGTACTTTGAGAAGCCAGAGAGCATTCCAAGCAGAATTTAAGCAAAAACCTCTATTGATAAGGTGACTTCCTAATTTAATTTCAACTGCTTCCTTAATAACACTGTCCCAATAGCTGGAAGTACGTGCCAGAATTTCACCCTTGCTGTACTCCATAGGATGGCCCTTGCCAAGACAATGTTCTGCTATAGCAGACTTGCCTGGCTGTTGTGAGCGTATGTAACGCTCAGGCTTGGCACAGCGGTCCTCCGATGTCCTGATAGTCTGACAAATATGTAACATGCCACAACTGCAACGAATACGATAGGCACACGCGTTACGCAAACCAAGATCATCCTTCACGAATTCTACAAAGTACCTAATCTTAGATGGACATCGAAAAACACATTTCACATCATATTTTCTCAACATACGACCAGCCTTGTTGTAAATGCTCCCTGCGTAAGGCAAAAAGACTGTAGGGTTCGATGCCACCTCGGTATTATCATCACTCAGCCGGTGCTCTCGATACTGTAACGCACTTCTGATCTGTTTTTCGCTACAACCGTTCTGACGAAAGGAGACCTCAACATGGGCTTTCTCAGCTGAAAAAGTCTCAGCGTCTGATATGACGTGGTACCTGTGAACCAAGGTACAAAGCACCCCTTCACATTGAGGCGGATGGTGACAACTGTCACCTTGCACATCCAAATGAATGTTCTTCCTTTAAAAGAATGTCCCAACATTCCATCAAACGTGCTCCTACCAACACGTCAACGAAGGGAAGGCAGCCATCCTTTTCCAGCCCTATAGTGAAAAGAATACTCGAGTGGATTGAATTTAGTTTTTCTAAAAAGACCCGTTCAAATTCTCACTACCATGAACCTAAACAACAAAAGTATCGTTTACATACCTGAAAATATACTCAGGTTTCGACTCGAACGGACGTTCCTCGATGACAATAATAACTGACAACAAGCTCCAACCCATCTGTCTGCTCATAGTACTGCTCACTGAATAAAAAGCAACGGGGACGTCAACCCATGTTGAAATAGATTCGTTAATTCAACAGGAAATCCAAGCTCAGTTAACTGCAACACCTCAGACAGAGGAACGCGAGTGAAGGGAGAGACCACATGAAAACTTACTAGAATATCAGAGTCACTTAAACACATTCCCTCTAATCAACTTAAGAAACGCGACGAGTTCTTAATGTCATGTTAATACCGACCTATTAGAAGGTTCAAGGTGTTTTGCTATACGATATATCGGAGCACTGTCGACCTAAGAGGAACCCCTTTCTTGTGGATCTTCGAAAAACTATGTAACCTAGAGGGGACAGCACGATAAGAATTAAGACTCCTGGTGGTCTTCAGCGACAAGGAACTTTTTTTCAAAACGTTGTTATTCTTTCTGTCAACATCTTTTGTAGGAGCAGCACCGATACTGCGATAAGCTGACTCAGAATGTAACATTGTTTTTTTTTAACGTAATCCTGCTTTTGCAACACAGCTGTTGCATTGCCCTTGTCTGCCGGTAAAATAACTATATCTGATTCCACTCTGCACAAACAGAAGGCAGCGCTCTAAGCTGCTGTGTGTTACTCTTGGTTTGACATGCCCCAGTCAACACACGGACATGCTTCCCTCCTAACATCCTCTGCAGCATCAGGACTTAGTTAAAAACAGCCTGTTCAGAAGGGATTAAAAAAACAGCAAGTGGAAACCTTTCGGGCGTCAGTGCAAAATTTAAACCTTTCCCTATCACGGATAAATCTAAGTCGCCAAAGAGATTTCTCCGTGAGAGTGATCTCAGAACGTAGACGTATAGGATTAGACTCCGAGGCACAGAAACCTTCAGTTACAGAATGAAATTCCCAGTCAGGCTGCGACCATGGAGTGCCTTGCAGCCAATCCCAAGAAAAGTCAGAATCTATCATTTATCAACATACACTCCTGGAAATTGAAATAAGAACACCGTGAATTCATTGTCCCAGGAAGGGGAAACTTTATTGACACATTCCTGGGGTCAGATACATCACATGATCACACTGACAGAACCACAGGCACATAGACACAGGCAACAGAGCATGCACAATGTCGGCACTAGTACAGTGTATATCCACCTTTCGCAGCAATGCAGGCTGCTATTCTCCCATGGAGACGATCGTAGAGATGCTGGATGTAGTCCTGTGGAACGGCTTGCCATGCCATTTCCACCTGGCGCCTCAGTTGGACCAGCGTTCGTGCTGGACGTGCAGACCGCGTGAGACGACGCTTCATCCAGTCCCAAACATGCTCAATGGGGGACAGATCCGGAGATCTTGCTGGCCAGGGTAGTTGACTTACACCTTCTAGAGCACGTTGGGTGGCACGGGATACATGCGGACGTGCATTGTCCTGTTGGAACAGCAAGTTCCCTTGCCGGTCTAGGAATGGTAGAACGATGGGTTCGATGACGGTTTGGATGTACCGTGCACTATTCAGTGTCCCCTCGACGATCACCAGTGGTGTACGGCCAGTGTAGGAGATCGCTCCCCACACCATGATGCCGGGTGTTGGCCCTGTGTGCCTCGGTCGTATGCAGTCCTGATTGTGGCGCTCACCTGCACGGCGCCAAACACGCATACGACCATCATTGGCACCAAGGCAGAAGCGACTCTCATCGCTGAAGACGACACGTCTCCATTCGTCCCTCCATTCACGCCTGTCGCGACACCACTGGAGGCGGGCTGCACGATGTTGGGGCGTGAGCGGAAGACGGCCTAACGGTGTGCGGGACCGTAGCCCAGCTTCATGGAGACGGTTGCGAATGGTCCTCGCCGATACCCCAGGAGCAACAGTGTCCCTAATTTGCTGGGAAGTGGCGGTGCGGTCCCCTACGGCACTGCGTAGCATCCTACGGTCTTGGCGTGCATCCGTGCGTCGCTGCGGTCCGGTCCCAGGTCGACGGGCACGTGCACCTTCCGCTGACCACTGGCGACAACATCGATGTACTGTGGAGACCTCACGCCCCACGTGTTGAGCAATTCGGCGGTACGTCCACCCGGCCTCCCGCATGCCCACTATACGCCCTCGCTCAAAGTCCGTCAACTGCACATACGGTTCACGTCCACGCTGTCGCGGCATGCTACCAGTGTTAAAGACTGCGATGGAGCTCCGTATGCCACGGCAAACTGGTTGACACTGACGGCGGCGGTGCACAAATGCTGCGCAGCTAGCGCCATTCGACGGCCAACACCGCGGTTCCTGGTGTGTCCGCTGTGCCGTGCGTGTGATCATTGCTTGTACAGCCCTCTCGCAGTGTCCGGAGCAAGTATGGTGGGTCTGACACACCGGTGTCAATGTGTTCTTTTTTCCATTTCCAGGAGTGTAGTTTTATTTTCTTGGCCACGTATGGATGATATTAACTTAAATCCATACCAAAAGGGAGTGGTTTTATTATCACTGAAGCTACTTTTGCTAATGAATTAATATTTTACTTACTGATTCTGAAACTATAGCCGTGAATGTGACGAGAAAAGCTAAAGTTCCACGTCCTTGGACCTGACGGACCGCCGTGTCGTCCTCGGCCAATGGTATCATAAGATGCGGCATGGATGGGATATAGTCAGCACACCGCTCTCCATATAACTGCCGGCTTTCTTGACCTCGAAACCGCTGCTAATCGGTCGAGTATCTCCTCAAGAGACTGAATGCACCCCATAACAGTCCTTCCTCCAAGCAAAAATTCATGCTCGTATCGGAAATCGAACCTGGCTCCCTCACATGGCAGCCAGCCGCGATGACCACTCAGCGACGGAGGTGTACGAGTACATTGATATATTCCTAAGAACTATCGGAAGCCAGAGAGTAACAAGCAGCCAATGAAAATATACGGTAAAACATCACAGACTGAAAACCCCTGGCTTAATGAATTTTCCAGTAAATGTAACTAATCCTGATTTCTTTTTAAAAAAAGAAAATAATTTCGAACAGGACTTCTTAGGTCTTCTCCAAAAGACCAAAGTAGTTCCATTGTAGAAATTTTCATAATGATTTTACAAAATCAGGCATCAACATCAAGAAAAAGGTTGTCACATTGACAGACTGCCAAGTCCGCTGGTTGTCTCCTGAAAAAGGCACTACATTGTGTAAGTAATAAGGACGTAAGAAACTGGAAGCATTTATCCCAAATATCCAAGGGCATAAAGACACACACGCCAGAAACAGGTCTGTTTTTGAAAGTTTCAGAATATCTCTATCCAGCAGGAGTGCATGGTTTTAAAAAACTTTTCCTTGGACGCTTGAAAGGTAACTCCAAAGCTACTACCCATAAAGCCTCGCTGGAATACATCACCCCGTCCATTCATTTAGAAGAGAATTCATTTACGTTGTTATTATTTTGAAATACAGAAGACGTGATCAATAGTAAAGATAATAAATGAAAATTGAAACTGCAGCTTTCTTATTTTCACTTAATCATTGCAAAGTAATAGAAGAAAATCAGTAAACCACCTATGCCCTTGGAATCTAAGCGTGTGAAATTGCATCTGGGTATTACGACCTAGAAGTGGTCTTGTTGGAAACGAAGAATATCAAATAATAATTAAACAAACTCCCTGAAGCATTTGATACGTCTGTGGAGTATAGGGAAGGGAGATTAAGATTTTTGCGTCCAACTGAGTACGATGTCATCAGAATACTAGTACAGTGTCTAGTTGGTGAAGGGACTCGACAGTGCCCTATCTTAAGGAACAGTGCGGCATTCGCCTTAAGCGATTCTGGGAAGTCAGAGTAAACCTCAAACCTGTTGACAGGACGGGCTTTACCTGAGCGAGAAGGCGTAATAGGTTCAGACCGGGCCATTCAGTCTTTGTTCATACCTCTGATATAAAAATAGCGGTAACATTCCCCGTGACTTTTCTGATGTTATTTCTCTTATATTTAAACAAATCTGATATTACTAACATCGTCATTGAAACGAAAAAAAAACGAAAAAAGTGTAAGTTAGAGTTAACCAACACGATACGCGTTCCAATCAGCCGCTATGGAATTGCACTGATGTGCACACATCCGACCTATTCTATCTCATGTTGTTATTGTTGTTGTGGTCTTCAGTCATGAGACAGGTTTGATGCAGCTCTCCATGCTCCTATCCCATAACACCCGTGATTGTTGCTATATCTAAGAATAAAAAAAAAACGCTAAGCATTTCTTTTTCTGAGAAATAAATGCAATTATTGAAACTAAGTGGAAGATACAAATCTCATTAATTGGGGTAAATATTAATTAAAATTAATTTGAGTTGTAGTTTTGACTTGTCCGTTTTGACCTAGTGACGTGGCGCAGTGTTAAGACATTGGATTCTTCGGCAGATAACATATATATGTGTATCTACTTATACAAGGGCGTACTGAAAAGTAATTTCTCCGAATTTTTTATTCTGTTCTCAATATAGATTGAGATGCTACATGGAACGCATGTTACTCGGTTGACTTTCCCGCTTCGCTGACGCAAGTTGCACTGCTCTGCCGATAGAGGGCTCCGAATTGTAGAGTGTAGACATGGCGGTGTGTAACGTAACTATGTCGCTGCGTGAGAAACAATGTGCTGTGAGTGGGTCCATACATGCAGCACGCTCTCTTCCAGCATGACAATGCCAGACCACACACAAGCTCAGCCACATCTGCAGTAATCCGACGCTTTGGGTTCACTGTGATCGAACATCCTCCGTACCGTCTCGACTAGGTCTTACCCGATTGTCATCTGTTTAAAAACATAAGAAATCCTTCGAGGACTTCAGTGTGATAGAGATGAAGCCGTGCAAGCAGAGGTTAGACTGTACAATCATGGTATCAAGAGACTGGTCTCTCATTGGTAGAAATGTATTCGTCCCCAGATCGACTATGTTTGAGAAATAAATATGTACACATGAAGAAAAAAGATGTAGAATGTTAATGAAGTTTGTTTTATTTTAATACTATTAACAGTTTTCACGTAAAAAATTCAGCGACATTACTTTCCGACACGCTTTCGTATGTCGTAAAATTGTACCATAAGTGGTTAACTGTTATATCGTAATGTTCCCTATACAGCTTGACAAATCTGATGGTACCGTGTGCTCTCTATCTTCAATTTTTGTGTGCGCATTACTTTTCGAACTGTAACAAATGTCGTGAAATTTGTCGTAACGCCGCTTCTAGAGCATTATTCGGCAAATAAACTATGGTTGTAAACATTTTGTACAGCTCTATTATTTATTATAAATGGAGACAGATGTGTATTAGGAAGTTACGCAGCTATGCATGCACAGCGTACAATGCGGAATAAAATTTTCGTGACTTTTTAAAAACCATCTGATCTGCTTTAGTGTTTACTCTTAAGACGCGTTGCGAGGCCATTATACGAAATCTAGACGTGTCGAGTATCAAATTTTGGACTTCAGTTCCAGATCTTGGCCAAAAATTGATAACTAGTACATGGGACGTAAGATGCAACAGACTCAATTCATTGTTAGACTAACGTTACAAAAATTACCAGTCCTACGCGTCTACGTTAAAGTGATGCGGAAAGCATATTTCCATGGAAACAGCTTCATAATTCAAAATTTTTCGAAACACTTAACTTTGTGTTATGATGTCGACGAACGAGTCGTCGCCTATGTTGACTGGTGGCCAATGCTAAACAGAAACATATAAATCACAGCAGGTTTGTCAGTAACGTCGATACGGTGCAGTACTGGATCTGCAACGACTAAAATAATTAGAAGTCGTTGGTAAAAAATAATAGATATTGTACTTAACTGGTTGTACAGGATTCTTCTTGGCTGCATACATATGATTATAAACAAATAGCTATTGAGGCCTCACTTAGGCCATACGTTACAAAGCGCCTTGTTAGAGGTTGCTTCCTATGAGCTGAAGACTATGCTACTTTACTACTACTTGACGTCCCGAGCAAGAGTGGACGAGAGCTCCCTGGAAACTCGATAGAAATCGCGGAGCGGTGATAGCGTCGCTGGTCGCGACTTGCGGATCCAACGATACTAATACGGATCGCAGGTCAATAACTGCAACCCGTAATAAGTATGGTATCGAACGTTGATACCACACTTTGTTTGAATTGGATAGTCAGCAGTTGTGACAAATGTTGAAATTTTTTATAATAAAACGGTCCCAAACGGATAAAGATGTTTCTTATTAGTGAACAGAGTCGACCATTGTTCTGGTCATCATCAGACCGCTTACTACATTGGGAGTCTGCTGACGATGGCGATCAGCAGGGACCACTATAGGAGGCATATAAGCACTGCTCCAGCATTATTCATCAGGTTGCCCTCCATGGGGTGGGTGCACGCAACGACTGTGGTTATATTGGGTTAGATAGAGCAGCAATCAGTCGTGGAATTAAGTTGCTTTCATATGACATTTATAGTCACAACGCATATCAGATTTCGACCTGTGTCAGCTCAACGTCGTTGAACTGTGTAAGCATTCACCTGAGCACGAACAACTGCTACAATTCCGCACTGCATTGATAATGACCTGACACAGGTCGAAATCTGATCTGCGTTGTGACTATAAATGTCATATTAAGGCAACTTAATTCTACGACTGATTGCTGCTCTATCTAACCCAATTAGTATTATGATTCTATCACCGAAAAATAAAGTAAGAATTATCACAGTTAAATCAAGAAACTTTATTATACAATTGCTGTTGTTTGAGTAACAGGAAGGATTACTTCATGTCCGTCTGTCTCCGCTTAAAATGGTACGGGCTAGAAATGTGTGAGGTTTTGTATATCTTATTTGACTCTACACCCACCATGTTTGAATTTTTGTAATGAGATATTTTCGCCGCATGGATGGCATTCCAATACAATTCACAGAAGAAATGTCATTTGTTCGTTGGAAAATGACTGTTTAGAAGAACACATGTTCACTGGTAATTTCATAATACAGTAGTTTTTCTCTTACTGTCCGTTTATTAAAATAAGTGTATACTCGTGTTATACTCAAAATGGTTATTGCTGCAATCTGTGTGCACAACGGAAGGTCATAGAAATATATTAGAAAATAAAAAACAGCAATTGTGTCACTATTATGTACTGACAAGTGACAGCGTATCATTTTGCAGGCTTGGTTGGTTGAAGGGTTATTAGCTAAGGCAGCAAGTCATGCCAGAAGGTCATGTAGGGGCCAAACATGTCGCTGGCCGTTCTCAGAGGCTCCGCCAACACCAGGTAGCTGCGTGAGGACTCGTCATACTCTGGCCACGCCTCCGTCACCAGGGAGCCCAACTCAGGGGTAGGATTACTGCAAAAACAACAACAGCACCAATCACACGACTGGGCGCAAGGCTCCTCCTAATCAGTAATATCTGGAGATATATTTCAATTGGTTTGTTGGCAAATTCTCAATTTCTTTCTGCAATACAATTTTGCTGCGTAAAAAGCACTAGTAATAATAATAGATAAAAGATCAAAATAATAAGATACTAAACAAAAGTCATTTTAAAAGCTGTGTGATCTAGAACTTCAGCAGAAAATCTAATCTATTTACATTTAGATCACACAAATTAGCAGAAAAACAACTCAAGGCATGGAAGTGTCAAATATCTAACACAGCCCATTCATCGCATTTCATTTGTAAGTGCAATTCAGGGTTTTCACTTCGTCCATTCACACACTGTGTTTCTGTAGTTCACTGCGAAGGAAAGCCTTCTGGGACGTGGAACTGTTCAATTATGCAGCAACAGGCAGGAGCAGCCACTGCAGTACAGTATAGTATAGTATACTAATACTAAACTGTGACTAATGTTAATCTACCCCACACTAATCTTTGCAATATTTACTCCCATATTATTCGATGTATGTGTGTTAGCAGAAAACTGGCCCCTTAACAAGATCACTGCTCCTCCTCTTTCCCTACTCAGCTTCGGTTTTTTCTGTTACTTCTTCATATTAGCATTTACATAATTTCACGCAGAACACTGCCAGCTGCTTTTACTGTGACAGAGTCAAAGTCTTTTTAATACGAAGAGTGGAGTTAACTGTAATTTTGATCCGTGAGTCCAAATTCTGGAAGGAGTGGCTAACAAGGTACTGTTTTACCTGATTTTTGAATATCTGGGAGTTTCTTTCTCCTGTATAATTTCAACCGGCATACTGCTGTAGGATTTTTCAACAGAATACAGAACTCCATTGAGAATCCAAGATCGGAATACATAGCCTAGATTGAAATTATTTTTTCTTATAGGTCATTGCGGTTTAGAATTTCACAGTTCATCTAAAATTCATTCTTATTACTATCTAAAGTAGCATTAAGGCTTGTCTCATAATTAATACTTTCCCCGAAGACAGTTATGCAAGATCTTCGTTTATGAACTGAACGCGATATTCAACCTGTACACATCAGTAGATTTATTTATTTATTTGTTTGCTTCTTTTCCCAGGAGACTCTGCCTTCGGGCGTTGTGTAAAACTATGGAATTTACCACTTGTCTCCTTTATAACCTCTCAAAATGTTTGAAAACGATTGAAAATTTCACTCACATGAAGACTAAAAAGTAGAAAATAATTATTGTTTAAATATTTTTAAAATGTTGTTGTTGTCTTCAGTCCAGAGACTGATAGGATGCTGCTCTCCAAGGTTCTCTATCCTGTGCAAGAATATCACATTTTTAAATCGGATTAAGAAGTAAAAAATAATTTCTTCTACCCCATATAGATTTATTTACTGACTGCAAGAGATAAATGTGCCAAGTTTGGTAGAAATTGATTCACGCGTTACAGAGATGGACTGCTTTGCCGCTGTCTTCACACTGTCTCCCCCCTCCACCCACACCCCTCTCCCCCGCCTGTCTCCTTCGAACACCATCATCCCCATAAAATGCACACAGAGACAGGAGAGGAGCTACGCTGGTTGCCTACACAATTCTAGATATTAGCTGTACTTTCATCAAAATAATCAGGAAAATTTTGAATATCTCCTCTAATTTAACTTCGCCTTCTATTTCTCTGTTCGCTCTTCCACCTGCCTCATCACACCCTGTCCTATTCCACCTGCCCCCTCCCATCCTGTACCTCTTCCACATGCCTCCTCGCAACATGTCCCTCTTCCACTTTGCTTTTCATATCCTCTCCCTATTCCTCCTCCCACACTCTCTCTCTTCCACCTGCCTTCTCAAATTCTCTTCTTTTTTCATCTGCCCTACAGCTCGCCCATCTCTCTGTCCATCTCCCGCACCTCTGTCCATCCCCTCTCCCTCACTCTCAATGTCCATCTCCTTATCCCCTCTCTTTATCCATGACCTGCGTTATATGTGCACCAAGTTTGGTAGTAATCAAGCCAATGGAGTAAGAGGTGGTGTGGAACATATAAGGGGCGACCAAAAATTTCCGTTTGAGAGCGCATAACCATTCGAGGGCTGGCAGAGGTTCTGGACATCAGCTTCGGTAGCGTGGAACACATTATCCAGGAAGAGTCATGCTGTTGTAAAGTCTGCAACTAGAGAATACATGGGCGTTGAATACCGGACAAGAAAGAAACCGGATGGATGTTTCCCTGAAGCACATGATGCGTTTCAGCGTTGAAGGCTGAAGGGTCTCTTTAAATAATAAAAATATGGACTGAAGTACTCTGTTTCTGATTGTAGGCCTGAGCTGTGATAATGAACTGTCGTAATGAAACTTGTACTGTCGTAATATGAAAGGTAAGCTGCACTGTTAAAGTAATTAATTGTCGTAATGAAAAGGGAAATATTTCATACAGTAAAATTTAGCAATCTGACTGGAAGAATCTTGAACAGTGTAAACTGCCTGAATAATTAACTTGGACATGAAACCTAGAGTAATTGGCTTTGCAAAATTTGATTAACTGTTGGCCCTGATTGAATAAATAAAAGAATTCGTAATCATATCTACTTACCTCTATTCTGTACGCGTTGCAGTACTGCTCTCTCTTGCGCGCCGCTATGCTAAAGCTGCAAATTACTGTATCTACGCAGAGACACTCGAGACGTGAAATGAGTTCTCTGTTAATTGCAAATCGAACAGTTTATCCAACAAATTTGGTTGGATAATCCATAAAAAAGAATTGTAAGATAAAGGATGGTAAGAAAATGGAATATGCGCAAAAATGACAACACTATTTTGTGTGTGTGTGTGTGCTGAGAAAAAGAGCTGAATGCAGATTTTAAATTTAATGAACTTCTCAGCATCACAGACAATATAGTTTCCTGTCTCTCATATCTAACAACTTTCAGTACAAGTTAGTTCAATGGCGCAGCAACAGTGAAAACAAAGTAACATTATTGTATTTACCTTACATTCAATTAGATTTTTTCCTTCACAAACCAGTTTCATAATCATGTCAATTGAAAAAGATGATAAACTGAGACATTTAATTTGAATCATAGTATTACTATATTACTCACTAACACTGCTCAGTATTATCAGCCTAACTCTATTACAACTGAATTTCAACTCTCTATCTCCACCAAAGGTAAACGGAATCTGCTCTACTGCGCCCTCGCGCAGCTCAGAGACACTCAATTTCTACGATACAGCTTACAATATCGCTGCTCGCTCATAATCGATTCAGAAAACAAAAATGCATATGCCAAAATTATAGATGACAAGTATCAAGGCAACACGTTCATTGAGCGCGTTGCTGGAGGCAACGAAAGCTTAGGCCACCAATGGGAACCGGAGTAGAAAGCGCCAACAATGCAAAGATGTCATCGATCGTCCAATCGACCAAAGAAATTCAAGAGCCACCTATCTGCTGGAAAGTTGATGTTCAGCCTATTCTTTGATTATTGGACCCATTATTTACTGATTTCAAGAAACGTGGTGTGTCAATCACTAGAGGTATGTACAGTGCAACGCTGCAGAAATTACGCCGTGCAATTAAGACGAAAAGTCTGGGAAAACTGCGACAATGGAAGCTGCAGCTTCATGATAATGCATGTCCCCATACCACAAATGTCGTGCCTCACAAGTTACGGTAACTCAAGTAGGAGACACTTCCTATAGTCCTGATCTCTCCCCATGCGATTACCACGCCCTCGGATCCTTAAAAAAGACCTTGAAGATCGACGATTCCTGTCGGACGAGGATGTGCAGCAGGCAGCCACGCACTTCTGCACGCAGTAAAGTACAGTGTTTCACCAAACAGGTATCTTATCAAATGTTCAAATGTGTGTGAATTTCTAAGGGACCAAACTGCTTAGGTCATCGGTTCCTAAACTTACACACTAATTAAACTACATTATGCTAAGAACAACACACACATCCATGCCCGAGGGAGGACTCGAACCTCCGGCGGGAGGGACCGAGCAGTCAGAGACATGGCGCCTCTAACCGCACGGTCTCTCGGCGCGGCTGGTATCTTATCTTCAACTTGGGTGTCGAAGGGATGATTTCCACAGAGCTCCCAAAGATTTTGCTTAATTTACATACCGATTCTGAACTGTAGCGTCTTCGAACGGAAACTTTTTGATCGCCCGTTATACACACATATAAACATACATAAGCCCATTTTTGTAATGTATATAAATCGAGAAACTTAAAAATAACGTTGAATGCTAGGAAATCTTTTCAATCGTAAACTAATCTACTTTCAAACAACAACAACTTTCCAGCGTCACACAGTAATAGATTTCCAAAAATTATCTGGCGTTCTAATATGAATGAAAAATCTTACCTATATTTCTCATACTTTTATGAGTGAAAATATTTAACTACATCCATACTGTACGAAACATTTGTATCTATGGTTTTGTTACGTAAGCGCAGAACGCGCTGCATTCTTCCCACTTCTTTTCATTATTTTAGCTAATTGGAATTCATTTAAGTTCTTTTCGCAGAGACCGGCGCCATTTATAATTCCTATGAAATAAATGTGTTACATTTGTAGCTTTTCAGTCAATTAACTATCCATTTGTTATTTTTTATAGGAATAGTTAGTAATCCATATGACGAAAAATGTTCTGCGTTATATAGCGATCTTCGACAGAGTTTTCTTTCGGAACTGTAACGTGTATTCGCTGACTACCAAACAATCGATCGATAAATGGGTTTTAATTCAAGTGTGTGGTCAATAACAAAATTCTAACTACTTACGTAAATAAATTTCGTTTATGTGAACGGTCTCAGATAAAACGTGTATACAATATGTATATTTCTGTCAGCGCTGGTAGAAAGCAGTAAATAAATTGGTAGAAAAATTTACTGCGTTTCTTGACTGGGAGTCTTCGATAACGAATCATAAATTGTGAATAATGGTGGACGCTGCCGCGGACATGTCGCAGTTAATTGTGATTTTTTTTCACTGAATAACAACCACCGTCAATGCGGTAGGAAAATATTTACAATACCAAAAAAGATAAACAGTTTTGCTAATACATCATTTATTCACGTTGCTGACTCAAGATCTCGCATCTCCTGAAATATTTGTATCACAATGGTTCAAATGACTCTGAGCACTATAGGACTTAACATCTGAGGTCATCAGTCCCCTAGAACTTAGAACTACTTAAACCTAACTAACCTAAGGATATCACACACATCCATGCCCGAGGCAGGATTCGAACCTGCGACCGTAGCAGCAGCGCGATTCCAGACTGAAGCGCCTAGAACCGATCGGTCACAGAGATTGGCATTTGTATCAGACCACAGGCTTCTTATCACAAGGCATTCAGCGTAGCATTCTCCACTATCCGTGTAATTCTGAGACATACTGTACGTGTATGAGACATGATGCGTGATTAAATAAGAGTTACATTTCAATAACGTATATTTTAAACCAGTAGTAGACATAGGAGGAATCTGGAAAATAGGAATGAGAGGATAAGATTTAGTGCACTGAACACCCAAATGCCAACTGAATCGTTCTTACGTACAAATTAGGTACTTACGGTTAAATATAATTTATAATGATTCTAGATGACAGTTCACAGTGAAAAATATAATTCTTTATCAAAATATTTTTGTTTGTGGTTAAATTATATAACCAAAATATCCTGTAAAATTCAAGCAAAACATTAAAAAAATATAATTAATGAATGAGAAATTTGACCTTTTCATGTCATCAGTCTTTCAAAGGGTTTAACATCATGTTCCGTATCTTCCTACTTTGTTCTAATTTTACTTTATACGTCGCTGCTACTCGATAAATTGTCTGTAAATATTGTAATCTTGGTTTACTGACCTACTCCATCTACAGACGTTTCCACTTCAAAGTTAGTACGTACTACATAATTTATCCTATTGCCACTGTTGTTCTGTCTGTGCACAGCAAGCTGTGCGGCGAACCAAAGTGTACTTTGGAACGGAAATTATAGTTCGGGGTGAAGAAATAAAAGCTTCGAGTTTGCCCATTCTGTCACTTAAAACGTCTTGGAAGAACATTGGAACGGAACGGATAGAAAAGACAGAAGAGATCCAACGAGTAGTGGCGAGTTCCGCCACCGGATCGTTTAGTCGGCGCTATAACGCTGCAGAGGTGCTGAACACTCTCCACTAGCAGACAAGGGAGGCTTTATGCATCTCTGGGAGGTTTACTATTGAAATTTCGAGAGGCCGCTTTCAGGGAAAAACCTGAAAAAGTATTACTTCCTTCAACATCCATTCGCGAAATGCCCACCCAGAGAAAATTCAAGAATTTAGAGCTAATACAGAAGCTTATCGACAATCATTCTTCCCACACGCCAGCCGCCAGTGGAACAGGAAAGGGGGAGGCAGTTGGTGGCACCAGAAGTACCTTCCGCAACAGTCCGTTAGCAGTATTGATGTAGATGAAGATGTATCTTACAGTCAATTAAATTAAAACAAGTGAAATGGCATGCAGTCGAATCAAATCATTAAACTTTGACGGAATAACATTAGGAAATGAGATACTAAACTGATAGATGAGTTTTGCTATTTGAACAGAAAGTTAGGAAATCTTTTCTGAAGGTACTTATTTAAATTGTAGCCTTGTACAGAAGTGAAACCAGGACGGTAAACAATCAGACAAGAAGAGAACTGAAGCTTTAGAATACTGAATGCTGAATACTGAATGCTGAATACTGGGCGGGTGTATCGGATAACTGAAGAGGGGTTATTGAATTAAAATGGCTCTAAAATGGTTCAAATGGCTCTAAAGACTATGAGTCTTAACATCTGAGGTCATCAGTCCCCTGGACTTAGAACTACTTAAACCTAACTAACCTAAGGACATCACACACATCCATGCCCAACGCAGGATTCGAACCTGTGACCGTAGCAGCAGTGCGGTTCCGAACTGAAGCGCCTAGAATTCTCGGCCACCGCGGCCGGCTGGTATTGAATTCAATTGGGCAGAAAAGCGATATACGGCGCAACAAAAAGGAATCGCTTAGTAGAACACATCTTGAGGTATCAATTTAGTAATTATAGGAAGAGTGAGGCGATAAAATCTCTAAAGAGAGCGCAAAGGTAGATTAAAGTAAGCAGATTCAGATGGATGTAGGTCATAGGGGTTGTTCTGAGATAAAGAGGTTGGACAGGATAGAGCAGCGCGGAGAGCTGCATCAAACCCGTCTTCGGACTGAAGACCACAACAACAACAACAACATACGGTACGCAGCGTGTCTTAGCAATTTACCTATTGACCTGTCTCTCTGTGAAGGGCTATACATAAAGAACTTACTTCCAGTGTTTTCAAACAATCTGTCTATACCCAGGGAACAACGCTGGAACACCAAACTGAGACCCTTCAAAGCTTCGTAAAGCTGGTTGGCACTGTCCTTCTTCCGACTTGTGCAGTATGAACGTACATCGAGCTTGTAACTTTGACGAGTGTTCGTGCACTATTGTGTTTCTGTTCTTGTAGACGAGCGCACGATGAAACAAGGCAGATGAAAATCGGTGCGGCACGTTGCCTACTTCTCTCAGGTAACAAGAGGGGGCTGCCGACCTTAAAATCCTGGATCACCGTCAAAAATGTCACACATTCTCACTCAGTTGGACACTTCGGCAACATGTGTGCATTTTCGAGATAATGACACACGGAATGCAAATCGGCAACTGAACACTAGCACATCCCCTACTCTTTCATACTAAATTCATGAGATAGCACTTCATCCAGTTCTTGATGATCCATGAGAATGGTATTTTGTCTCCGTAGTTTCTAACACTACAGGAGCCATGTCTGTGGGAGATCGGACAGGTTTGCGCGACCTTATTGCTATGATGACGGATGCCTTGCCCAATGGCTCACCGTGCTTTTGTTCTATAGTACCACTTCCCACATGTATACAGTATCTCATTTTTTTTGTTTTCCCAGAATTAACGGTTCACATCAATAGGCTACCTAAATTGCAAACTCTTTACATTCTGTCCTTCTATTATCGAAGGATAATGGAGAAAATATGTGCACACTAAAACAAAAAACGACTCACGATGAAGGAAACGTCCGAACGGGATGGAAATCGGTAGATGTGATGTACGTGTACAGACAAAAAAAGACCACAGTTTCAGAAAAAATTGATGTTTTATTAAAGAGAAAAAGCTTCATGAATTGTCTAAGTCAATAACGCTTTGGTCCACCTCTGGTCTGACACTGATTGATAGTTTCCGATGTCCTTCTGAGAATATCGCGTCTAATTCCGTCCAGCTGGCGCGCTACATCGTCAAAATCCCGAGCTGATTGGCGGCAGCCGGCCGTTGTGGCCGAGCGGTTCTAAGCGCTTCAATCCGGAACCGCGCGACTGTTACGGTTGAAGGTTCGAATCCTGCCTCTGGCATGGATGTGTGTGATGTCCTTAGGTTAATTAGGTTTACGTTGTTCTAAGTTCTGGCGGACTGATGACCTCAGATGTTAAGTCACATAGTGCTCAGAGACATTTCAACCATTTTGATTGGCGGCATTCCTCTGGCCCTTATGCAAGCAGTTATTCTGCCTAGTGTTGATTGATAGACTTGTTGAATCTCCTCGTTATGGAATTCGTGACGAATTCTGACCACCTGGAGAGTTAGATCGTCAAAAGTCCCGAGCTAGTCGGCAGACCTCATAATTCTCCAAACTTTCTCAGTTGGGAAGGGGTTCGGCGAACTTGGGTGATGGGTCAAATGGTTCAAATGGCTCTGAGCACTATGCGACTTAACTTCTGAGGTCATCAGTCGCCTAGAACTTAGAAATAATTAAACCTAACTAACCTAAGGACATCACACACATCCATGCCCGAGGCAGGATTCGAACCTGCGACCATAGCGGTCGCTCGGCTCCAGACTGTAGCGCCTAGAACCGCACGAACTTGGGTGACCAGGGTAGTATTTCACGAGCACGAAGACAAGCAATAGAAACTCTTACCTTGTGCCGGTGAGCATTATCTTGCTGATTTGTAAGCCGAGGATGGCTTACCATGCAAGACAACAAAGCTGGTCGTAAAACATCGCCGACGTACACTATGCGATAAGGATGGCACCGATGACAACCAATGGGGCTCTGATGTGAAGTGAAGTGGCACCCCAGACCGTCACCTTTGGTTGTGGGGCAGTAAGGGGGGTTGACAGACGGGTTGGTGTCTCACCACTGTTTGGAGCGTCTCAGACGAGTCTTCCTGACCCCGCCGTGAATCGAACCAGGACCCCGTGCTCGGGAAGCTAGAACGCGACCGCGACACCACGAGCTGCAGACTCCAGTCAAAGAGATTCCAGGGCGAAAACAAGCAGGAGTGACGGGGTGTCATTTCTCTTGATGGCAGGACTCCTTTGGCTGTAATCTGCGGCACCCTCATGTCGACGATATTCTACAGCCCGTCTTTCTGCCCTTCATGGCAAGCCCTCCTGGGCTCATACTTCAGCAAGATGTTTACCGCCCGCACACGGCGAGAGTTCCTACTGCTCTCCAAACAGAGAACATTTGGAGCATTATGAGCGTCTACGCCAACTATCTCGGAGTTTTGACGATAACCATGGACCTTGCCGTTGGTGGGGAGGCTTGCGTGCCTCAGCGATACAGATAGCCGTACCGTAGGTACAACCACAACGGAGGGGTATCTGTTGAGAGGCCAGACAAACGTGTGGTTCCTGAAGAGGGGCAGCAGCCTTTTCAGTAGTTGCAAGGGCAACAGTCTGGATGATTGACTGATCTGGCCTTGTAACAATAACCAAAACGGCCTTGCTGTGCTGGTACTGCGAACGGCTGAAAGCAAGGGGAAACTACGGCCGTAATTTTTCCCGAGGGCATGCAGCTTTACTGTATGATTAAATGATGATGGCGTCCTCTTGGGTAAAATATTCCGGAGGTAAAATAGTCCCCCATTCGGATCTCCGGGCGGGGACTACTCAAGAGGATGTCGTTATCAGGAGAAAGAAAACTGGCGTTCTACGGATCGGAGCGTGGAATGTCAGATCCCTTAATCGGGCAGGTAGGTTAGAAAATTTAAAAAGGGAAATGGATATGTTAAAGTTAGATATAGTGGGAATTAGTGAAGTTCGGTGGCAGGAGGAACAAGACTTCTGGTCAGGTGACTACAGGGTTATAAACACAAAGTCAAATAGGGGTAATGCAGGAGTAGGTTTAATAATGAATAGGAAGATAGGAATGCGGGTAAGCTACTACAAACAGCATAGTGAACGCATTATTGTGGCCAAGATAGATACGAAGCCCACACCTACTACAGTAGTACAAGTTTATATGCCAACTAGCTCTGCAGATGACGAAGAAATTGAAGAAATGTATGATGAAATAAAAGAAATTATTCAGATAGTGAAGGGAGACGAAAATTTGATAGTCATGGGTGACTGGAATTCGAGTGTAGGAAAAGGGAGAGAAGGAAACGTAGTAGGTGAATATGGATTGGGGGGAAGAAATGAAAGAGGAAGCCGCCTGATAGAATTTTGCACAGAGCACAACTTAATCATAGCTAACACTTGGTTTAAGAATCATGATAGAAGGTTGTATACATGGAAGAACCCTGGAGATACTAAAAGGTATCAGATAGATTATATAATGGTAAGACAGAGATTTAGGAACCAGGTTTCAAATTGTAAGACATTTCCAGGGGCAGATGTGGACTCTGACCACAATCTGTTGGTTATGACCTGTAGATTAAAACTGAAGAAACTGCAAAAAGGTGGGAATTTAAGGAGATGGGACCTGGATAAACTGAAAGAACCAGAGGTTGTACAGAGTTTCAGGGAGAGCATAAGGGAACAATTGAAAGGAATGAGGGAAAGAAATACAGTAGAAGAAGAATGGGTAGCTCTGAGGGATGAAGTAGTGAAGGCAGCAGACGATCAAGTAGGTAAAAAGAAGAGGGTTAGTAGAAATCCTTGGGTAACAGAAGAAATATTGAATTTAATTGATGAAAGGAGAAAATATAAAAATGCAGTAAATGAAGCAGGCAAAAAGGAATACAAACGTCTCAAAAATGAGATCGACAGGAAGTGCAAAATGGCTAAGCAGGGATGGCTAGAGGACAAATGTAAGGATGTAGAGGCTTATCTCACTAGGGGTAAGATAGATACTGCCTACAGGAAAATTAAAGAGACCTTTGGAGATAAGAGAACCACATGTATGAACATCAAGAGCTCAGATGGAAACCCAGTTCTAACCAAAGAAGGGAAAGCAGAAAGGTGGAAGGAGTATATAGAGGGTCTATACAAGGGCGATGCACTTGAGGACAATATTATGGAAATGGAAGAGGATGTAGATGAAGATGAAATGGGAGATACGATACTGCGTGAAGAGTTTGACAGAGCACTGAAGGACCTGAGTCGAAACAAGGCCCCCGGAGTAGACAAAATTCCATTGGAACTACTGACGGCCTTGGGAGAGCCAGTCCTGGCAAAACTCTACCATCTGGTGAGCAAGATGTACGAAACAGGCGAAATACCCTCAGACTTCAAGAAGAATATAATAATTCCAATCCCAAAGAAAGCAGGTGTTGACAGATGTGAAAATTACCGAACCATCAGTTTAATAAGCCACAACTGCAAAGTACTAACACGAATTCTTTACAGACGAATGGAAAAACGAGTAGAAGCTGACCTCGGGGAAGATCAGTTTGGATTCCGTAGAAATACTGGAACACGTGAGGCAATACTGACCTTACGACTTATCTTAGAAGAAAGATTAAGGAAAGGCAAACCTACGTTTCTAGCATTTGTAGACTTAGAGAAAGCTTTTGACAAGGTTGACTGGAATACTCTCTTTCAAATTCTAAAGGTGGCAGGGGTAAAATACAGGGAGCGAAAGGCTATTTACAACTTGTGCAGAAACCAGATGGCAGTTATAAGAGTTGAGGGACATGAAAGGGAAGCAGTGGTTGGGAAGGGAGTAAGACAGGGTTGTAGCCTCTCCCCGATGTTATTCAATCTCTATATTGAGCAAGCAGTAAAGGAAACAAAAGAAAAATTTGGAGTAGGTATTAAAATCCATGGAGAAGAAATAAAAACTTTGAGGTTCGCCGATGACATTGTAATTCTGTCAGAGACAGCAAAGGACTTGGAAGAGCAGTTGAACGGAATGGATGGTGTCTTGAAGGGAGGATATAAGATGAACATCAACAAAAGCAAAACGAGGATAATGGAATGTAGTCGAGTTAAGTCGGGTGATGCTGAGGGTATTAGATTAGGAAATGAGACACTTAAAGTAGTAAAGGAGTTTTGCTATTTGGGGAGCAAAATAACTGATGATGGACGAAGTAGAGAGGATATAAAATGTAGACTGGCAATGGCAAGGAAAGCGTTTCTGAAGAAGAGAAATTTGTTAACATCGAGTATAGATTTAAGTGTCAGGATGTTATTTCTGAAAGTATTTGTATGGAGTGTAGCCATGTATGGAAGTGAAACATGGACGGTAAATACTTTGGACAAGAAGAGAATAGAAGCTTTTGAAATGTGGTGCTACAGAAGAATGCTGAAGATTAGATGGGTAGATCACATAACTAATGATGAAGTATTGAATAGGATTGGGGAGAAGAGAAGTTTGTGGCACAACTTGACCAGAAGAAGGGATCGGTTGGTAGGACATGTTCTGAGGCATCAAGGGATCACCAATTTAGTATTGGAGGGCAGCGTGGAGGGTAAAAATCATAGGGGGAGACCAAGAGATGAATACACTAAGCAGATTCAGAAGGATGTAGGTTGCAGTAGGTACTGGGAGATGAAGAAGCTTGCACAGGATAGAGTAGCATGGAGAGCTGCATCAAACCAGTCTCAGGACTGAAGACCACAACAACAACAACAAGACACTAAATGGACAGAATTTGGCACTATATCCCTCAGCAGAAGATCCAACAACTTTATCAAAGCCAAGCCGAATAACTGCTTGCATACGGGACAGATGTCGACCAATGCGTTATTGGCTTGCTCAGTTTGTGAGGTTCTTCCGCTTGAATAAAACAGCCAGTTTTTCTGTAAGTGTAGTCATTTGTTTCTCTGTAGTACATCACATCTAATGATTTCCACTCATTAGCGTAATGCCTTCGTGGTTCATCTTTTTTTAATTTTATTTGTCTTAGACTGTACTTATGGAGGTAAATACGAGACGACTAGCCAGAAGCGTCTACATGCACAGGGTTGTACCGGCCACAAACCCCTCACTGTGGCTACGTAAAAGCTACAAAAAATGCACAGTGTACACACAATTAGTTCGCATCAGTTATTTTACTGTTATAAAACTTTCTTATACAGTATTATTACTGTTACTATTACTATTGTTATTATTATTATTATTGAATAAATGCTTATTGGTTCACGGCAACACATGCAGGCTGCTGAAGCTCACTGACGCAAGGTAAGTACTACAGAATACACAAACCACTGACGACCAAGCCGTGTCATTCCCCGCTGCCCCATGAACACTTGTCGTCGTGACTCAATTGTTGTGCAAGTTCAAAAGTAACGTGTCATAAGACACGTTAGTACTCCGAACTGGGATTCCGCAGCCCCAAAGACATTTACACTGACATTGGTCAAAATAACTAAGTTCTACAAGGACCCGGAATCCCCTTTCCAGGATGGAATGAAAGATGGTTAAAAAGAATTTACAAGAACGAACGGTGAGGTGCGAGAGGCATCAGTTCAATTGGCTGGCCGCAGGAGGATAATGGGCAGCGGTCTGTGCATCGCTGGTGTAGAATTTACTTTCTGAGAACTGGTTAGCGAAATTTAACAAAAAAAATCTGGTCTTTGCCAGCTGCGACATAGTCGCGTATATGAACAGTGATCCAATACTGTCAAATGTTTTTTATTCCAGTCTTTGATCACAATATCAATTCTTTTGTCGATGACCGGTTTCAGTCATATCTGAGGATAGTCACTACTGACTCAAACCGGTCATCGTCAAAAGAACTGATATTGTGATCAAAGACCGGAATAATAAACATTTGAAATCTAGACTTGGGTGATGATGTTCTGAACCAACTCCATCTCAGTATTACCTACTGTTGACAGCAACATGCAGTCGTCCCCCAAATGCTAGCGGAATCAGATTTTAAGGTCGTCTGACCGAATGAGGACGGTTGGGGGGGGGGGGGGGGGGGGGAGGTAGGAGATGATATTTCATCCACACTTCTAGACAGCACGTGACAGTGGTAGTTTGCCCTTTCAACAATGCCACTAAATCTCCAGTTCGGACGTTCAGCTAAAGGTTCACGTCAGGCCAAAGCCAGAAATGTTCCTCACAAGATGCTGCGGCAGCCGTGTTACCCGCTCTTGTCCAGTCGGAACTTGAGCTCCGTCTCTACGACCTAACTGCCTTCAATTCTGTGGTCTGCAGCTTCAGCAATGCTCAGACAGTTAGATGCTGCATGCTGTAGCTATCCATTGATGACCGTTACTATGCTCGCTGCACTCGACAGTAATTACAATACAACTGAGTTGTTATCTGAAAGGGATATTGGTTATTACCGTTTGAACGGAAATAATAAACGGTGCATCTCACTTGAATTTATATTTCAAAACTGTGATGTCACCATTTTAGCGCTATTTGAGTTTAATACATGGTGGGCAAAATACAACAAGCCCAGAAGAATATTTTTGCGATTGAAGACAAGCAACCCAACTGACAAGCAACCCAACTTAAGCATCCCCAGCTGTGGCCGATGATGTGAGTTGGATTGCCTGCCTTAAGATGCATGAAACTTTTTTCTGTGTCTGGTGTATAAAATGCTCGTCGAGCAACAGTTATTTATTGCATTATCAAGACAGCTAAACTGTAACAGTGACGCTGCTCCCAGCAGTCCATACACAAAGTGCGTTGTGCACATGCGTGTACGAGAATGTCACATTTGAACTTTTCCCTATAATTCTATCTTGTATCCTGTCCAAGACTGTATAATTAACAGCCGGCAGTACCTCTGAAATACGAGTAAGCTGTGCTTGCCATTTTTGACTAAGTGGACTTGGATCCCAGACGCACGAAGTGGCACTATAACCAAAACTGCAAGTAGCTACAGATATCAAACGATATTAAGCTAGTAACGAGTGGGTCAGTATGTCTTTTACTTTTAATTACTTCCTTCTAGAATCACAAACTCGTGCAATGGTTATTAGGTTTTAGTCAAACACCTATTTTTTCCTTTTAGGAGAGGCATTCTTTGTAGTTTAGGAAGCCTAAGACGTATCAAAGCTGCATGAGAGGCGTTACTTACTTGTATTTAGCGAAATTGGCAAACATAGCTGTCATCTGGTCTCTGATAAGAGCACTATCCGATTTTGGATCGGGTTGCGATGCTGGAAACAGGTACAGTGTATCATCACCATGAGACGCCCCTGAAATAACACGAAGCATGGAACAGTCAATACATTGATTTCAATGTGCTTACGTCGGGTAAGCGCTAATAATAATAAGTTAAGCACAATCAAGAAAAGAGGAAATAAGTAACAGGGTAAGTGAATAATCATTGAAAATAACCAACTAAGATGCCTCCCAAAGTGAAATAGTGTAATCTACTCAATATTCTCTACTTCAAAGTAGAGATGGCGGTTATCGCTGAAACAACCTGAGTTCGGTTACATCGGTTTGTTTTAGCACCAGTTTAACCTGACTGTTAAAACCGTTCAAAATAACCTATTTCTGAAATAACCTATTTTTGGTCCTTTATTGCTGCTGTTCCCTGCAATAAACGTGGAAATTGAACCAAGAATGAAAAATTTTGACTCTCGCAGTTTCAAGATGCATAGAATCAAAATCCTCTTTAATACCCTTTTATACCTGTACTACACTCCTGGAAATTGAAATAAGAACACCGTGAATTCATTGTCCCAGGAAGGGGAAACTTTATTGACACATTCCTGGGGTCAGATACATCACATGATCACATTGACAGAACCACAGGAACATAGACACAGGCAACAGAGCATGCACAATGACGGCGCTAGTACAGTGTATATCCACCTTTCGCAGCAATGCAGGCTGCTATTCTCCCATGGAGACGATCGTAGAGATGCTGGATGTAGTCCTGTGGAACGGCTTGCCATGCCATTTCCACCTGGCGCCTCAGTTGGACCAGCGTTCGTGCTGGACGTGCAGACCGCGTGAGACGACGCTTCATCCAGTCCCAAACATGCTCAATGGGGGACAGATCCGGAGATCTTGCTGGCCAGGGTAGTTGACTTACACCTTCTAGAGCACGTTGGGTGGCACGGGATACATGCGGACGTGCATTGTCCTGTTGGAACAGCAAGTTCCCATGCCGGTCTAGGAATGGTAGAACGATGGGTTCGATGACGGTTTGGATGTACCGTGCACTATTCAGTGTCCCCTCGACGATCACCAGTGGTGTACGGCCAGTGTAGGAGATCGCTCCCCACACCATGATGCCAGGTGTTGGCCCTGTGTGCCTTGGTCGTATGCAGTCCTGATTGTGGCGCTCACCTGCACGGCGCCAAACACGCATACGACCATCATTGGCACCAAGGCAGAAGTGACTCTCATCGCTGAAGACGACACGTCTCCATTCGTCCCTCCATTCACGCCTGTCGCGACACCACTGGAGGCGGACTGCACGATGTTGGGGCGTGAGCGGAAGACGGCCTAACGGTGTGCGGGACCGTAGCCCAACTTCATGGAGACGGTTGCGAATGGTCCTCGCCGATACCCCAGGAGCAACAGTGTCCCTAATTTGCTGGGAAGTGGCGGTGCAGTCCCCTACGGCACTGCGTAGGATCCTACGGTCTTGGCGTGCATCCGTGCGTCGCTGCGGTCCGGTCCCAGGTCGACGGGCACGTGCACCTTCCGCCGACCACTGGCGACAACATCGATGTACTGTGGAGACCTCACGCCCCACGTGTTGAGCAATTCGGCGGTACGTCCACCCGGCCTCCCGCATGCCCACTATACGCCCTCGCTCAAAGTCCGTCAACTGCACATACGGTTCACGTCCACGCTGTCGCGGCATGCTACCAGTGTTAAAGACTGCGATGGAGCTCCGTATGCCACGGCAAACTGGTTGACACTGACGGCGGCGGTGCACAAATGCTGCGCAGCTAGCGCCATTCGACGGCCAACACCGCGGTTCCTGGTGTGTCCGCTGTGCCGTGCGTGTGATCATTGCTTGTACAGCCCTCTCGCAGTGTCCGGAGCAAGTATGGTGGGTCTGACACACCGGTGTCAATGTGTTCTTTTTTCCATTTCCAGGAGTGTAGTAAGCTTTTCTTCTATTTACTGATCAGTAGAATAAGCTGCTGCATGATTTAATTATTCTGTCACAGCAATAGATACAGAAGCTGAAGATTTATCTACTAGATTCAGGACAGTTCCATCGGCGTCTGCAGTTTGGCGGCGTTGGAAATCTGTGAGAGTGGATATAGCGGTAGATCTTCGCGACTTCACAGTGATCAAAGGCTCGCTGGCAGCTCAGAACAAGCCCAGAGGTGCGGTGCAAGTGAGAAACAAAGGAAAAAGTCAGTAATTCTAGCGACACAGGCTTCAGAAATAGGTTGAAATGCCGAAGGTCCGCGTTATATTAGCCGCCATTGTATAGTCTCCATCTCGATTTCGCTGGAAATGTTGCTACAGCTTTATTATGCCTGGGCGCCTATCTCCTGCTAGCTGCATCTTTTCTTTGTTTACAAGATATTTGGCTCTTTTTATGATTAAAACGCGATCACACAGTTAAACAGTAGTCCACAAAATACGCTATGATGACGGAAGTCATGGGATAGAGATATGCACATACACAGACGGCGATAGTATTGTGTACACAAGGTATAAAAGGGCAGTACAATGGTGGAGCAGTCATTTGCACTCAGCTGAGTCACGTGGAAAGGTTTCCTATGTGATTATCCCACGACGGGAATTACCAGACATTGAACGCGGAAAGGTAGTGCAGCTAGACGCGTGAGACATTCGCTTTCTAAACTCGTAAGCGAATTCAACCCACAGTACCAAGAGTTCGCCAAGAATACCAAATTTCAGGTATTACCTCTCACCACGCACAACGCAATGGCCGACAGTCTTCACTTAACGATGGGGAGTAGCGGTGTTTGCGTAGAGCCGCCCATACGAACAGACAAGCAACACTGCGCGAAATAACTGCAGAAATCAGTGTAGGACGTACGATGAACGTATCCCTCGGGACAGTATGGAGAAACCTGGCGTTAATGGGCTACGGCAGCAGACGACCGAGGCGAGTACGTCTGAGAACAACGCGACATCACCTGCAGCTCATCTCATGCACTCGCGATAACATTGGATGGACCCTTGACGACTGGCAAACCGTAGCCTGGTCGGTTGAGTCTCGATTTGATAAGAGCTGATCATAGGGTTCGAGTGTGGCGCTGAGCACAGGAAGCCATGGACGCAAATTATCAAAAAGTCACAGTGCAAGCTGGTAGTGGCTCCATAGTGCTGTGGACTGTGTTTACATGGAATGGGCTGGGTCCTCTTGTCCAACAGAACCGATCATTGACTGGAAATAGTTATGTTCGGCTACGTGGAGACCACTTGTAGCCATTAATGGACTTCATGTTCCGAAAGAACGATGGAATTTTTATGGATGACAATGCGCCGTGTTACCGGACCACAATTGTTCTCAACTGCCAGAATGAGATTTTCACTCTGCAGCGGAGTGTGCGCTGATATGAAACTTCCTGGCAAATTAAAACTGTGTGCCGGACCGAGAGCCGGCCGGTGTGACCGTGCGGTGCTAAGCGCGTCAGTTTGGAACCGCGTGACCGCTACGGTCGCAAGTTCGAATCCTGCCTTGGACATGGATGTGTGTGATGTCCTTAGTTTAGTTAGGTTTAAGTAGTTCTAAGTTCTAGGGGACTGATGACCTCAGTAGTTAAGTCCCATAGTGCTCAGAGCCATTAGAACCATTTGAACCGGACCGAGACTCGAACTCGGGACCTTTGCCTTTCGCGGGCAAGTGCTCTACCAACTGAGCTACCCAAGCACGACTCACACCCCGTCCTCACAGCTTTACTTCTACCAGTACATCGTCTCCTACCTTCCAAACTTTACAGAAGCTCTCCTGCGAACCTTGCAGAACTAGCACTCCTGAAAGAAAGGATATTGCGGAGACATGGCTTAGCCACAGCCTGGGGGATGTTTCCAGAATGAGATTTTCACTCTGCAGCGGAGTGTGCGCTGGTAGAAGTAAAGCTGTGAGGAGGGGGCGTGAGTCGTGCTTGGGTAGCTCAGTTCGTAGAGCTCTTGCCCGAGAAAGGCAAAGGTCCCGAGTTCGAGTCTCGGTCCGACACACAGTTTTAACCTGCCAGGAAGTTTCATATCAGCGCACACTCCGCTGCAGAGTGAAAATATCATTCTGGAAACATCCCCCAGGCTGTGGCTAAGCCATGTCTCCGCAATATCCTTTCTTTCAGGAGTGCTAGTTTTGCAAGGTTCGCAGGAGAGCTTCTGTAAAGTTTGGAAGAGAGGAGACGATGTACTGGCAGAAGTAAAGCTGTGAGGACGGGGTGTGAGTCGTGCTTGGGTAGCTCAGTTGGTAGAGCACTTGCCCGCGAAAGGCAAAGGTCCCGAGTTCGAGTCTCGGTCCGGCACACAGTTTTAATCTGCCAGGAAGTTTGTTCTCAATTGGTTTGGACATTTCGAGCGAACGATCTGGCCACCCATATCGGCCGACATGGGTTCCATCGAGCATTTATGGGACATAAACAAGAGGTCTGTTCGTGCACAGACTCCAGCGTCGGCAATGCTTCTGCAATAATAGACGGCTTGAGAGGCAACATGGCTCAATATTTCTGCAGGGGATTTCCAACGGCTTGATGAGTCCATGCCCCGTCGAGCTGCTGCATTATGCCTACAAAAGAGTGTCCGACACGATATTAGGAGGTGTCCCATAATTTTTGTCACCTCAGTGTAGGGCCGCAGTAATGCATGCTTCTCCTACCTGGACCTCCAGGATACTGGCTGAGAGCGCCGTTGAATGCAAACTCGTAGTAAAACACCGGCTCCGAGGAATAGCGGGCCATGCTTCTGGTAACTGTGTCCACCCCTTCCACGAAGAAAAGGTGTGAAGAGAACTGAAAAACGTAAACGTTGGAAAGACAAACACAATATATTTGTTATTGAATAAAATATAATCTTGTCAGTTTAACGTAATTTAACTTTGTAGGTGATATATTAGGCAAGCAAAACTCTCCAGACATCAAACTACATGTCGGAATGTAAATAACGGGAGGCCCAATGAGTCAGCCTCATATACAACTTTCCGTTCTGAATGAATCAAAGCACAGAATTGAGTGTTTATAAACTGTGGCTGTAGGTGTCCATAAAATTCGGTGTTAATCAGGTAGATTTCACAGTAGTTGCGCGTACCCAACCACTTAAAGCGAAGACGTTATGAATTGGAAAATAACGTAAGAGCTAAATTTAATGTTCACAACGAAGGGCCTAAGAAATTAACTGACAGTGGTTGTGGAAGTCTAATGCTTGCTGCACGAATTATTAATTAAAGTTCCTTCTCAGATATTAGAGAGAAATTCGGTTCCATATCATGTCTGAATTTCACATCTATGTGAACCATATACCGGCAGCTAAACTCCATTTTTATGGTTGTACAGCAGCCCGAAGCCAAAAAATACATCTCGAAAGAATAATGCCACTTACACTGATACGAGGTCAGTTCAGTAAATAATAACCCGGAATATTTTTTTTTTCCTGACATGGTCTCCACCACATTCTAAGGCCTTACACCAGCTTTGTCTAAGATCTGATTTTTGCTGTTCGTAAAAGTTCGTGTCCTGTGCCCATATCCCAGGTTTTACAGAGTCATTTACGCTCATCATCATCTTCTAAGTGTGCTTCACATAGAGAATGCTTAACTGTCACAAACAGATGGAAGAGCAATGGTGCCAAGTCTGGGCTGTAGGGTGGATACGTCAGTGATGTCGAATCCAATTTGGCGTTGTGTTCCTGGCTTCTGAGACTTGTGTACGAGCGTTGATTGCCAGGAGCAAGATTTCTTTTGAACTCTTCTCAGACAATAAACGTCAGAAACTATTCGTGAGTTTTTTCAGCGTCTAGTCACGTCTCTCAATAAATGAGTGATCCTTTTGGCAACAAATCCGTTAGAAAATCACCATCACTATCCCAAAACACTGTCATCGCGTCATTGTCAACAGAGGAAACTGACTTGAATTTGCTTTTTTCTTGGAAACTGCGTGTGATGTCACTCCAGAGACTGCTCTTTTGTTTCCAGCCCAGTGATGCACCCAGGTTTCGTTACCTGTAACGATGCGTGACAGAAAGGCTTCTCCATTGATCTTAAACTGCTCCAACAGTTCAGATGAAACACTTTCTCTTTGAATCTTGAGTTCTAATGTGAGCATTCGTGGAACCCATCTTGAATATTCCTCTGAATATTCAAGACATCCGATGCTTACCAAAAGCAGTAGAACCAATTGTCGAGTTGTGTTGTGCCGGCCTGCATGAATAATGGCGTCCGCGGCGTTCAAGATGTCGCGAGCAGTGGCTGTGATAAGACATTCCGATCATTGAGCTCAGTTACTGCTTTTCCTTGCGTTTTAACTATCTTCATCATCACCCAACACTACTACTCTAAACTATGTCATTAACATACAAATACTTATCGATGTTCACCGCTGCTTCTTTTTCCGCATCCTAGCAAGCTGCTAGCAAATAGTGTCTTCGATAGACGCCATTTTGATGGTTCGCTTCCAATCTGTCATCTATCGGAAATGTCCAATGCTTTGCATGGATGAAGAAAGAACGTAAATTTAAAACATTACAGCCGTCCCAACACTCATGATACACAGTTACTCCATCATTGGTATTCAAACCGGCTTGCTCCGAGTCTGTCACCATTGCACTAGCTCGCATTGGCGGTATCCGCTACGATCGTTTTCGGTGTCACGGTTGATGAAAAACAAGTTTGCCTGTTTATACAGTGGCTATATACGAGTTGTTCAAAAAGTCTCTCTGCAGTGCCGTACGATTGTTAGCCGCCCGTGCCGTATGATTGTTCGCCGGCCTTGGTTACTTCCCTTCAAGTGGACTATCCCAACATACCACTGTTTCGTTTATCTCAGCCAGCGTCAATAGTATCGTTGGTGTGTGTCGTTACGTGTTGACGTGAGCGTTTAAGTTTAGATCCTTTGTTCGTTTTTGTCACTGTTAAAATGCTAACCACTGAAGAACGTGTGTTTTTAGTCGAACATGTGTTCAAAGCTGGCGGTAAATACACATTTAAGTCAGTTTTGCTGGAGACAACACTCTCACATCGCGATACTGTGCGAGATTTGACTAACGAATTTCGAAGTACGGGTTCAGTGACAGATACACCGAAAAGTGGTCGTCCTAGAGTTTTCTCTGATGATAAACTACTCGATATTTCCGATAAAATGTCCAAGAGTCCGAACAAGTCAGTAAGAAAACTCGCCCAGGAAATCGATGTTACAGTCGGAACGGCCCACACAGTTGTAAGGATATTAGAACTTATCCCAGACAAAGTGACAGTCGTGCAAGAACTGAAAAATACTGATCATGGAAAGATACTGCGTTATTGTCAATGGTTCAAAAATTTCGTTCAACAAAATGGGAGGGATATTCTTAATGAAACGTTTTCCACTGAAGAAGCGTGGTTTCATTTATCCGGGTATATAAACTGGCAAAATTCTCGTATGTGGATTATTGCAAATCCATTGTGTATTCATGAGGAACCACTTCATTCTGTCAAAATAGGGGTCTGGATTGCAATTTCTAGACGTCGGATTGTGGGTCCCATCTTTTTCAACGAAACAATAAACGCACAACGATACTGCAGTGATATTCTGTACCCATTCATGGGAGTATTTGTGTTAAGTGAAATACTGAATGGTTATTTTCAACAATATGGTGCAACCGCGCATACAGCTCGCGTTTCAATGTCACTGTTTGCTGATGTTTTTGGTGATCGCATAATTTCAGAGGGACTCTGGCCTCCACGATCGCCTGACCTAACATCACTTGACTTTTTCTTCTGGGGTGCAGCGAAAGTAACTGTCTAAAAAACCGTCCGAAATCCATCGATGAATTGAAAACTGCAATATCCCTTTCACTGCTACTGTTGCAGAAGAAATGTTACATCTTGTGTTTGAATTAAATTGTGTATTCGACAACAGGGGGAACACTTCAAACATTTAATGTGAAAATCTGTAAGTAAAAATGAATATTCAATAAATTAATAACTTGTATTTCACTGAGTTTCATTTCGGTATATTCACTGTGGCATACGGCATGCGCGGCTAACAATCATAGGAACTCCGGAGAGACTTCTTGAACACCCCGTATTAATAACGTAGTAACTCCCAAAAGTGCATCCTGAAAAGAGAAGAATTTAATTTTATTACTAAATTGAGTCACATTGATGTTACCACTTCGTGTGTTTGAAGTCAACGTGCAATAACCACTCAAATACGGCATGTAGCACCACTTGCAGTGGAAGGTACATAAATGGAGAAAATTTTCTGATCTCCAAAGGGGCAACATCATTGGCTTTCGGTCCAAGGGTGGAAGCATTTTCTAAACGGCTAAGTTTGTAACTGTTCGTGTTCCGCCGTGATTAACGTATACCGTGGATAGCAAAATGGTGCTATCCGAAGCAGGCGCCGAGGCAGCTGTGGTGGACAACGCGCCATAGATGTCAGCGGTGAACGACGGCTGCGGAGATGTATACGGGCGAATAGATGTGCCACTCTTGAGCAGCTGACCGCGCAGATGAACCAAGGGTCTACCAACATGTCTTCTCAATGGCCGTTCAGCTAACGCTGCTGCGTACGGGCTTCCGCAGCAGGCTCCTGGTTCATGAACCCATGCTGACTGCAGCTCGTCGCTCACGAAGGCTGGAATTCGCACGCCAATACCGTAACTGGACGTCCACTTAGTAGGCACAGGTTGCTTTCGTAGATCAATCATGTTTTATAGTCCATCAAACAGGTGGCAGTTGGCGCTTACGGCGTGAAACATCTCGAAGCAAATAACTCGCAACAATCGTCGGAGGATTATGGTCTGGGAAATGTTTTCGTAGCGTTCCCTTGGTGGTCTCGAAGGCACAATGGATCAACATAGGTAGCATCTATACATGTGGTCAATGTCCAACCCTACATGTTGTTTGTTTCTCCTCGGCACGATGGTACCTATCAGCAAGACAATGTAACGTGTTACACAACTTTCAGTGTACGCGCGTTGTTCCAAGAGCACAATGATGATTTTATCGCACTTCCCTAGTCACCATACTCCCCGGATTTAAACCCAATCGAGAACCTGTTACACCACTTCGATCAGGTTATTTGCGCCGTGGATGCTCAACAGAGAAACCTAGCGCAGCTGGCCATCGCACTGGACTGTGCCTTTACGTCGCTGTCCGCTCCCTCCAGAACCTCACTTACTCTTCCTGCACTTCTCGCAGCGGTACTCGCTGCAAAAGGTGGTTATTCAGGCTTTTGACAAGTGGTCACATTAACGTGATTGAAGAGTCTATAGCTACAGTGTGGGGCTGCGAATATGTTTACATCCTCGGAGTGTCCAAATTCTCTGGACAACCATAGCTATTCGTCCAGCAGAGAACATCATTAGTAATAATGTGCGGAACTCATTGTCCTACAATTACAGCGTTAGATTTCTGTGGAGAGCTGCACTGCCCAAAAGAAAGCAGATATCACTTTTTCGGAACCCCGTAATTGTCTCCCACTGTGAAGCAGTGGTTTGAAACTGGCTCGGCAACGCTTCAATCAGCAGAGTGTCGCAAAAAAAGAAAGGGAGGTCATAGCTCATAACTTCATGTGTGATCTGTGAAGCGAGCACATTGGCGCAAAATTTCATCACAGTTCTGCCCAACGCCGCCACCATGATCGTGTCACATGATGAGAAGATCGTCACCCGGCTCACAATAGACACCAAAAGCCATCAGGATGTGGCATAAAGTGCACAAATGAAAGGACCATTTCCTTTGGGCGTCGACTCCTACACATTTCGCTGCCGAAAGCGACAGATCACAGTGCGCTGAGCAACAGAGCGACAGTCTTGACAACACTCGGCACTACTGACACCCCATGGGCGATTGAACCCAACTCTAGGGATAACGTGGGACTGAAACACCACTGAAAATGATCTGACCTATTTGGAGCATAGTGCGACAGCAGTTTTTGCTCTGGGATAAAGGGTGGAGCACCTAATGACCGATCAAAACTGTTCGTCGAAATTTTAATGTGTTTATGCTTCTTCAGCCCTCCTGTGGCGTGATCACGGAACCAGGGTGGGGGGAGGGGAGAAGGGGGACAACATTGACTTGCGTGTGAAGAATAAAGCGGTCAAGGGCCCTCGTACAGCTGCTCTAGCGCCTGAATGGAAGCAACCCATTCGACAACCATTAGGTGAGATTGCCTGCCCTCAGGCACTACAGCAGCTTCGAGGCACCTCTCACCTGAAAGGGTGTCGAAGTATCTAGTAGCTACATTTTTAACGTGCTCATGAAAGTTACGCAGGTGGCAGCGAAGGTGTTGCTAAATAAGGGGGTCTTAGAGCGACCCATTTCCGTTTCATTTACACGCATGTCAATGTTGACCTCCCACACACATACACACACACCCTCCCCTGCCAGCCTGTGATCAAGTCACAGGAGGGCACGAAACGAGAGGGCCATCCATAAGAAAATCGCATTATTTCGACTCTATGAGTCGCAGTTCTGACCTCTACAGCAGAGGCGTCGAAAGATGGGGTGAAATGTGGGTGAAATGTGGGCAGAATTGTGATGACATTTTGCGCCAATGTGACGTGGTTAATCTACCTCACATGAACTTCTTAGCTGTGACCATTTTATCGCATGTGTCGACACCTTTGCTATTTGAAGCGCTTCCGAGAGCGAGGGTGAAGGCGCAGGGCGCCGGGCTTTTGCACCATTACAGAGGAAGGTTTTAGGCTCCTTTTAGTTAAATTTCAAACTTATGCTTCGTAATGGGAGACAATTACGGGGTTTCGAATAAGAGGTACATATTTTTGCGCAAAGTATGTACTAAGTCCAGATAATCTGAATATAGGATTCGTTTAATTTCTTCTTAAAATAACGCTAATAGCTGGGAAGGTAGGAGACAAGATACTGGCAGAAGTAAAGCTGTGAGGACCGGGCGTGAGTCGTCCTTGGGTAGCTCAGATGGTAGGGCACTTGCCCGCGAAAGGCAAAGGTCCAGAGTTCGAGTCTCGGTCGGGCACACAGTTTTAATCTGCCAGGGAGTTTCAACGCTAACAGCTGATGCTGGATTTCTCGGTATATTTACATGCCATATAACCGGCATGGTGGGGAGGCTTGCGTGCCTCAGCGATACAGATGGCCATACCGTAGGTGCAACCACAACGGAGGGGTATCTGTTGAGAGGCCAGACAAACATGTGGTTCCTGAAGAGGGGCAGCAGCCTTTTCAGTAGTTGCAGGGGCAACAGTCTGGATGATTGACTGATCTGGCCTTGTAACATTAACCAAAACGGCCTTGCTGTGCTGGTACTGCGAACGGCTGAAAGCAAGGGGAAACTACAGCCGTAATTTTTCCCGAGGAAATGCAGCTTTACTGTATGATTAAATGATGATGGCGTCCTCTTGGGTAAAATATTCCGGAGGTAAAATAGTCCCCCATTCGGATCTCCGGGCGGGGACTACTCAAGAGGACATCGTTATCAGGAGAAAGAAAACTGGCATTCTACGGATCGAAGCGTGGAATGTCAGATCCCTCAATCGGGCAGATAGGTTAGAAAATTTAAAAAGGGAAATGGATAGGTTAAAGTTAGATATAGTGGGAATTAGTGAAGTTCGGTGGCAGGAGGAACAAGACTTTTGGTCAGGTGATTACAGGGTTATAAATACAAAATCAAATAGGGGTAATGCAGGAGTAGGTTTAATAATGAATAAAAAAATAGGAGTGCGGGTTAGCTACTACAAACAGCATAGTGAACGCATTATTGTGGCCAAGATAGACACAAAGCCCATGCCTACTACAGTAGTACAAGTTTATATGCCAACTAGCTCTGCAGATGATGAAGAAATTGATGAAATGTATGACGAGATAAAAGAAATTATTCAGGTAGTGAAGGGAGACGAAAATTTAATAGTGATGCGTGACTGGAACTCGTCAGTAGGAAAAGGGAGAGAAGGAAACATAGTACGTGAATATGGATTGGGGGGAAGAAATGAAAGAGGAAGCCGCCTTGTAGAATTTTGCACAGAGCATAACTTAATCATAGCTAACACTTGGTTCAAGAATCATGAAAGAAGGTTGTATACCTGGAAGAATCCTGGAGATACTAAAAGGTATCAAATAGATTACATAATGGTAAGACAGAGATTTAGGAACCAGGTTTTAAATTGTAAGACATTTCCAGGGGCAGATGTTGATTCGGACCACAATCTATTGGTTATGAACTGCAGATTGAAACTGAAGAAACTGCAAAAAGACGGGAATTTAAGGAGATGGGACCTGGATAAACTGAAAGAACCAGAGGTTGTATAGAGTTTCAGGGAGAGCATAAGGGAACAATTGACAGGAATGGGGGAAAGAAATACAGTAGAAGAAGAATGGGTAGCTCTGAGGAATGAAGTAGTGAAGGCAGCAGAGGATCAACTAGGTAAAAAGAAGAAATATTGAATTTAATTGATGAAAGGAGAAAATATAAAAATGCAGTAAATGAAGCAGGCAAAAAGGAATACAAATGTCTCAAAAATGAGATCGACAGGAAGTGCAAAATGGCTAAGCAGGGATGGCTAGAGGACAAATGTAAGGATGTAGAGGCTTGTCTCACTAGGGGTAAGATAGATACTGCCTACAGGAAAATTAAAGAGACCTTTGGAGAGAAGAGAACCACTTGTATGAATATCAAGAGCTCAGATGGCAACCCAGTTCTAAGCAAAGAAGGGAAGGCAGAAAGGTGGAAGGAGTATATAGAGGGTTTATACAGGGGCGATGTACTTGAGGACAATATTATGGAAATGGAAGAGGATGTAGATGAAGATGAAATGGGAGGTACGATACTGCGTGAAGAGTTTCACAAAGCACTGAAAGACATGAGTCGAAACAAGGCCCCGGGAGTAGACAACATTCCATTAGAACTACTGATGGCCTTGGGAGAGCCAGTCATGACAAAACTCTACCATCTGGTGAGCAAGATGTATGAGACAGGCGAAATACCCACAGACTTCAAGAAGAATATAATAATTCCAATCCCAAAGAAAGCAGGTGTTGACAGATGTGAAAATTACCGAACTATCAGTTTAATAAGTCACAGCTGCAAAATACAAACGCGGATTCTTTACAGACGAATGGAAAAACTGGTAGAAGCGGACCTCGGGGAAGATCAGTTTGGATTCCGTAGAAATGTTGGAACACGTGAGGCAATACTAACCTTACGACTTATCTTAGAAGAATGATTAAGAAAAGGCAAACCTACGTTTCTATCATTTGTAGACTTAGAGAAAGCTTTTGAAAATGTTAAATGGAATACTCTCTTTCAAATTCTGAAGGTGGCAGGGGTAAAATACAGGGAGCGAAAGGCTATTTACAATTTGTACAGAAACCAGATGGCAGTTATAAGAGTCGAGGGGCATGAAAGGGAAGCAGTGGTTGGGAAAGGAGTGAGACTGGGTTGTAGCCTCTCCCCGATGTTATTCAATCTGTATATTGAGCAAGCAGTAAAGGAAACAAAAGGAAAATTCGGAGTAGGTATTAAAATCCATGGAGAAGAAATAAAAACTTTGAGGTTCGCCGATGACATTGTAATTCTATCAGAGACAGCAAAGGACTTGGAAGAGCAGTTGAACGGAATGGACAGTGTCTTGAAAGGAGGATATAAGATGAACATCAACAAAAGCAAAAGGAGGATAATGGAATGTAGCCAAATTAAATCGGGTGGTGCTGAGGGGATTAGATTAGGAAATGAGACACTTAAAGTAGTAAAGGAGTTTTGCTATTTACGGAGTAAAATAACTGATGATGGTCGAAGTAGAGAGGATATAAAATGTAGACTGGCAATGGCAAGGAAAGCGTTTCTGAAGAACAGAAATTTGTTAACATCGAGTATAGATTTAAGTGTCAGGAAGTCGTTTCTGAAAGTATTTGTATGGAGTGTAGCCATGTATGGAAGTGAAACATGGACGATAACCAGTTTGGACAAGAAGAGAATAGAAGCTTTTGAAATGTGGTGCTACAGAAGAATGCTGAAGATAAGGTGGGTGGATCACGTAACTAATGAGGAGGTATTGAATAGGATTGGGGAGAAGAGAAGTTTGTGGCACAACTTGACTAGAAGAAGGGATCGGTTGGTAGGACATGTTTTGAGGCATCAAGGGATCACAAATTTAGCATTGGAGGGCAGCGTGGAGGGTAAAAATCGTAGAGGAAGACCAAGAGATCAATACACTAAGCAGATTCAGAAGGATGTAGATTGCAGTAGGTACTGGGAGATGAAGAGGCTTGCACAGGATAGAGTAGCATGGAGAGCTGCATCAAACCAGTCTCAGGACTGAAGACCACAACAACAACAACAACAACAACAATAACCGGCATTGTAATTCATTTCGAATTTGCTAGGTGAGATTCACCTCGGCGCTTTGGGAAAGGCACTTTTACAAACACACCACATTTACTTAAGCCACGACATAGTTTTCTTTAAATTTTTGGCAGAGCCACCTTCAAGCTTATTTAGGAAACCTACGATTTCAGACTGTTGTGACAGCGATGGAAGATCTCTGTTGTCTCAGTTGTTCATCAATACCCTCACCTGTTTTTCAACGATTGGTCGCAGATAAAAATAAAGGAACCAGGTAGTCGCCACATGATATAAAGGGAGATTAGAACTTCAGTTCAACTCTCCATAAAGTCATCACATACTGTCTAATAGATGTGTAATAACGCTTCTTGGTCAGTGTGGGCCTAAAGATCAACGTCTATTGGTTCTTGTTATTAATGACTTGTTAACAGTGACATTGTCATGAAAACCGAGTTTTGTCACTGGTCAGTATTTACGAAATTCTCTGTAACAATTTTAGTAATATTTGCAGACATTTCTTCTTAGTTGCTAAGTTCAGTTATGTTTTAATATACAGATTTATTTCTGTGTACCAATCATGTTTCGCCTGTTCATGCTAGGCGTCTTCACTGGTCTATAACACAAACAAAATCATTTAATTGTTAACCTACAGTTTGGGATACGAGATTTGTAGTGATTCTTAGGAGCTCATTTCAATATAGCCATTTCTATTTACAACTATAAGGTTTTTTTACTTAATTTCATTTTTTGTGTCCTGTTCATGCATACATAAATTGTTCTAGACGTACATGTACTAAATGCACATAAAACATTTTTCTTCCA
The DNA here is from genome assembly GCF_021461385.2 of Schistocerca piceifrons. NCBI lineage: Eukaryota > Metazoa > Arthropoda > Insecta > Orthoptera > Acrididae > Schistocerca > Schistocerca piceifrons. Next base: position 710,867,646 of record NC_060139.1, on the reverse strand, counting down.
ATTGATATTTCTCATTTTAACACCTCTTTGCACATAACCTACTCTGCACCACACTGCACATGTTCTTGTTTACTTGTTTAAAAGGGATCATGCGAGCTGTAGACAGAGAGAATGGAATGGAATGGAGTGTTGGGGTGAAGATGGAAGGAAGGTGGACGGTGGTACACATTGTGCATGTGTGTGTGTGTGTGTGTGTGTGTGTGTGTGTGTGTGTGTGTGTGGGTGTGGGTGTGTGTGTGTGTGTGTGTGTGTGTGTGTGTAGGTGTGTAGGTGTGTGTGTGTGTGTGTGTGTGTGTGGGTGGGTGTGGATGTGGGTGTGTGTGGGTGGGTGGATGGGTGGGTGGGTGGGTGGGTGGGTGGGTGTGGGTGTGTGTGGGTGGGTGTGTGGGTGTGTGTGTGTGGGTATGGGTGGGTGTCAGGGGGGGGGGGTGTGGCGGGTGTGTGGGGGGGTGTGGGGGTGTGTAGTTTTTTGTGGTAAGCTGTGAATTAGTTTGAATATTGTTCTTCTGTTATTTCTCTCTTGGTCACTAAGAAAATTTTCATTTTTATTGATTGCCTTCTGTATGAAATGTTCTTCCCATAGAGTGAGCATTCCCTTTCTTTTGTTCTTACAGCATAATATAGACGTATTTGTTTTTATCCTAGTGTGATGCGATCGCCTTCTATTAGATGTTCTGCATATGTGGAGTGGGTACATACATTCTTCAATCCCTTTATACTTTCTCTGTTCCTGGTGTTAAAAATTCTTGTATGATAGCAATACATTAAGAGTCGTGGCTATTACGAAAGCTATTCGGAAGGGAAGGAACGATAGGTCGCTAAATGGAAACCATAGTGAAAACCAAAACCGTTTTATGTGCAACAGTCAGCTGCGCTCTCCAGCTGCGTCTCTACGTAGTCGCCGCTCAGACTTAGAGTTACACCAACTTTTCAATACCCTCGTCATACAAGGCAGCTGCGTGTGTTTTCCGACAGTTCACGCTGGACTTAAGATCGTTTTCTGTGCCAAAATTTTGTCTTCAAAGCCAGCGGTTCATGTGAACAGAGGTGAAAACCAGAGGAAGGTAAATCCGAGCTTTACGGCGAGTGACCAAACACTACCCATCGAAAACGCTGCAGGAGCGTCCCTATTGCCCCTGTAGTGTTCGGTCGAGAATTCTCATGAATAAGAAAATGCATGACACATTATGTAGGGTTGCGTCAAATCAGGCGAAATCTCTCAGAGGAACCCATGCTTGCCGGGTTCTATTTTCTAGACTCACTGTGCGCTCTAAACTGAGAAGAGCGTAGAGACGCTATCTACAGGCATACTAGAGACACAACCCAACACATATGCGCAACGAAAATTCAATGTGGTTTCCATTTCGCGACCGATCGTTCCTTAATTTCCGAATAGCGCTCCTAGACCCTTATTCATACATTCTTGAACTGTTGTATTTCTCGCGGTGGTCTAGCGGTTAAGGCGCTCATTCCGGAACCGCGCGACTGCTATGGTCGCAGGTTCGAATCCTGCCTCGGGCATGGATGTGTGTGATGTCCTTAGGTTAGTTAGGTTTAAGTAGTTCTCAGTTCTAGGGGACTGATGACCACAGATGTTAAGTCCCATAGTGCTCAGAGCCATTTTTTTGTTGTATTTCTCTTCCTTTTGTTTCACAATTTTTAGTTTCTATTGTATTGTGCTATTTGTCTATAAGTATGTACTAATATTATGTTTTTTGAAGATGTTACTAACGTTGCATGTGAAATGGTTGTGGTATGTCATGGTTTGCCATTTTGTGTTGATGGATGTATTTCTGCTATGAATGTGCATTATTTGTTATTGTTATGTGTTGGTATTTATGGAATGTTTTTAATTTTGCTGCCTTCTGCGCGTACTTTCCTTTGTAGTTTGTCTACTATGGTGCTGTTTTATCTATAGTTTTGTGCTATGCTGATGATCATATTCATTTCTTCTTGATAGTTCTTTTTGCTGAGAGGTATTATTCACAGTCTATATATAGCACGCATTTGCGGCTGTTCTTTGAAAATATAATAATTAGCAAGGATTAATTTCCCTAAAATTCTTCTGTGTTTTCCATCACGTCATGCTGTAAACTGACCAGTTTGCTTTTCCACAGCACGGTGAAGAGGTTGTCTGAAGCATTGTGCCCGCAGTTATGGCGGGAAGTGCTGTTGCGAATAGCTAGTTTAGTGCAGATCAACACGTCGCTGTACAACGTGCATAGCTTGCATGAAATGTAGCTGAATTTCTTACGAGAAATTTTGGAACGTGTGACAAGAAGTGTCATTCACTTATTTTCAAAGCTGAAGGAATGCCTGGGCCGAAAAACTTTGTGATGATGTAGTTCGACAGACGCTGATAAAATGTTATAGATCAAGTGCAATACTTCGGCGACTGTACAATAAACCAAAATTCCGGAAAGTAAAGAAACATACGTTCTAATCAAACTTCAAAACACATTGTTTCATAAATTGTCTCGGCTTTCTAGATAAGGCTGTTAGTTCCTATAATTTCCACTTTTCCAACTTTTTCGAAATTTTTATGGAAACGTTACTTACAACACAAATTCTATCCGTCTGCGGGATGTTCTTCCTGCCTTCATTGTTTCTGCTTTCTGTTTCCTTTACGTAATACTGACTAGAGAGCTGTGGTAGTACGACAGCCTATGCAGGGTGTCCCGCAAATGTTGCGAGGAACTTCGAGGGGTTGTATAGGGTGTCTTATGGAACAAAGGGAGGATAGCATCAAACGACGCCACAAAGCAACGATGTTGTGGGTACCAGCACCTGTCACTAGGCCACCTATAAATATCTACCCTCTAAAATCTCCAATGATTTTTGCTGTAGAGGAGAAAAATAAACCACAGGTGGAAACCCTTTTCCGTAACCATCATCCATCAACGCAAGAGAGCATCATATTCATATGAGAAAATGCCTATCTGTTCAGCAGCTAACTCCATCTTCTCCACTGGCGATCGTGGCAATCAGTAGCGATCACTGGATAACAAACAACATCGCGAGATTTTCCACCTACGCTCCTTAAGCGTACAAAATCACGTTTGCTGCTGAAGGGGTGGCCTAATGGCAGGCGTTGGCGCCTGTAACTTCGACGCTCTGTAGAGTCGTTGGATGACGTTTATGGACACTGAATTGTCTGATTAATTTCTGTCTGATTAACTTCTCATGGTCGGGGTTCATAGTCATGTAGAATTTTTTAAAGGACATCATAAGCCAATGTAGAATTTCTACAGCCAAAGGCGAATATCATGTCCTTTAAAATATCTTCCATTTGTTCCTCAAGACACCTTCTGCACCCGTCGAAGTTTGTCACAACATTTCTGGGACGTATCGTGTAAGCCTTAAAAGATAATGCGAAGTTTCAGTGTTTGTGACTTACCAGAGCTGTGGTGTAGTTCTCCTGCAAGGTGATGTCGCTGCCGTTGTAGTAGAATTCTTTGACGGAACGAGCGGCAGCCAACTGTTCTTCCCTCGTCGGTAGTCGTATGTCACAGGCAACAATTTCCTCAAAGTTTTCGTTCAGGTTGCTTACTTGCTCTTCTGTAGACAGTGTTCCTCCGGCTGGTAACAGAAAGGAACTATTAAATTAGAGAATAGATGGCCTAAAATGTAACCCTGAAAGTGAGCAGTCACTGTTTTTCGGAGGCTCCTTCAAACGTGTTTCGACGTCAAATTTCGTATCCAGCCTATTTAGGCAATCTACTTTAACTGACTAGAGACACGTGGTACTCTGTTAGCAGCTACAAGAGCCACTCTTTACTCACGCAAGTTGGTCAGACACATTGAGCTCCATGCTCTCCTCCACATACAATAGGCCATCTGGAAAGAAACTCGTCAAATTGTAGCTGGACAACGACTGACAACAAAAGAAGTGCGACGTCGTTTGAAAATAATTTAACGCTACCCATAAATCACTGAACACCATTACCGTCAAGTACCACAAACACCTCTGAAACAAGTAGGTGCCCTAAGCCCACATATTCTCCCTGAGTGTGCTTTCAGAAACAACTCTGAGCCCCTATTTGTTCTCCTACTCTATTGGCGCGTTCTTACACAGGTTGTCATCTGTTAGTGCGTAGCATTTGTTACCTTCCCAATGGCAACTGATCCTGTAATACCCCAGGTATTTCTAATCGCTCTTTGCAAACTGAACGATAAGAATAGTTAAGACCTTTGACAATGTAATCAGGGAAAATGTCTATGGATGATGTTTGATGACTTTGGAGGATACACTTCTAAACCACTGACCACTTGATCTTAAACTGCTCAATCTTGGCCTAGGGTGATACAAATGGGAAGAGCCAAAATTAACTGTGTTAACATCCTCACCGTCAGATATACAGAGCCCTTGGAGAATCGGACGTCTCCAATAAACAGTGCAAATACACACCTACATTAGTAACTGCTGGGCATATCACAATTTTGTAAGGTTAACCGAGACATACTGATTGTTCTGTAAGAGCCACAAAACTTGATACTCTTATATGACCAGAAGATAGAAGATCGCGTCTCTTAATTGATGTGTCATTTCGAAGAAGGCTCAGAGGAAGCCGAAATACAAAGGCCTGGACACAGAAAACTGGGGACATGCCTGTTATTACTGGTGCGCTGAGACTAATACACAACAACCGCAAGAGAGCTCTGCCTCAAATAAAGGATGCGCAAAATCCAGTATCATCTAATGACGCAGTGCTCTTGGGACACACAGAATATTTCCCAGTTGTGTGAATATTGTTCGTTTCCGGTTTTGGGAGGCATAGCTGTAAAGCAAACATGTAACCGTTTGGGATATGAGTCGTGATAGGCATTAACGATACCGGCCAAATCTTGCCGAGGGAAACTTCAAAAAAATTCGCTAAATGCCAAATTTTCAGATGAATAGTCGTTTCTCGTCGCTAGATACCCTATGGTGCTAGTGTACAGTATGAGAGATTTTGATAAGGTCTAACGTCCCGTCGAAAAAGCTGTTCCTTTCGAAGCCAAATAAATTAACGGAAAAAAATCGCAACACTAAAAAGTAATTGATGCAGAGTAAAGAAAGTTTTCGAGTATATTTGTCTAGGTGACATATTTAAATGATTAACTTTTCAATATCACGGGTTAATGTAAGTGCGAGATAAGCGATTGAAAATGTGAAATGCTGGTACATTAATAACTAGTGTAAACGTCAGAACATTGAATGCAAGCATGCGGTCGCGCATGCATTGTGTTGCACAGGTGGCGGATGTCAGTTTGTGGGATGGGGTTCCATGCCTGTTGCACTTGGTCGGTCAATACAGGAACGGTCAGTGCCGGTTGCAGATGATGCTGGAGTTGTCGTCCGATGGTGTCCCATATTTTCTCGCTTGAAGACAGATCTGGCGATCGAGCAGGCCAATGAAACCTGTCGACAGGCTGTAGAGCATGTTGGGTTACAACAGCGGTATGTGGTCGAGCGTTATCCTGCTGCAAAACACCTGCTGGAATGCTGTTCATGAATAGCAGCACTACAGGTAGGATCACCAGACTGATGTACAAATTTAGTCAGGGTAAATGGGATAATTATGGGAGTGCTCCTTCTGTCGTACGAAATTCGCACTCTGGATCTTAATTCCAGAGGTATAGGTCCAGTGTGTCTAGCCTGCAGACAGGTTGGTTGCAGGCGCTAAACTTTCCTTCTCCTGGTCAACATACGGTCATCACTAGCACCAAGGCTGAATCAGCTTTCATCACAATACACTACAGACCTGCACACGTCCATCCGATAAGCTCTCGTTTGTCACCACTGAAGTCGCAAATGGCGATGCTTACTGGTCAGTGGAATGCAAGCTACTCAGGACGTCTGGCTTGGTGCTGTCTTTGAAGTAAACGACTTGTAACAATTCTTTGCATTACTGCTGTTCAGATTGTTGCCGCAGATGCAGTACGATGTGCGAGAGCCACACGCCAAACATATGGTCTTCCCTTTCACTAACGCCACGTGGTCGTCAGGAGTCCTGTCATCTTGCGACCGTATATTCTCGTGACCACCGCTAACAGCAATCATCTACAGTGGCTACATTGCTGCCTAGTCTTTCTGCGGTATCGCAGAAGGAACATCCAGCTTCTTCTACCCCTATTACACGACCTCGTTCAAGCTCAGTGAGGTGTTGATAATGGCGTCTCTGTCGCCTTTAAGGCATTCTTGACTAACATCAATTCGCCACAGCCAGTCTCAAAAGTAACTAACGCTCACGACCGTCACAGCGCATATTTAAAGCAGACCTGATGTGCATCCTTACAGTGGTGTTACTAGCGCCACTCTCATGGGATTGGAGTGGAATCTGAATAGACATCATCTTTCAGATGTAGAATTACGTCTACTAACTTCTATTTATGTCGCGCAACTCCTTTTTGGTGTTGCGATTTTTCCCCCATTCAGCATATATCCGCGAGCAGTCAAGCAGTGGCCGTGTGTCTGTGGGCTGACGCTCTTTCCATGGACATAGAATGCTTCACAAAACAATTAGACTGATGTTGCCCAGTGTACTTGTACCATGATCCCATTATCGCGACAACTTTATCCTGAAAGATAACAGCTGTAACAGGTTTGCAACTGTCTCCAGGGGTCCCGTCAGAAATCCTACAAGGATGGATTTTAGAACAGAAAGAGATTACTCATCTTCTGCTCCAGACTTAAACCCTATCGACACGCAGACGTGGAATTAAACAGACGACGAGAGGCGACTTACGGGATGTTACACCACTTAAGTGGAGCTGACAGTTGATGCACACATCATGGACTCTATTCCTCGCCGGCCGCGGTGCCCGAGCGGTTCTGGGCGCTTCAGTCTGGAACCGCGCAACTGCTACGGTCTCAGGTTCGACTCCTGCCTTGGGCATGGATGTGTGTGATGTCCTTAGGTTAGTTAGGTTTAAGTACTTCTAAGTTCTAGGGGGCTGATGACCTCAGATGTTAAGTCCCATAGTGCTCAGAGCCATTTTAACCATTTAAACTCCCTTCCTCGCAGAATGATGGCCATTGAAGTCGAATGCCTTTGGGCGGGATAAGGTGAAGAAACCATGTGCTCTACCTTTCCTGGATCTAAATCAGTCATTCCACTCTGTTAATTTCATATTCTCTATAGATCGCACTAATTAAAAGAGTAAGAGAATAAAACTCGTCTTCGGTGGATTCAGACCACCCTGTGCAACAAGCATCTGTCTTCCAGCTTCAAGACAAACCCACTGAGCTACCTACATGTGGCGCTGATTTCATCGACATCGTAGTATTTATTCCCACTTCCGTCTTTGACTGCATCTTACCACAGAAACCACTTTTTCTATGTGTATAGTACTAGGAATTAAATGTTGCCTGTTGCCTTGTGAGTTTTTTGGAGTGTCAGATGGCGGAATTTTTTTCAAACACACTAACGATAACAATTTTTCTGTGCGTTTATATTCAGCACTGGACACACTGTTACGTAATTGCCTCACACGTAACTTGGCGAGGATTTAAATCTTCGGCTCCGAAGTTTTCATGGGCTTAGTGTATTTCTAACGAATATAGTTTTTTCAGGTTTGATTCGCTGGCATATCGTGTAACCAGAACCGTTTAGCTTTGTATCTACGATAATGTGTCTAAGGTAGTTCTTTGCAAATTCTCTATATGGGAGAACAAAGCAGTGTGCCACATAATAGAAGGTATCCCAATTAAAAGCGTTCGTTTCGACCATCGGAACAGTATTTTAAATACATAATATGCTTCGTTAGTGTATGAGTTTCTGTTGAACCACCTAGTGAGTAGGGATGAAGCACTAACTCAGTTTAAAAAATATGTTTGTTGGGACAGATTCCAATCTTGCTTGAAAAACTCTGATATCGTTAGATTTAAGTAAATATCGTAAGAGGATTTTACAATGACTAATTTTTGGGCTCCCAGAATCCCTACTCCATAACATTCTCTCGTACTTTGATCTGCTCCACAACAAATCAATTATATAATCATTAAGATGTCTCAAGTTCCTTTTATGGTTCAACTATGACGACTATATTTGTGTTCGTTTTCTGTAATTCTTCATTAAGTTCGTAGCACTATGAACCAAGAGAGATGGTTAAAATATAGGCCGCGCATTGGGGAGAAGTGGGATAAACACTCCATTCCGTTATTCACATATTTTTTCCCTGATTTTCTAATGGCCTCTTTGTCCTTAACTTTCTTAAATCAATTGCTGGAAAAGTTTTTTCGAAAAGACTGGGCCGATTTGTTTCCCCATCCTTCTACCCGATATTGTGTTCCATTTCTATTGACGTATAAAAATAGTCGTGGAGGATCTTCCATTCTTTTCTCCGCTGGGTCTCGACAAAAAAGCAAGGAAATTATGGTTCAAATGGCTCTGAGCACTATGGGACTTAACATCTATGGTCATCAATCCCCTAGAACTTAGAACTACTTAAACCGAACTAACCTAAGGACAGCACACAACACCCAGTCATCACGAGGCAGAGAAAATCCCTGACCCCGCCGGGAATCGAACCCGGGAACCCTGGCGTGGGAAGCGAGAACGCTACCGCACGACCACGAGATGCGGACAAGGAAATTATAGTGTCTTTTTGTTTTAGTCCATCTTCGTCATTTGATGTACCATAAATTAATAAATGAATGCTACTATGCATCTCTCACATAGATAAGGAGAATTTATCTTAGAAGTTTTGTCAAAACCCTGTTTCTGTGAGCAGTTCACGGGATTGCTTGATAATCTTTTTGTGTAACCTGTAATCCTGCAAGTGAATACGGCGCTGTCGGAGGCCGGCTGTGTTATCTTTTGTTATTCACCATTTTATCGATGTATTTATGGTACTTAATAATAGAATATTATTTCTATTTCTTAAAATTGCAGTCCGATTGTTGTTCGTTAGAGCCACTACCTAATACGGATGTTAAGCTACTCACTTTGTGTTGATTTAAGCGACTCAAGGTCGCAGCTTCCCGCCATGAAAGGGACGTAAGTGTAGCGACCCCCGGCCACCAGCGTCCACGGCTCTTCAGTCAGCATCGCTGACTCGCTCTGCGGTTCAATGCTGGGCGCCCAGATGCAGGTGAACAGACTCACGCTGTCCTGTGTAGTAAAAAAAACCTTGACTGCCACTTACATGTCCCATTCGTGACGCACACTAATTAGCAACGTAAAAAACATATGTACAGAATCATGTAAATCGTATTTTTATTTCTGCTGTTGTTTTCATTGCGCTCAACACAAGCTCCTGAATACTGATAAGCCACGCCATATCGTGCCACTTTAACAGCCATAGATTTGGGACGTTAGGTAATATGCGTGTGACTTTTCGGTTGTTCCTCCAACTTACTTTTTAAGGCCATACGGACCCGGCTTCCAAAATGTGCTTCGTTAAGGCATGACGTAAATGATTAAAATTTGAAAATAGGCAAAAATGCAGATCTGGTTGATAAATAATCACTTGTAATGGTGGTATAGTTTTATATACCGCAAGGTTGGCTACCTTGACCTGTTACGCAGGTTTCTGCGGCGTTTTCCCTTCATTTTATGAACAATAGGGCAAGAACAGCAATTAACTGTAGTCTGCGTGACGTAATTTTCAGTAATGTGATTCAGACACGTCCTCTGCTACAGATATTACCATTTTACTCCTTGTAAGGGAATCTCGCTGATTATTATGTATCGTTAGCCTTAGAGTTGTTTTATTGTAAAAGTTTTGTTCTTATGTTATGTGCTACAGGCGATCAAATGGAAAGTAAGCTATGTTCAATGGAAGAGAGATAAAACAAATTTCCTGTCTGCACTACTGGCTACATTCAGTTGTGTAATTTACCAGGAACATGAAATAATTGGTGAATAATGTCCCATCTAGGAAACTATCTCTAATTAAAAAGCAGAAGCATTATCATTAGGTGCGAATTCTACCAACGGATAGATCAGTGTCACAATAAAAAATACACTCCAACATAAGAAGACGATGCATCACAAAGAAGTTATCCAAATGGGACGGTAATCGGTAGGTGTCATGTACATGTACAAACTAACAAATGCTGGAAATTTCAGAAAATTGGATTTATTCTGGACGATCTGGAGAAAGAACTTCACAAATTGAGCAAGTCAATAAGACGCTGGTCTACTTCTGGCCGTTATGCAAGCAGTTATTCGGCTTGGCACTTATCGATGGAGTTATTGGATTTCCTCCTTAGGAATATGGAGCAAAATTCCACCCATTTGCCGCGTTAGATCGTCAAAATGCCGAGATGGTTGGAGGGCATCGTCCATAATGCCCCAAAAGTTCTCAACTCGATCGCCAAGTTCCGCATGTTTTAGCCTGCATTTGTAGAAATAATAGTGTAGAATGAAGAAGCAACCTTGCACATTGTACTCCTCGCACTTCATAGGCGGTAACTGTTCCATATTAAAGCCAGGAAATAATTTTAAATTAATTATCAGTTTAACATCTACCATGAAACATAAATTTAACCATGAAACATAAATTTATGGGTTGGTTATTGCTGCCCCTGTTCCATAGCAATTGTCTTCTTTATGAATGACAAATCATACGACACTGGTGTAATATTCTACAATTTTTATTGTTTTAAAAACCGTTTATCGGGGGGTCAGCTATCGTCAGGCACAAAAGATACGATACGTAACAGCCAATACTGGTTCGTAAAAATAAACACTGTGGAACCTAGAAAACGCGTTTGATAATATATAATGATGCAGAATATTTGAAATTCAGAGAAAAATAATAGCAGCTTATGGGGAAAAACGGGTGATGTAAAATACGTACAAGAACCCAGAGCGAACAATATGACTAGAAGCCCCAGAACGAAGTGCAGGGATTAAAAAGCTTCTAATACAGGGATGCAGTCTTTCGCTCCTATTGGTCAATCTGTGCATCGAAGAACCAATGACGGAAATAAAAGAAGTGGCAAAGAGTGGGACAGAAGTTAAGGTTAAAAGGATGTCAATGATAAGAGTTCTGACGACATTGCTGTCCTCAGAGAAAGTGAAAAAGAAATGCAGGATCTTTTCAACAGAATGAGTTGAGAACATGGATTGAGAGTAAACTAGAAAAAGACAAAAGTAATGAAGTATCAGAAATAGGAATAACGAGAACTTAACATGGAAACTGATGCTCACGGAGTAGACGTAGTTATTGAATTCTGCTACCTTGGTAGCAAAATAACCTATGATTGACAAAGCAAGGAACAAACAAAAATCAGACTAGCAAGGCAAAGATGGCATTCCTGACCAAGAGAAGTCTGCTGCTATCAAATACAGACTTTAATTTGGGGAAAAAATTTCTGAGAATGTACATTTTCAGCACGGCATTGTGTGGTAGTGAGACATGGACTGTGGGAAAATCGAAACAGAAGAAAATGTAAGAGTTTACGATGTGGTTCTACAGAAGAACAAAAATCAGGTGGACTGATCACGAATGAGGAGTTTCTCAGCAGAATCAGCGAAGAAAGGACCATGGAAAGCACTGAAAAGAAGCAGGAACAACAAGACAGGGCATGTGTTAAGGCATCAGGGAATAACTTCAGGGAATATCTTCCATGGGACTTGTAGAGAAAAAACCGGTAAGGGAAGACAGAGATTGGAATACATCCAGCAAATAACTGAGAAGAAGAGGTTTGCCCAAGAGAGAAAATCGTGGTGGGCCGTATAAAACAAGTCAGAATACAGAATACTGATGACAAAAAGAAAACAAGTATTGCACCGCTGATTTGCTCACAGGGAAGAAGACAGCTGACTTAACATACTTCGCGTCTGTCATTAGACTGGAGAAGGCTGGGAAAAGAATTGTAGTCGGCCATTACTGTTGACAGGATGCAATAAACTTATACCAAGACACTGCCTGAGGTGCTGACGTGAGGTGTCAAAGGGGATAATACGGCAAAGAAAATTTTGAGCGGAAACGTTTATTGGAGACTATAGCTACTGGAAGGATAAAGAGTCGCAGCCGTAATTCGTTCCGTTTCTTTTTTATATTTCTTGACCATAGTTTTGCTGCGGTGGTGAGCAACAGTCCACGTCAGACAGAACAAGTAATTGCCATTCTGATGCTGGTTACGAATCGTATTGAATTTCCCACTGAAAGGAATACCCATTTTGTATTTCTGTGAGTGTACATGTTTACATGCTGCTCATTTACAAATTACTAATGAGCACAATGGCTTAAATGCAGAAAATTAAAATGCGACTCCTTGACAGATGTTAGTTGGGATTATCTCTAGCGCAGCTACTATGAAATTTTCAGACTCTGATTTTAGTAACTCTGAGTATTTACAGTGTGGCAATACACAGACGTAGTGCTGAATCGCAGTACATTGTGACTGACAGTAGTGCTTTTCGTCAATGTCAGGTGAATTTGGTATGAATTTGAGTCTAGTGCGAATAGGCTGCAAAACTTTAGCAGAAACACCTCAGATTAGTCCACGTTAAGTGAAAGCGGGTTGTAGACTGCGTGTAGAACATGTGCAAACATACAATTAATCTCATATTTTTAAACATGTTCCTCACTGCGGCTGCTACAAATTGCAGTTCCAATGCCTTTAGCGTTCACATCATTTAACATATTTTCTTTTTCCGCAGTAAGATGAAACGGAATCATGTGGCATGACTGATTCAAGGGAAATTACACACGTTCTGGAATAAAGTAGCTATAGAGGCTTCAACTGTAACTGCTAGATTACCCACTAATTTTCTTCCTTTACTTATCATTACTTAACAGAGCTTGTGAATAATTTTAGTAAAGCACCTCTTCATATTACGCCGTCAATGAAAAACCTTGTTAAACTGAGGTCTGACATTGAAGCTTGACACGTTGCCTCATTTCGAGTCACAGGGAAACAATACGTACCTCTTCCGAGAGAGCGCTGCCCATGTCATCCACAAGGGTGTAGGCGTCCACAGTCTTGAGGAAGTTGACCAGGTCGGCTGAGCCCGTCCCTGTGTAGCCGAGGTGTCTGGCGAACCGGAGCGCCCTGTCCGTGGCGTTCCTGGAGAACGCCCACGGGCTCAGTGCTGTGCCACTCATCGCTATGGCTTTCTGGAACAGGCCTGACGAAGTGGAAAGTGCGCGTCAGTTTTGTTGATCACGTACTACACCGACACTAATATTTATGATCTCTTTCTTGCGAAATACTACTTACATATGTTCAATGAACAAAAAGAAACAGTTAATAATAAATTCTCAGCGCCTAATATTTGTACAATAAATAACTTATTGTGTGACTTGGACACAGTTGGTACTATCTTGAAGTTCGGAATAGCGGTTATATTTACGCCTGTATCCACATTTTCATTTTTTTGTTTTTTTCCGTGAAAATGAAGATTTCTCGAAATTGCGTGCACAGTAAATAACAATTTTTGACAGCCGTACGTTGTAACTACCATGTTTAATACATATGTGAAGGGCAGTCTAAGGAAACCGAAGACCTGCCACAACGGGACCATCGAATGGTTCCATTAAAAAATAATCAGCACACATGTTAAGACAGATATCCCACTTGGAGACGGGATGATCAATTCCTGTATCGTAGAACGACATTGTCTTTTAACGAATCAACAACCGCACTCACTGTTGCTCTTCGTCGTCCGAGTGAAACCGACGTCCACGCACGTCTTTCTTCAGGTCGTCAAAGGTGTGAAAATCATGAGGTGAAAGATCCGGGCTGTATGGAAGATGCTGCAGGTTTTCCCAATCACACCGCTGAAGCGTAACCTTTGTCCCACTGGCAGTGTGGGTGCGAGCGTTATCGTGCAACGGGATGATTCCGTCCGACGGCATTCCTGGCCATTTTGCCTTTATGCCGCGTCGCAGTTCCTGAAAAGTGTCTTCACAGCTCTGCATATTAATTGTGGTTCCATGCTCAAGGAACTCGACGAGCACGGGAAGCACCCTATTGCACGATAACGCCCGCCCCCACACTGTCAATGGGACCAAGGTTACGTTTCAGCGATTTGATTAGGAAACAATGCAGCATCCTCCGTACAGCCAGAGTCTTTCACCGAGTGATTTTCACAGCTTTCTCTTCCTGAAGAAAAACGTGCGAGGAAGTCGGTTTCATTCGGACGAGGAAGTGCAAGAATGGGTGCGGTGGTGGATTCACCAGCGGCAGACCGCATTCTACGAAACAGGAATTGAACATCTCCTCTCCGACTGGGAAAATCTCTTACCGCGTGTGGTGATTACTTTTGAATGGAACCGTTCCACAGTCCCGTTGTGGTTGGTGTTCGGTTTTTACTTGACTGCCTCTTTCATTGAAAAATATTAAAAAGTTGCAACAAGCCTCATATTTCATAGAATTCCGTTGGCGAACGACCAATATTATCAGCATCTGAAGTGCACAGTTGTTGAACATGCGAACCGTTGTTGTAAAAATGATACTTGTAGGCAAAAATTTCATTAAAATAAATTATCAAGGCAGAAGACGTTTCAGACATGTGTGACACAGAGGAAATCTTTTCGGGTTTTGAGGCCAGTCGTGGCCTCGTCTTGTCACAACATTTTGACCTATTTCCTACACGTCATTTTCAAATGCCTGAAGATGATTAATAGAAAACTCGTCATATCGTTGCGACAAACCGACGCGACGACTCGCCTCATAACCCGAAAACATTCCATTAACGAAAGTAGCCGAGAAAGCCTACATTCCAACATAACGTCTTTCATATTCTATCTTTGGAAGAGTACTTTTGATAATACCTTTGCTCAGAGGAGACAGTATGTGGTAATGAATCGACGCTCCCCCTGCACTCTCGCCGAAGATGGTTACTTGCTGGGGATCGCCACCAAACGCTGCTATGTTCCTCTGCACCCATCGCAGTGCCTCCATCTGGTCCTTAAGACCCATATTTCCGGGCACAACATCGTCGCCTGTGCTAAGGAAACCTACAAAAAATTCACATTTTAGCCAGTCAGTCTTGAAGATCAGACGTAACACTTAATTTATATTTCCTAAAAATGGCTTTTGTAATGGTCCATCCGTTTACAGGTCTATAGCCTCTGTATAAACAATCTGTGCCAATTTCATTCTAGAAGATAAAGTTAATCCTAAAACCATAAGCGGAAACGATAGCAATGATTTCCTTTTAACTGATTACTTTTTACAGCTAGTGTAAGATCAGTTAATTTTTCCGACCAGTGCTAGGTATAGGCATCATCGGACAGAGAAACGTTATTACCACAACGAAATCATCATAGTATTCTTATACATACTGTATTCGTGTCTAATAGTGAAAAAAGACAGACTTAAACTCAGAAAATAATGCAGTTATTGTACCAGAAAAAAACAATATTTGAGGGTCTTTATACAAAAGATTAAATATGCATATGGCTGTATTTCCCACGGAAAGATGCTCGATAAGAAATAATAAGTCAGAGGTAAACAGGAACAAAGGTTTATTACGACCACAATAAAGATATTTAATAACAAAAGAAAACTGTTGTCAATGAAAGATAATACAACTTCTCAGACACTAATAGGCACACAACTAGCACACACTGTGACTAAACGTAGTGGGACGTGAAGCCCATGCCACTGATAATCCCCAGCGACGGAAGTTGAGCGTTCGGCGTAATTATCCGACAGGTACGTCACGGGATATCGCTGGTGAGTCGTAGGTCCTGCTGCCGTGGCTTCCGGCAGGGCTCTGACAGATGTACTGAGAGCCGGTGCATGAATTCGTCCAGACCTCCGACGGAGCGAACTGCCGACGTGCTGGCTTGCGCGGTCTCGTCTATAGGAATTCGTGCCGGTCCACTTCCGTACACGTGACACAGCGGAGGAAATTAGTCCCTGGCACGGAGGACCTCTGGTAGCTTTGTTCTGCAGTCTGTCGTCTTTGTTGTGATCGACGCCATCCGGGGAGACAAAGCCTTGGACTTATGCAAACACCTGATACTTCAATGTTTGAAGGGTTGCCTATACCTGTAGGGAAACGGCGTTTACGCCGCGAGACATCCACATCCAGCCCGAGCTGAGAGAATCCGCCACCCAGCCGGGAATCCAACCAGTGGTTCCATGATCGAGAGTCAGCAATGCTAATAAGAAGGCCACAAGCTGCTGACGCTCCCTATACAGTGTTACACAGAAAGAAAGACCATTATGTTCCCTAAAAATTGCACTTACAAGAAACGGCCCCCAAGCGGTGGAAACGACTTTTGAAACCATCCATACAGTGATGTAGGTTAAGGTTCTTGATACTATACCCTGCAGTCACTCACTTTGGTGGGCCCTCGGTTGCGAGTAATCAACGAAATAAAAAATTTCTGAATTATGCGTGATGCGTTAAAGTTTTAATAAAGAACTGTTACATGGAGTGGTGGTGTAGTGTAGTGGATATAGTACAAGCCTGAGATGCATGAGATTGTGGGTTCGAAGCTCTTCGGGTCTACGTAAATTTTCTAGTTTTAAATCTTTATCGAAATGAGTTTGCTCACTATTTTTATTCAGTTATTTAGTTTAAATGTATTTTTTTAAAAATCTATTCCTTTGTCACATAATTTTGATCACATTAACTTTATCAATTTCTCTCATGTTTGCCTTACTATAATTCTTTTTCGACTTTGCATTTTTGTCAATGTGATTATTTCCATTCATTAACATAGATTTAATTTCTTTCATTTCATCATCGTGTATTTTCGATCACGTTATTGCATTCATTATTCATTATTCCTATTCATCATTATATTTTAATTTCGTCGTAGTCATAAATGAAGCTTTTGTTTAATCCTTCATCTGCGTTATTTTGTCCATAGCACAATAAGAAAGTATGTCCTGAATGTTTATATGACCATTACCACCCGAGAAAGTGTACATCTTGTAATGAAAATTGCATTTTTGAAACCATTGCATATATAAATAAATTATTTCCTCCTTCTGTTTTTAGCCGTTAGATTGGCATTTTCAAATGTTTAAATATTATAATAGACAACCAAAAATAAATGTGTAATTAAATTCACATACACGAAGATTCCAACTAGAAAACTAATGACGGGAAGAAGAAATGAGAGCAACTGGAAAACTTAATACGTTGGCTAAAATATGGAGACAAAGGAACACAAATTACATTTAAATCCATTAACTGAATAAAAATAATGATCAAAGTCATTTCGATAAAGAATTAAAAATAAACATCTTTATAACACTTAATAAATTAGAATCCGCATCCTCTTGCATACGAAGTTTGTACTATAACCATTACCCTCCACAATATATCCAGAAATGATGGTTATATAAAGCTGTGGAGCATTATGTGAAATTCCAAAGTTTTTTTGTCGACTACTTGCAAACGAATGCCCACCATGACTGCAGGATGTCATACCTCAGACCTTAGCCTACAATACCGCTTAGATTGTTTCAAAAAGGTGCTTTCACGGCTGGGGACCTCTCCTTGTCAGTGTTTTTTCCGCTAATAGCTGGAGGGTATTAGCGAACTGTTGGTCAGTGGAATTATGATTCCAGGGAACGTCTTCCGCATCGGTATATCGTTTTTCTAAGATTTCTCTTTACTATGGCTACAATGACGTCCGTATACGAAATACGCCAGAGGGTAATCGTTATGGAGACTGAATGCTTTCAGCAGCGTTGTCCATCGGCTGACAGGAAAGTAAACGAGGAAGAATCATTTGGTTTCCTTAGGAATCTCCTGGTGATATTTCATGGTAACAGTCAAAAACAAGTTTCCACAATTCTTATCATTTTCCTCCGCGCACCTGTTCTTTGCTAGTCTGACCTCTTGTCAGGCCGATCTGCATTGAAGACAAATAAAATATACCAATGCAATAACTGCGCCACCAATTCCCACAAACAGTATCAGTGATGTAGGGATTCAGGGTCAAGGTAAAGCAACAGACAGTACAAGTGTAACACATCCGTTGACACTGTGAGTCGTGTCACGAAGTGCAGAAGTATTTACAGAGAATCTTAGCTGTAGTGATAAATGCATTTCTTGCAGTTACATTCCTCGTTTAATTTGGATTTCAATTGAAATTAAATTTCTTGCTTTCCTATTGTATCCATTTTTGTGCTACAGTCTCAAGAAAACTGTTGTAAAAATGAGCTGAAATGTTGTTGAACTCATTAGTGCGAAGACCAGTTTGACGCAGTTCTTGGCGCTAGTCTTTTTGTGCAAATCTCATACCTTCATCCTCTGCAACTACCCCCACTTCTTACGCCCTTAACCACACACACACACACACACACACACACACACACACACACACGCGCGTCTTCTTTCCTCCAGTCCTATATTAACTATTCCTTGGTGTCCCAGGCTGTGTTTTATCAATTTATTCCTTCTTTTCGTCAACGAAGACTTAAATATTAGACTCTATGTTGTCATATTTCTCTTTTTCAAGAAATCGTTCCTTGCTATTGCCGGTCCTCATCTTATACCCTCTTTACTTCTGCCTTCGTCACTTATTTTGGTGCCTAAATAGCAAAGCTTGTCTACTTCCTTCTGTGTCTCATTTCTCTATCTAATTCCCTCAAACATCACTTAACTTCATTCATTATAGCTCAATTTTCTTGTTTAACTTTTGTTAATAGTCGCCTACTAAACTATTTTGAAGCCATTATCTGTTCCGCTCAACTAATTTCCCAGGTTCTTTGCCGTCTGTGACAGAATCACAATGTCATCAGCAAATCTTAAAATTTTCATTTCTTCCCCATTTTCTTTTCCAAATATCTCCTTAGCTTCCTTTACTACAATCTCAAAGTACAGAATGAATAATACTACTGCATCCTTTTCTTGTCCTTAGACTCTTAAAAGTGCAGCTGGTCTCCCTATGAACTGCAGCTCATCTTCCACTCCCTGTATTTCATCCTTGATAACTTCACGATTCCAAAGAGTATATTCCAATCGATACTATCAGAACCTATTTCTAGATCTGTGGCTGGAATGAAGTACAAAGTTAAGCGTAATTTTATAATTGTTACCAAGTAATCCCAGGCGATAATTTATGTTCACGAAGACCACGTCCTGGTCCACAAAGTACTCCGGTATGGCGTCGCTGCCAGTTCCTCCAGTGAAGCACCCACCGTGGATCCACACCATGACAGTTTTAAGCGTCCCGTTCTCTGACGGCCTCTGCACAAGTTTAGAGACAAGTCAGAATGTAGCAGCCAGTCAAAAATGTAACCAAGTAGTCCACATAATCCTACTGATAGACTACTCATCATTCTCGAACTAGATATCGTAGGATACAAACCTCGGGGCCGAAGACATTGAGGTAGAGGCAGTCCTCGTCGCCAGTTCCATACTGTGGACATTTTGGCGGCTTCTGGACGGCGTCCAGAACGCCTGACCACGCGGTTTTTGTTACTGGCGGCTGCGAAAAGAGAAGTGTTTGCAGTAGTAGTAGTAGTAATAGTAGTAGTAGTAGTAGTAGCTTTATTCATACGTAGGTCTCTTTTTACAAGGATATAGGACACGTCAAAGTATTTACAAATTTAGATCAATTTAAAATAAGCTAATTCGTATACATGTATATTTACAGACTTCTAGTTAGAGACAATCATTAGATTTACTCCTGGTATATAATAATTTTTTACAAATAACTTATTAAATAATGTAATGCCACATTGTTCACTCATATCTCATTATCAGTCTCTGCACACATTATAGACACATTGTTTCATAATACTTCACTCACTACACACACACACACACACACACACACACACACACTGGTGATATCTCTGGGCGAATTTCTGTGCCTCAACTTCCCATTTGCTATCCTGAAAAATTGAGTCATCATCCCTCCATAATGAGTGAGATGTTGAGCACAGAAAGAGGAAGAGCTGTTAGTATTGTGCTATGCATAGCTTGGGGTAAGTATTTCTAGAAAGGAAAAAAAGAAGGAAAAAAAGAAGGAATAAACATAAAGTGAAGGTGTTATGTGGAATGTTGGATATTTTATAATCATTATTATTATTATTATTATTATTTATTTGTATAACATTTTTATCAAACCCCTACTCTATTTTAGCTAAGTAATCCTTCAGTGTATAAAACGTATTGCATAACAGGTACGTTTAGCTGCCTTTTTAAATAAGTGTATTTTTGCAATTTCCTTCATATCTTTTGGTAATTTATTCTACTGTTTTATTCCTTCGTAGAAAATGCTGTTTTGAGTTCTATGTTTATTTTTTCTTGATAAATGTAAGTTAAGTCTCTCTATTGTTGCATGGTCAGGGATAGAGTTGATTGTGCAGTAATTACCAATGTTATTTTTGATGTCTATAACTGACTGGTAAATGTATTCACATGGAGCAGTTAAAATCCCCAGTGTTCTGAACAGATCTTTACAATGAGCTCGACTGGTATTTTCCGTTATTATTCTTATGGCTCTTTTCTGCAGTTTGAAAATTGTGTTCATATTTTGTGCATTTGTCCCCCAAAAAAGAATTCCATAACTAAGAATTGAGTGTACATATGAATAATACGTAACTAAAAGACATGACACTTCCAACTCACACAAAACACACCCAAACTGATCAGTCTGCGGGCACCTGCGGATGTTACGCGAAAAACCAATCACCATTTGAGTATATAGATGCCTGTGAACAAAATGTAATTGACGTATAGTGAAATGTTGGATTCGACGGATACGTGCACTGTATATGTCAAGGACACGTGTTGAAAAACCTTTCTGCGTTTGATACAATCGTAACGATCGAGTTATTGGTCATCTCGGTAAATCTGAAGCTACTGGAACTTGTAGATATCTATTCATATGTTTCATTCGTTAAGTAGTCCTTCGTACTAAGGAACCAAATGTGCTCTACTGGATTGAAGTTCTGAGATTTCCAAATAAATGGAGACAAGTCGTGATATCTCTCGCAAGATCGATATCTTAAGTTTACATTTCACTTATCTGCCTTCTGTTATCATTATGACATGTATTTCAATTTGACATTATGGATAGACGTAGGGGTAAGCGACTTTCCTGGCCTGGAGCACTGAGTGCAAGACACCTGGCTAGCCACGGCGTATGCTGAAGGGAAGGGATAATCAGACTGCTGCCAGGACTTCCGTACCTTGTGTCGTCGCGCTATCGTCTCCAATGAAAAAGTAGAACTTTACGCAACAAATGTACGTACATTATTGTTAACTTTCTCTCTCTGAAAAGCACTTGTCTATAGAAAAAATGGGGTTATGGTTGTCTATTATAATTGTATACCTGTGGTGTATTACGAAATAACGAACAATATAAAATATTTAAATAGCCCGCCTTGAGCAAAACACAATTTCTCCTTTTTCACTATATCCCATACATATTTCTTGCTGTTGAGAGACCATCAATGTTATACCTTTTTCATGGTAAAGAAATAAGTATCGTTAGATAAACAGATACAGACAGATGGCATAAAAGTGACCTGTTTCACTGACAGTTTCTCCAAAACGAATACCTTAAGGACAAAATGGCTCTGAGCACTATGGGACTTAACATTTGTGGTCATCAGTCCCCTAGAACTTAGAACTACTTAAACCTAACTAACCTAAGGACGTCACACACATCCATGCCCGAGGCAGCATTCGAGCATGCGATCGTAGCGGTCGCGCGATTCCGGACTGAAGCGCCTAGAACCGTACGGCCACACCGGCCGGCCTACCTTAAGGGCACATTTGGTTTCTCGTACGCTGTCTTCTTTGTGTAGTACAGGAGGTAATTTTATGAAGCCTGAATTTTGCAATAATAATGTTTTTTTTCTTAGCAAACTTTTTAGTAAGAAGAAAACTTCCCTTCAGAGTGGTTATCTCACATTGTCTGTCATCTATATTGACTTACTACTTCTTCCAGGCATTGAAAACAAATATATTTACTTCATATTAGACACCTACTTCTGTCAGATTCTTGCAAATGATTGACAAAATTTGTTTCCTTCGGAATAAAAATAATACTGGACTGCGTCAATCCGGAGTGTATCCACGTTCCATCTTCTGACCAAAATGTATCAAAACGGTATTACCGAATCTGTAATGTTTGCGAGATTGAGATTTACTTATTCAGTTTACATATCTCAGCTCAAATAACACGGTTTTGATTTGTATTTTGGAAGGATGTAAACTTTTACAACATACGCAAGAACCTGAAGAGCAAGCAAATTTCTACAAAGAGGTAAACATATTATATTAGCATTTCAGTCAGTGATGTAGGGGAATCCAGTCATGAGCATTCTGAGTGCTTGTGCTCTAGTCGTTACCTAACACAGGTATGATTGTATTATGAGTCGTAACTGTGGGCCTCGTAGCGTGCCTTTTTAGGATGAGTATTGTAGTGGAATACGCTCTTGAGTCTTATTGCATGTCGTCTAACACCTGGAACTGGTCACACGAGGAACACAGAGAGCGCTATATATTCAATAAAGTAGGCGTAGTCCAAAAGACACGCACTCACAATGAGTGTGGGTGGTAACATCTGCCTGGCACCGCCCGGGTAAGTGCGCCTCGAGGAAAACAAAATCCTCAGGAAGAAGAAGGCATCTACGTGGAGGTACGAAGTTACTGTTCGACAGCTCAATTACTCAATCAAATTGCGTTATTGCCTCCCTAAATTGCCACCTTCTGTCATGCTGAATAGGACGCTCAAGAGTGGTTCACTTACAACGAATCGTTTCACACAGGACAGATAACGGATCATTTCAAAAAAGGGTTTACAGAGACTGACGACCGATACACAGGGATTTCGCTCCTCACGTCAAAATAAGAAGAATTGTCCATGTCAACGCTAGTGCTGTCACGCTTCGTTTTCGAGTTATGCGACAGTCAACAGGAGCTGATGTATCATTTGCGTGTCTGTTTCAGTGGCTATAGAGGGATCACGCACTGTTGTGACAGGTGTGTAGTTAGTTCGCACAGAGCCATTGTTTCCGGTGAACGGCCCGCTTGACTCAGCTGCCAGTGAGACACTACCAGCATCGTAACGCGCTGAATACACACCCAGCACAACCAGACCAATGGCAAAATTTTAATTACAGTTGGTGTAGGAAACAATTAATTTGGTTTAGTAACGAGCTCACGGTAATTAATTTTATTTATAGTTTGCCACATGGAAAATTATTGGTGGCGGGTTCTTTTTCTCAAGCAAGATAGAACGTCAGAGTTCAGGTAGGAAAACATTCAAAAGTACCCATCGACCTGTAAGCGAACACGAATATTTTGTCCTAACCGACAGTGGAATGTGGTCAAGAAGCACCAACTCCGACGAGGAGGACGCTGTTCCTCATGTTGGACAAATCATCTCCAATCAGCACAAGAAGAGAGTTGCCAGAAAAATGCTGTCAGGACAAAATCTTCAACTGAACCACTTACTATGGACACAAGTGAAAGAGGTCCGTCACATCCATTTCATACGTTTGTGTCACTTTGATGTGTTTCGATGCCTCTAGCTTTCTGTATATGAAGGGACCAAACCTCAAAGAATACAACGTGCAATGTTTATTTTTTCTTTCAATCTTGTATGAATGTTTCGTTATCCTAATCCTTTTTCCCATGTCCTGTGTTTTGATTCTGTATGTCTGGGGTCAGTGTGAGAGACGAGAGGGTTTCCTCGTAAGTGGGAGAGTAGTTTCGGCAAGAGGGGATGGTCAGGCAAAAGGGCAGAGAGATTTATCAACAGCTGTAGACAAGGTTTGGTATCAGATACCAGTGGTCTTTCGTGTAGCGCTCACTCCCGTTCTGGTACCTGAATGTGTCGAGCTATAGTCAATCTAATTGCAGAAAACTCCTCTTTGAGGTGACGGTAAATCAGGCTGTGTCTCTCGTAGACACTCCGAGGTGTGACTACAGGCATCGGAATGGATTTGGTATACTTCAGTTTTATTTTGTAGTGATGTTTCAAGCTTAGAATATTAGGAGGAAAATTACATTATTCTTTTTGAATATAATTTCACATGTGCGAGAGTAATTCTAATTTTTACGTAAGTAGTACTTTGTTTATAGTTTTTAAGCCTACCACGTGGGGTGGTATGCCAAGAAACCACGTTTAGTCAAGTATTTTGTCAAGATGTTTCATCCTCAATGCTGTAGATAAATCAGAGGGGTCTGTTTACGATTAATATGATTTTTGAATTATAAATTTCCAGAGTTTTAACGGATTTTGTAATAGGTTCTTTGTTTCAGGCACGTTTTCTTATGATAATGTGGTAGTACCGATGTCTTTCCTCGAGTACTATTTCATAAATGTTCACATCTCAGTCCTTGTCTAGAGCGTGGATGATGTTTTCCCTAAGACATGTTTTTTGTTGCAAAATAGTAGGGTTTCGTATTTCGTGTGTCCGTCAGTGTTCAACCTCGTGCTCATTAAATTATATTGAGGTACCACTTCGTATTTTCCACTGAATTGTGCTGAATTTTCTTCATAAAACGAATACCGATACCCACTGAAATAGCTAAATTTTGTCTCTTTTCATATTTATGATGTAATGTGTTTTCGTGATTTTATTGCGTGATTGTTCCAATAGTCCTTGGGCTCATCATATTATGCTGGTGCGAGCTATATCTTTGTGTAATCGAATGTTCTGACCTTTGATGCAGAACGAGTGCCTATATTCGTTGTATGTAATGTACTTTATCAAATTTCATTTTCCTCAACTTCATGAACTTCTGCAGTTTTCGTACCTGTTCCTTGTGATAACTTGCTTCTCTACCCAGTCTCCAGTAGTTTCAGTAGATACGGTGGTGTGGTAGCTTCTCTCCTGTTAAATCTATTTTCGTTTGAGTGATAGAGTGTTTGATTCAGTATTTAATTGTTTTCCTTATGAATAAAGGTGTTTCCTTCCCTATGCTCATGATACGATGTAACTGAAGTACATTTACATTCCACGCAATTGTTTGATTCGGTCAATCTTACTATGAGCGCAGATTATTGTCATGTTTAGAGTATTGATTGCCCCAAGTCGATTTTGTTTTCTCTTGGAATTGAAAATAAATTTAATTAGTGAATTTTAAACAAATCCTAGATCTCCTACTTTGCAAGCCACGTCCCATCCTGATCTGTTCTGAAACTGTTCATGTATAAAGTACTTGACCTAAACTTAAACAGAATATGTAGCGTTTCGTCATGTCTCACTAAGCCTCAGAGCTCAAGATAAGCCAGAACCCGTGGTCAAGGATCAGACTGTCGCCGGCAGTGGTACGGAGTGGTCGCCCGTCAGAGCTCCGCAAGCGAGGCACGTGCAGCGTGTTGTGTTTACTTCGGCTGCTGCTAAGTGCCTTTTTCCTTATTCACTGGTGTCCACATTAAGGCAACACACCGAAATGATGCTAGGTTGCGTTTATTTTGCCACAAAACAGTATAAACAAGCGCTACTAAAGTAGAAACAACATAAAGAATACAGAACGTAAACAACTGCAACATGCATAACGGTAGACAGAAATATTTTTCGTTTTTTTTCGACTTAACGAATTTACATACACATTGCAACAACTGGTTAATGCGCTCAGTATGGGGTGTGATCACCTCTGGCAGTAATACAGGTCTGATCAACGGCGGGCTGTGAATGATGCCATCACTCTCATGTTGAGGAACTAACGCCCATTCCTACTGCAGCACTGCTCTCAAGTCTCGGAGAATGGTTGGTGGATGCTGACGTGATACAACCCGTGTCCTTAGTGCACCCGACGTGCTCTATGGGATTCAAATTGGGGGAGCGAGCAGGCCAAGCCATGCGTGCCCTCCGTTTCCAAGACAACACCAACGAAGGAGCTCTGTGAGGTCGACCATTATCTTTCAGCAATACGAAGTCTGGGCCCACAGTATCTCACAACAACAGCACATGATGTCCCAAAATCTCGTCAAGGTACCTGACAGCAGTTAAATCTTGAAGATTTAACAGTTGGATTTCATAAAGAGGTGTTCGAGTGGTCAACATAATACCTGCCCATATCATCAGGGATCATCCTTGATATCAGTCTCGTTCCACAATGGTTGGGTCTCGAAATCGCGTTCCGCGTTCCCTCTAGATGCGAATCCGTCGATAATCACTGTGCAGACCAAATCGGAACTCATCTATGAGACGGACATTGACCCGCTATTTGACCGTCCTTGTGCCATGTTGAGAGCTCCACTCTAGACGTTCCTCTCTGTGAAGACGCGTCAGATGTACACATGCAGCATATCTCCGACAATAAAGGCCACTCTGCCGAAGCCTTCCGTACACCGTTTTCCTCGCTATACGTCCAGTGGATGCTGCTAGGTCAGATGCCAGTTGCCGTGCAATACTGAGGCGGTACCGTCATGTCCTTACAGCCAAATTACGGTTCTCTCTTTCTGGTGTTACACGTGGTCGGCCCGTCCTGCTCTGAATGCAGTTTCGATCTCTATAAACAGTCGCCATATCCGAAAAACAACAGAACGATTCACATTAAGCCATCGGACCACATCAGTTTGCGACTGTCTGCTCCCATTCTTCCCATGGCCCTCCATCGCAGAGAGCTCGGTAGCCGTCTTCGCTGTGCCATACTGCTCTGTCTGTGACTATGTACGTAGCGATTGTGGATGTGGGACTACCCGGCAAACACTATACCGTTTGATAATTGCCCTGACGTAACCATTAGCATGGTTGTCCGTTGATCAGAATGCCATATTCCTGGCAGAACACTATCATACGGACATCTATTGACACTTTGTATGATTATACCGTGAATTAGACACAGGACGGGGCAGAGTGGTTTGTTGCTTTAATTTTGGACACCAGTGTAGATCAACATGGCGCGCAGCTATCGCAAAACGACATCACGTTTCACCATTTGTTCAGACTTTGCCATCCCCAAGCGCTTGACATCGAGCGGTTTCTTCTCGACGACGTTAAAGTGCCGTCACAACATATAGTTGGAATCCACCTGTGCACAGTAGTGCCGTGTACGTCCAGGTGGTTAACAATGCAGCTTGCGACAATGTCTTACAGGGAGCCAAACGTGGACTACGTTTCTATCGTTCCGACAGCAACGTAGGGACCTTTACCGACGATCACGCCGATCTCGACTTACGATCGATACGGATATTCGGACTGCCGTTCGAACTACCTCCTGACGCCGTCACTGCGGCGCTCCGATCCTACGGCAACGTCCTGGAACATTTTGTCGAACGTTGGGTACAATTCCGAACTATCCTATCTTAAGTGGCATCAGGCAGATTCGATCGATCTGCAGAGTCACGTGCCCTCCTGCCTTCGTATCGGAGGCTGCCATGCCATCATAATGTGTGATGGCCGGCCCCGCAGCTGTTCCGGTTGCGAAATGGACGGCCATTTGCAGCCTAAATGCGTACGAGGACGTGCTTCGCAGCTCCTGTTCTGGAAGCTGACACTTCCCTACTTGACAAGCTGACTGCTGACAAAACATTGCCACTACATGGGAAAAGCGTCACCCACAGTAGAGGTCCACACTGCATTAGTGGCTGAGCGAGGGAGGGGGGGAGGGGGCAAAACCTGCAATCACAAAGGTCTTCATACAGTGTGACAAGGAAGCAGCAACGAGGCATTGGGACACTACCAACTTTTACTACACTATCCTTTCCCAGCACGACGTGCTCCTCCATCACCTGTCCTTAAGGAATGCCAGTGTACTAAAGCCCATCTTCTCAATTTCCAAAGCGGTAAATTGTACAGCGTTATGGTACATTCAAGACGACAGGACCTTCTACATGAGCAATGGCCGTCCACGGTCCACGCTGCATATGACTATCGTCGTCGGCGTCGCTTTTCCGCCTCTACCCGCACCACCTCGGATGGTACTCTCCACCCACTGCGAGTGGCGGTGGTACCTGCCATCGACAACCACTGCCACCACTTTTACGACGACGACCAGTTTCTGACGGCCTCTGTGCCACTCCTGAACGGACCCTCATCATTGCGAGATAGACACCTAGGATGTCTGCGATCACTGCAGACAAGGTCGCAGGTAACAAGAGGATGAAGAACAAGTTGCATGGACCATATAGTCTTCCCTTGGAGTTCTACCACACGTTCACTATCTTAATGCTCCCTGGCTGATCGGAGATACTACAGGGATTCTTTACTCCATCCTTGCCAGTACCACCCGAATTTGTAACTAGCGTTCTTTCACTGGTGGTAAAGCCTTCAAAAGGAACAAATGTCTTCGCATATTTCCCCCATACATTAATGAATGCGGTTTAAAATCTAAGCGCCCCTCCTAGCAGCGCGCATATGCAAGGTCCTACCTCCGGTACTCTCACGAGAACAGACTGCACATGGTTGTGTGGCTACCCTTCAAAAGGCTTTGGTAGGATGCCGTTACCTCATTGTAATACCGCCGTCTGTCAGCTCTGCACAGCATTTGTCTCCATTGATTTTACAAGTGCCTTCGATCACGTTGGACACCCGTGCCTCCTTTCGGTCGTGACGCACTTGGTGTTCCTACCGCTGTTTGTGGAGGCCAGACCTCACACGACTCTCTTTATAGAAACATCGCACTCATCTGATTTCAAGGACAGGCTTTAGAATTCCTCTTTCGAAATAGTCCACATGCAGATCTCGACTTCTAGAATCGGATTTTGATCACACAAAGTACACTGACTCCCTTACCGACGAACATTCGCAGGATATCTCCACAGCGTCTTCGTGGATGCCATTCGTTGGTTATTGTTTCCCGCTGTCTCCATGGCCCATATCGGGGAAGGACAGAGAGTGAGTTACTGTGAACAGTTTATTGAAGTGATTGTTCTCATAAGAATCAGCAGTAAACCAAGATCCACAACAACAGCGCAGATGTACATGCCGACATCATAAGCAGAAGACGAAGAGATAGAAAATGCATATGAGGGTAATTCAGTACGCAAAATGAGATGAAAATCTAATAATCATGTGGGGATTGGAACGCGGTTGTGCGGGAAGGAGTGGAAGAAAGGGTTACGGAAGAACGTGGGCTTGGTAGTAGGAATGTGAGAGGAGGAAGGCTACTTGAATTCTGTAACAAATTTAAACTAGTAATAACAATCACTCTATTCAACAATCACAAAAGGAAAAGGTATACCAGGAAAAGGCCTGGAGAAACAGTAAGATTTCAATTAGACTACAACATGGTCAGGCAGAGATTCCGAAATCAGATACTGGATTGTAAGGTGTACCCAGGAACAGATGTAGACTCAGATCACAGTTTAGTGTAGGCTGACGTTTAAGAGACTAGTAAGAAAGAAGCAATGCGCAAAGATGTGGGATGCGGAGGAACTATGGAACGAATCGAGAGGTTCTCTGAGGCTACAGATATTGCGATAATAAGC
Source organism: Schistocerca piceifrons (assembly GCF_021461385.2). Classification (NCBI taxonomy): domain Eukaryota; kingdom Metazoa; phylum Arthropoda; class Insecta; order Orthoptera; family Acrididae; genus Schistocerca; species Schistocerca piceifrons. The sequence goes on along the minus strand of NC_060139.1, from coordinate 710,838,387 downwards.
AGCTAAGTGGGCAGTTCAGTTGGAGAGGAATCGATATCTCTAAAAAAGACATCACACAAGTTGGAGAGTTGGTACAAGGTGGGTAATTGTGAAGAAATGTGTGTGCGTGTGTGAAATCTTATAGGACTTAACTGTTAAGTTCATCACTCCCTAAGCTTACACACTACTTAATCTAAATTATCCTAAGGACAAACACTCACACCCATGCCCGAGGGAGGACTCGAACCTCCGCCGGGACCAGCCGCACAGTTCGTGACTGCAGCGCCTTATACCGCACGGCTAATCCCGAGTGGCTGTGAAGAAATACTTGAGTTGATCAGCGAAAGAAGGAAGTACGAAAATGTTCCTGGAAATTCAGGAATACAGAAATACAAGTCACCTAGGAATCAAATAGGAAAAGCCAGGCAGCTAACGCCAGGTTACATTAAAAGTGCGACGAAATCGAAAAAGAAATGATTGTTGGAAAAACTGACTCGACATATAGAAAAATCAAAACAACGTTCGGTGAAATTAAAAGCAAGGGCGGCTACATTAAGAGTGTAATGTGAATTCCTCAGTTAATTGCAGAGGAGAGGGCGGATAGGCAAAAACAGTACATCGAGAGCGGCATCTAAGAGGGGAAAGACTTATCCATCATGTGATAGAAGAAAAAAAATAGGAGTCAATAGGGAAGAGGTAGGGCATTAAGCATTAGCATCAGAATGTAGATGAGCTGAGGAAAGCTTAAAATCAACTAAGACAGTAGGGAAGTGGCAACTAAAAGGTGTAAGACGTGTATATTTCTATTGTCTACTGTCAAACCACAATTTATGAAAGATGTTTATATTTTATTAATAGGATTAAGTAGGAATAATTAATATTTGTCATGTTGGAAATAATTGTGGTAGCAAGGAATGTCTGCACCGAAGTATTGTTGACAAGAGAGACCGCAAATTGATATAATTTTAAAAAGGGCGGGAGAGACCGCGTATGGATACATTTTAAGAAAAGAGAGGGAAAGACCGCGCATTGATATTTTGTAATGGTAGCAGGGATTGTCTGCACCAGAAAGCTTTGTTGGCAGGAGAGACAGCACTTTAGCGTTCGTAGGAAGTCAGTAGTAAGCGAGATGTGAAGCGAGTCGGTAGCAGGTCTGAAGCGAGAGGTTGAGAGGAGCGGTGTGCCTGCCAGCCACTAGCTATTTTTACAAGAGATTATAAACGGTTGTACAGAGACATCAGTTAACTATTATAATAAGAGGAACTAATATTATTGAATTAATTTTTTGAGAAACTCAAGACTACTGAAGGAATATTTGCGCATTGCTAGTTGTAAGATTATTGTAAAAAGAAAGTCCCACTTGAACGTTTGTGAAATCATTTCATTCAGAATATAATTAATTTTTTGCCAGCAATATTGCATTACTGATTATAATCCACCTCAAAAACCATCAACGTAAAACTTCGCAAAATTTTATTGTTGTCAAGAAAAAGTTTAACTATGAATTACGTAACTTCAGTCAAATTAATTAAAGAATAACGTCAGCTTTGCTATTAAAGAATAACGTCAGATTTGGTAATAAATACAGCCACTTATTATGACAGCCCACCAGCAGCCAATATAGTATAGTAAAACAGAGTAAGTATATTCATGTCGCAGTTCGATATAGCAGTCAGATGGCGATCCAGTAACAGTAAAAAATATAAGGAACAGTTTTGGGTTATTGCAAGTAACGACTGAGGGCCACGACGACGACACATTCTATGTTTCGTCGAAATAATCAGAAAATAACTTTTAATAAGCAGCATTTAAATTTGTATGCGAAGATTGAGAAAGAGAATTAATTTCAAAGGGAAGATTTCATTTGTTATTATTAAGCAAGAGGTAGAAATCCTAAGGGAAGGTTTCATAGGTTATTGTAGAAGGGAAGGTTGCGTAACAAAAGAGATATAGAGGAGACAGTTATTGCGTAACAAAAGAGATATAGAGGAGACGGGAAGGTTACAAAGGTTATTCATGTTGGTGAGTATGAAACCGGCGATATACCATCTGACTTTCGGGAGAATCATCATCCACACAATTCTCAGATTGTAGGAGTCGAGAAGTGCGAGAATTATCGGACAATCAGCAAACAGCTGATGCATCCAAGTTGCTGACAAGAATAGTATAAATAAGAATGGAAAAGAACATTGTGTATCTATTTGATGGTGATCAATTGGCTTTATAGAACGTTAAAGGTAGCAGAGAGGCAGTTCCGAGATGCAGTTGAAAACGGAATCAAGGCTGTAGCAAAACCAAGATACGTTCATGAGATCTGTCGATCTGGACAAAGAGTTCGACAATGCAAAACGGTGCAAGATGTTCGAAATCCTTAGACAAATAGGCGTAAGCTATAGGGAAAGACGGGTAATATACAATATACAAGAAACAAGAGTGGCAGGTGGCAACAAAACGATTATTCACGTTGGCCACATCCCATCTGACTTTCGGTAAAACATCGTCCACACAATTAGCAAGATAGCAAGAGCCGCCAAGTTCGAGAATTGTAGCACAATGAGGTTAACAGCTCATGTATCCAAGTCGCTTACGAGAATAGCATACAGACAAATGGAAAAGACAACCCAAGTGCCATACATCGGTATCTGTTTGAAACCCGTAAACATTTCGAGTTTTGTGCCTACGGATACGATTTGCGGACAGCATTGGTTTTCTGTCAACATTTATTGAAGAAATCTGTTGTAGAATCGCATCTAATGCTTGTCGAAGCTTTCAGCAAACATTCTCTTTGAAAAACACAATGTTTCGAGTGGTTCAAAACATTCGGAAGTGGTGATTTTGACGTGAGAAGACAACGAATTGCAGGCTTTATTATTATGAAAATGATACTCAAACTCAACAGGAACATGCGGAACAATTGAATGTGATGCAGAAAGCCGTTTCTCTTCGGTTGAAAGCTATGGGAAAGGTGCAGAAAGTGGGAAAATGGGTTCGGCATGAACTGAATGAAAGACACCAAGCAAATCGAAAGACCACTTGTAAAATGCTGCTCGCCAGATACAAGAGAAAATCGTTTCTCCAACTAATAGCGTCAGGCGATGAAAAATGGATATATTTTGAGAATCTTAAGTGTCGTAAATCATGGGTGAGTCTAGGCAAACCATCGACTTCCACTGCAAGACCAAATCGCTTTGGAAAGAAGACAATGCTCTGTGTTTGGTGGGATCAGGAGGGTGTCATCTGTCATGAACTACTAAAACCTGGTGAAACCGTTAACACTGATCTCTACCAACAGAAAATCATCGATTTAAATCGAGATTACGTGAAAAACGACCAGAATACGGAAAAAAGCAACACGAAGTCATATTTCTCCGTGATAACGTGTCATCACACGTAGCAAAACGGGTCAGGGAAACGATCGAGGTGTCCAGTTGAGAAATACTAGGGTGCATGTGGCTTATTCTCCAGGCTTGGCTCCTTCCGGTTATCATCTATTTGCATCACTGGGACAGTCTCTCTCTGAACAACGCTTCAATTCATATGAAAATGTACGAAAATGGCTCGCTGACTGGCTCGCTTCGAAAGAAGAACTCTTTTTTTTTTGCGAGGCATTTATAGCCTGGTGAAGAGGTGGGAGAAATGTATAAATAGCAATGGAGATTATTTTGAATAAAATATTGTTTATCAGTTTCAAACAACAGGAGTGTAATTAAGGGGACCTAATTCCGATTTCATAGTTCTACACCTGGTATAAGTTAGATGGTGGACAGAGCAAGGACATAAAAAGCAGACTACAACTGGCGGAAAGGGCATTCATGACCAAGATAAGTGTGCCAGAATCAAAGAGTGGAAGACCAAGAACGAAGTGCACAGATTAGAAAGGGTGTAAGACAAGGCTGTAGTCTTTCTCCCCTACTGTTCAAACTGTACGTCGAAGAAGCAATGACGGAAATAAAAGAAAGTTTCAAAAGTAGGGCTAAAATTGTAAGTGAAAGGTTGCCAACGTTAAGATTCGCTGTTGACATTGGTATCCTCAGTGGCAGTGAAGAAGAATTACAGAATCTGTTGAACGGAATGAAGAGTCTAGTGAGTTCAGAATATGGATTGAGACTAAACTAAAGAAGGACGAAATTAGAGAGAAATAGGAGAAATAAAGACAGCGAGAAACTTAACACCATAATTGGTTATCGGGAGTTGTATAAAGTTAAGGAATTCTGCCACCTGAGCAGCAAAATAACACATGACGGACGGAGCAAAGAGAACATAAAAAGCAGACTAACACAGGCAAGAAGGGTATTTCTGGCCAATGGAAGTCTGCTGTTATCAAACATATGTCTTAATTTCAGGAAGAAATTTATGAAATGTACTTTTGGAGCTCAGCACTGTATGCTAGCGAGATGCGGGCTGTGGGAAAACCGGAACACAAGAGAATCGGGGCCTTTGAAACGTGATGCTACAGAAGAACGTTGAAAATTAGGTGGACTGTTATGGTACGAAATGAGGAGTTTCTCCTTTGTATCGGCGAGGAAAGGAATATATGGAAAACATCGACAAGAAGACGGAAGAGGATAGTAGGACATCTGTTAAGACATCGGGAATGATTTCCATGGCGCTAGAGGGAGCTGTAGAGGGTAAAAACTGTAGAGGAAGACAGAGTTTAGTACATCCAGCAAATGATTGAGGATGTGGGTTGCAAGTGTTACTCTGAGATTCATGGTGGACCCCATCGAAGCAGTCAGGAGACTGGTGACTCAAAAAAAAAAAAGTACCAGTAGAAAACAGTTAATTTCCAGAAGACCCGTCGCCTCATGAGTTTCCTGTGAAATTAACTTGGTGCGAGTGGTCCTTATGGCAATATGCAACGAATGCCAACTCTTCAACTTTCGTAATATACAAGAGTGCACCCAGTCAGTGTCTGAGGAAGGCGTCAGGGGAGGAGGGTGGTGGGTGCGGGCAGCAAGGGCAGCTGATGTTAGTTTCAAGGTGATATTTTGAGATTCAGTGCAAAATGGCTCGGGGTACTGTTGCTCCACACAATATCCACTAAGTGTTCCTGCTGTCATAATAATGAAACCGAACTGTTGAACGTTACGTGCATGGAGGTGAGCGATTTGGCGTCCTGGAGTTGGTATGAGGGGAGGCGAGTGAGCTTGTGCGGCAGACGACTGGCCGGTGCGGCGAACCGATGGCACGGCTCTGTGGTATCAGCCGAGGCGACCTTTGCTGGGTCTTCCCCAGACGCAGAGATGTAGAGCGAGCAACAGGAAATGGGTAAATTTCAGTACGGGGAAATTTGACAACTGTCGGCCGCTTACGAGAACAGTAAGAGTTCCAACAAATGGCGGAGTCTTAGTCAACCTGAAAGATGGCTTCTTACAGCTCTTTAAAATTCGATAATAATTCATAGTCAAGTATTAAAGCAAATCTGAATACATCTGCTATCTCAGAAAACGAGGCGTATCTAATGACACATCAATATTTTCACTACCGTTGATATTGCAGAAGTTAAGGTTATACAGTGGCTAAACATTTTCACAATGAACCTGAATCAACAACTTTTAAGTGCTTCGTGCGATTCCAACAAATATGTCTCAGGTAATAGAACTGCACTACAGCTATCTTCTGTGAAGGTCACTCATCTGTATCTGTGTTATTTGTTAACTTACTACGTCTTTTATATCATTTTATTATGCAAATCTTTGTCAGAACATCGTAAACATAGCCAAAGAATGCAGCATAAATACTTCATACTTACTCATACTTGTGTACTCATTTAATTACTACTATTTTCTAGGTATTTATTTAATTATTGATTACAACTGCTAATATACAAATATGGTCTACATCTGCATCGATACTCTGGAAATCACACTTTGTTCATACAAAATAATGTTCTGCATCTGCATCTACATCTACATGAATGCTCTGCAAACCACTCTTAAGTGTCTGGCAGAGGGTTCATCAAAGGATCTCCACAGTAATTCTACAGTAATTGCACTCTCAAACAGGACGCAGATAAAACGAAGAGCTATATCTTTCCGTGCGAACTCTCGTTTCCCTTACTTTAATATGATGATCGTTTTTCCCTATGTAAATCGTCATCAACAAAATATTTTTGCATTTGGAGGAGAAAGTTGTTGATTGCAACTCCGTGAGAAGGTTCCGCCGCAACGGTAAACGCCTTTCTTTTAATCACTTCCACCCCAACTCCTGTGCCATGTCCGTGACTCTCTCTCCCCTATTTCTCGACGATACAGAATGTGCTCCTCTTCTTTGAACTTTTCCGATGTACTCCATTAATCCTACCTGTTGAAGATCGCCGGCCGAAGTGGCCGTGCGGTTCTAGCCGCTGCAGTCTGGAACCGTGAGACCGCTACGGTCGCAGGTTCGAATCCTGCCTCGGGCATGGATGTGTGTGATGTCCTTAGGTTAGTTAGGTTTAACTAGTTCTAAGTTCTAGGGGACTAATGACCTGAGAAGTTGAGTCCCATAGTGCTCAGGGCCCAGCCTGGTGAAGATCCCACACCGCCCAACAGTACTCCAAAAGAGGACAGCATAGTGTAGGCAGTCTCTTTAGTAGATGTGTTGCATCTTCTAAGTGTTGTACCAATAAAACGCAGCCTTTGGTTCGCCTTCCCCACAACATTTCAAGTTGTTCGTAATTGCAATTTATAGGTATCAAGTTGAACTTATGGCGTATAGATTTGACTGATTTATCGGGGAACCGAAGTTTAACGGATTTCTTTTAACGCTCATGTGAATGACCTCACACTTTTCATTATTTAGGGTCAGTTCCCAATTTTCGCACTCTCTCTCTCTCTCTCTCTCTCTCTCTCTCTCTCTCTCTATATATATATATATATATATATATATATATATATATATAATCTTTTTGCAACAACGATTGGTCAGATTGCTTCCTAGATCGTTTACGTAGATAAGGAACAGCAGAGGGCTTATAACACTACCTAGGTGAACGCCAGAATTCACTTCTGTTTTACTTGATGACTTTCCGTCAGTTACTGTGAACTGTGACCTCTCTGACAGAGTATCACGAATCCAGTCGCGTAACAGAAACGATATTCCATATGCACGCAATTTGATTACCAGCCGCTCGTGAAGTTCAGTGTCAAAGGCCTTCTGGAAATCTAGAAATACGAAATTAGTTTGAAATTCTTTGTCAACAGCACTCAACACTTAGTTTGAGAAAAGAGCAAGTTGTGTTTCACAAGAACGATGTTTTCTAAATTCGTAAATCTGTGTAGACTATGTGTCAATAGACAGTTCTGTTCGAGGTGATTCATATTGTTCGAACACAATATATGTTCCAAAATCCTGCTGCGTATCGACGTCAGTGGTATGGGACTGTAACTCACTGCATTACTTATACTACATTTCTTTAAACTGGTGTGACTTATGCAACTTTCCAGTCTTTAGGTACACGTCTTTCGTCGAGAGAGCGGTTGTATATGTTTGTTAAATACGGAGTTACTTCATCAGCATTCTCTGAAAGGAACATAACTGTCTGGACAAGAAGACTTGCTTGTATTAAGTGTTTAAGTTGCTTCACTACTCCGAGGATATCTGCTTCTAAGTTACTCATGTTGGCAGCTGTTCTTGATTCGAATTCTGGTATATATACTTCGTGTTCATAAGGCTGTGTTCCCAGAGAAGACACTGACTGTGTTTTTGCCGCTAGCGTATTTTACATACGACCAGAATCTCTTTCGATTTTCTGCTAGGTTTCAAGAAAAGTTTCGTTGTGGAAACTATTATAAGCACCTCGCATTGAAGTCCGCGCTAAATTTTGAGCTTCTGTAAAAGATGGCCAATCCTGGGGATTTTCCGTTCCTTTAAATTTGGCACGCTTTTTTCGTTGTCTCTGCGACAGTGTTTTGACTAGTTTTGTGTACCAAGGGGATCAGCTCCGTAGATTGTTAATTTATTTGGTATAAATCTCTCAATTGCTATCGATACTATTTCTTTGGAGTCAAGCCACATCTCGCCTACACTTACATAGTTAATTTTGAAGGACTGGAGATTGTTTCTCAGGAAAGCGTCAAACGAGTTTTCATCTGCTTTTTTCATTAGGTGTATTTTTCGTTTGTTTTTGGAGGCTTTGGGTGTTACGTCATTCAGTCCTCTAGGACAACCCTATTTTCACTAATCCCTCTATCCGTTTCGATACTCGTTATTAGCTCAGGATTACTTGTGACTAAGAAATCAAGTGTATTTTCACAAACGTTTAATATTTGAGTGGGCTCGGGAACTGATTGAGCGAAATAATTTTGACAGAATACGTTTAGCACAATTTCGGATGATGTTTCATGCGTATCTCCGAACTTTAACATGTATTTTCGCCAACTTAACCATGGTAAATTGAAGTCACCATCAATTATAATTGTACGAGTCCATAACATGTTTGAAAGTAGACTCAAGTTTTCTTTGAACCTTTCTACAACTGTATCACCTGAGTTGGGAAGTCGGTGAAAGGATCTAATTATTATTGTATTCCAGTTGCCAAGAATGGCCTCTACCCATACTATCTCACAAGAACTATCTACTTCATTTTCGCTACAAGATAAACTACTTCTTACAGCAACAAACACGCCACCGTTAACTGTGTTTAGCCTATCCTTTCGGTACACAGTTAGGTCGCCCGAAAAAATTCCAGCTAACTTACCTCCGGCTTTAGTCAACTTTCAGTGCGTAGAACCGAGCATCAGTGCTTTCTATTAGCGCTTGGAGCACTGGGACTTTTCTAACACAGCTACGACAATTTACAACTGTTATACCGATGGTTCCTAGATATATGTTCTTCCAGTGTTCGACCTGCACCATTTGAGACTGGAGCCCTTTTTGTGTTTCCCCGAGACCCTCAAACCGCCCCTCCACGCCAGACAGCCTTTGCTACCCGTGTAGCCACCTCATGCGTGTATTGCTCCTGACATATTTAGCAGTAATTTAAGAAGGGGTCAATCGCGCACGTGTTAGCTGACAGCATTATTGAAAAGAGACCCTAAAGACACTTCTGTCAAGCAAGCATAAAAAATTGTTTAAACCATATTTAGCGTCAATCTTTTGTCGTTTAACATGAGCACCCTGACACAAGAATCATGGATTATTTATTTATAAATAAATCTTTATTTATATGTATTGTGCATGTTGTGGGTGTGGCCGAATTTTTACAACATTTCTTTATTTACAATCTGTTGTAACATATTAGTTTACTGTGGGAAGTGATTAAGCTGCGTTGAGTTATGTCTCTAGAACGTAACAGCGTGTATTTTTTGTGACAATAGCCTTCAGCCAATGGAAAAGCAGTCAACAGCAGAACACTATGGGATCAATTGAAAACTGGGACTTTTTGAGTGAAGAATTCAAGGGAGCGATTGTTCTACAAAAGAAGGCAGACCTTCCTGTGGTATCATGTGGTATATGATCGTGTAGATGATAGATTTTGGGCGGTGAATGGCTGCTACAAAACTTTAACTTTCTGGACACTTTACGTTTAGGTCTCGAAGAAGCCACTTTAGGTTGAGATCTGGTGGAAGTCAGACTTCCTTGTGGGTAATCACATCTCTAGTAGTGACACTGATAGATTCTCACCAGTGAACGGCCATTACGATATCCTAACATATCAGATCGCATTACGGAGTAGAGGATAGACAAAGTAGCCATGTCCACCCGTTATCTAGTTTTTAATAATTTGTAAATCGTCATGAATAACTCTGAACTACACTACTGGCCATTAAAATTGCTACACCACGAAGATGACGTGCTACAAACGCGAAATTTAACGGACAGGAAGAAGATACTGTGATATGCAAATGATTTACTTTTCAGAGCATTCACACAAGGTTGGCGCCGGTGGCGACACCTACGACGTGCTCACATGAGGAAAGTTTCCAACCGATTGCACATACACAAACAGCAATTGACCGGCGTTGCCTGGTGAAACGTTATCGTGATGCATCGTGTAAGGAGGAAAAATGCGTACCATCGCGCTTCCGACTTTGATAAAGATCGGATTGTAGCCTATCGCGATTGCGGTTTATTGTATCGCGACATTGCTGCTCTCGTTGGTCGAGATCCAATGAATGTTAGCAGAATATGGAATCGGTGGGTTCAGGAGGGTAATACGGAACGCCGTGCTGGATCCCAACGGCCTCGTATCACTAGCAGGCGAGATGACAGGCATCTTATCCGCATGGCTGTAACGGATTGTGCAGCCACGTCTCGATCCCTGAGTCAACAGATGGGAACATTTGCAAGACAACAACCATCTGCACGAACAGTTCGACGACGTTTGCAGCAGCATGGACTATCAGCTTGGAGACCATGGCTGCGGTTACCCTTGACGCTGCATCACAGACAGGAGCGCCTGCGATGGTGTACCCCACGACGAACCTGGGTGCACGAAAAGCAAAACGACATTTTTTTCGGATGAACCCAGGTTCTGTTTACAACATCATGATGGTCGAATCCGTGTTTAGCGACATCGCGGTGAACGCACATTGGAAGCGTGTATTTGTCATCGCCACACTGGCGTATTACCCGGCGTGATGGTATGGGGTGCCATTGGTTACACGTCTCGGTCACCTCTTGTACGCATTGACAGCACTTTGAACAGTGGACGTTACATTGCAGATGTGTTACGATCCGTGGCTCTACTCCTCATTCGATCCCTGCGAAACCCTACAGTTCAGCAGGATAATGCACGACCGCATGTTGCAGGTCCTGTACGGGCCTTTCTGGATACAGGAAATGTTCGACTGCTGCCCTGGCCAGCACATTCTCCAGATCTCTCACCAATTGAAAACGTCTGGTCAATGGAGGCCGAGCAACTGGCTCGTGACAATAGGCCAGTCACTACTCTTGATGAACTGTGGTATCGTGTTGAAGCTGCGTGGGCAGCTGTACCTGTACACTCCATCGAAGCTCTGTTTGACTGAATGCCCAGGCGTATCAAGGCCGTTATTACGTCCAGAGGTTGTTGTTCTGGATACTGATTTCTTAAGATCTATGCACCCAAATTGCGTGAAAATGTAGTCACATGTCAGTTCTAGTATAATATATTTGTCCAATGAATACCCGTTTATCATCTGCATTTTTTCTTGGTGCAGCAGTTTTAATGGCCAGTAGTGTACTTTGAGTGGTGAATATTTCGTGCATTGTGATCGCGAAATGGTCTTCATTTCTGCGTATCTTTGATAACTATTTAGTTTAGGGATTTTACTACCATTCCCACAACAGTCTCAATGCAACTTTACTGCATTTTATAAGGTTATTTTCTGTTTGTATTTTATTTGAGTATCGTAGGACCACTTTCCGTTTATTTGAGATATCCGTTCTTGAATGAATATTATTCAACGTCATTGTCTGTCGTCTACATCAATTAGAGACTTAAGAACAGAAAACTTTTTATTAAATTATTCTCTTATCTTTTATTTTATATTTCTGTGTGTTTTATTAAATCGTAGTGCTAGCCAATACATAAACTGTTTAATATCAGGATGACACATATATATTATGATTTACAGCGAGTTAGCTGCTGGATATGAAAGCAGACCTGCATGGCTCGACCCTATGAATACGAGTACATCGGCCTATTCTTTTTTAAACAAATCTGTGGATAGCCCAAGTACCTAACGTACGAGCAACATCAAGTAAAGTCGCAATTGGTTTGCTCGTATAGACTTCTCATTAGACAGCTACTACACAGCAGCAGGTAATCGTTAGGTACCGTCGCAACTCGAACGTCTGTCCACTTGACGACGCAAGGCGCTAGTTTGGTTTGTGAAGTACTCTCTCTCTCTCCTTTTCTTCAAGTGACGAGAGGGAAGCTCAGTTGCCATCACCTGAGCAATGCCTAACTTAGGTTTAGATCATTTTTGGAAAAGGCTCCTTTCAAATAATGCCTACCTCACAGCAGGAGGAACATTGATGCTGAAGTCTAGTTTTTTATAAAAATCATATTTTAATTAAAGGTAATCAGTTAAAACATTTGCAAGCATTTTGTCTAGAGAAAACATAATTACAGATTAACCTTCCGTTATTCAAGAGGCGCGATTTGATATGCACGATTACGAGATTCCATTTAGTATTTGATACAGTCATTTTTGAAACGGCCGTAATCTAAATTCTGAAAAAATTAGCTAAGAACGGTACCAGATTCTATACAGATAGAGATATCTTTCTGCATGAAAAGAACTTTATTCCACACACTGTAAACGTGTTTTAGCGACTTCGTTAGAACGACGTCATTTTTAAAAAGGCTTTACTCCTGGAGTAATGCCTTTTCAGTAGTGATCATTTTCGCATGCCGTCTATCGTATATCTAGTATACCATGTGCTACATTTCACTTCTCTAGTTCCACTGCTATATTTCGGAACATGTGTTGTGAGAAGTAAAATGGCGCTTAGTATTCAGTTTGAACATACTGACAGTACCAAGAAAAGAACGAAAGGAGAACGTAATGTTGGAAATTACGAACAGAGTGTTATAAGAACAGTGTGAAAGGCCATGAGTATACTATCCATAAAGGAAAACATGTTGCAGTAAGAAGAATTGGTGAATGACACAAGTCAGTACAGTGCTTTTATCGCTGTATCACGATACATACTGCGCCTGAAAACAGAATGACGAAGTAATGTATTCTTTCTTTTGCTTCCTTCTAGTTGCCGTGGCAAGTGTTTTGAAGAGCTCGCAGAAAGTGATTGACATACTGCGGCGCTTCCGGGAATTTAACCCAACAAATGAACAGGACGTATTTTTAACCCTATCGCTACGGTGAACTTCAGTGGAAGTCGGGAGCGAATGTGCCGCCCAGCCGGTGAACTGCTGTAGCAGCTCCGCCTCGCGTCGTATTTCTCCGATTCACTACACTCGACTTGTGTCGAAGTTTGACCAATGGACCATCTAGCGGGTTTGTTCAACGTGCTCAACTGCTCATTTGCCGCCTTGTTTCTAATCTGAAGTGACGTGTTGTTAACCTCAGTTAGTTTCTACTAAAGGTGAGCGATATACTGTGGAGGAAGCTCTTTCTCTCATACTAGGTAGAGACTTTGAAGCTGAAAGCGAATCATCGTCCGAATCTGACGATGGACATGAAACACCTATTGCCGCTGCTTCTTCGTCAGGTACACGTGCTTCTCCAGCTGATCCACTGATGTCGTCAGACTTGGATTTGTGCACAGACATGACACACAATATCATAAACATATGTGATTTGTATAAATATTTTCCAGAATAAATATATAGTATTAAGTCCAACAATTGCGATAGCACTAGGAGTGTGAAAGCAGGAAAGGGCAGCGCCGCGGGGAGTGTGAGAAGTGCGCCGTACTGCGGGCACGGCCGGGCGAGACCGGCGCTCGGCCACAGCACACGATGCAACAGTCACGGCGCCGGCGTGAAAGGGTTAAATGGTTTTCTTGTAACAAAATGAGTACACAGAAGAAGCACGGGCACGGGAGACAAGTCTACTAGGAAATGGTGACGGACATCTTCCTACAACTTTTTTGTGCCAGTAAACACGGAATGATGTGAAGTGTGCCGTACAGAATTCGTTTCTGTGGTTCTGAGCACTATGAGACTTAACTTCTACATCTACATCTACATTTATACTCCGCAAGCCACCCAACGGTGTGTGGCGGAGGGCACTTTACGTGCCACTGTCATTACCTCCCTTTCCTGTTCCAGTCGCGTATGGTTCGCGGGAAGAACGACTGTCTGAAAGCCTCCGTGCGCGCTCTAATCTCTCTAATTTTACATTCGTGATCTCCTCGGGAGGTATAAGTAGGTGGAAGCAATATATTCGATACCTCATCCAGAAACGCACCCTCTCGAAACCTGGCGAGCAAGCTACACCGCGATGCAGAGCGCCTCTCTTGCAGAGTCTGCCACTTGAGTTTATTAAACATCTCCGTAACGCTATCACGGTTACCAAATAACCTTGTGACGAAACGCGCCGCTCTTCTTTGGATCTTCTCTATCTCCTCCGTCAAACCGATCTGGTACGGATCCCACACTGATGAGCAATACTCAAGTATAGGTCGAACGAGTGTTTTGTAAGCCACCTCCTTTGTTGATGGACTACATTTTCTAAGCACTCTCCCAATGAATCTCAACCTGATACCCGCCTTACCAACAATTAATTTTATATGATCATTCCACTTCAAATCGTTCCGCACGCATACTCCCAGATATTTTACAGAAGTAACTGCTACCAGTGTTTGTTCCGCTATCATATAATCATACAATAAAGGATCCTTCTTTCTATGTATTCGCAATACATTACATTTGTCTATGTTAAGGGTCAGTTGCCACTCCCTGCACCAAGTGCCTATCCGCTGCAGATCTTCCTGCAATTCGCTACAATTTTCTAATGCTGCAACTTCTCTGTATACTACAGCATCATCCGCGAAAAGCCGCATGGAACTTCCGACACTATCTACTAGGTCATTTATATACATTGTGAAAAGCAATGTTCCCATAACACTCCCCTGTGGCACGCCAGAGGTTACTTTAACGTCTGTAGACGTCTCTCCATTGATAACAACATGCTGTGTTCTGTTTGCTAAAAACTCTTCAATCCAGCCACACAGCTGGTCTGATATTGCGTAGGCTCTTACTTTGTTTATCAGGCGACAGTGCGGAACTGTATCGAACGCCTTCCGGAAGTCAAGGAAAATGGCATCTACCTGGGAGCCTGTGTCTAATATTTTCTGGGTCTCATGAACAAATAAAGCGAGTTGGGTCTCACACGATCGCTGATTCCGGAATCCATGTTGATTCCTACATAGTAGATTCTGGGTTTCCAAAAACAACATGATACTCGAGCAAATAACATGTTCTAAAATTCTGCAACAGATCGACGTCAGAGATATAGGTCTATAGTTTTGCGCATCTGCTCGACGACCCTTCTTGAAGACTGGGACTATCTGTGCTCTTTTCCAATCATTTGGAACCCTCCGTTCCTCTAGAGACTTGCGGTACACGGCTGTTAGAAGGGGGGCAAGTTCTTTCGCGTACTCTGTGTAGAATCGAATTGGTATCCCGTCAGGTCCAGTGGACTTTCCTCTATTGAGTGATTCCAGTTGCTTTTCTATTCCTTGGACACTTATTTCGATGTCAGCCATTTTTTCGTTTGTGCGAGGATTTAGAGTAGGAACTGCAGTGCGGTCTTCCTCTGTGAAACAGCTTTGGAAAAAGGTGTTTAGTATTTCAGCTTTACGCGTGTCATCCTCTGTTTCAATGCCAACATCATCCCGTAGTGTCTGGATATGCTGTTTCAAGCCACTTACTGATTTAACGTAAGACCAGAACTTCCTAGGATTTTCTGTCAAGTCGGTACATAGAATTTTACTTTCGAATTCACTGAACGCTTCACGCATAGCCCTCCTTACGCTAAGTTTGACATCGTTTAGCTTCTGTTTGTCTGAGAGGTTTTGGCTGCGTTTAAACTTGGAGTGGAGCTCTCTTTGCTTTCGCAGTAGTTTCCTAACTTTGTTGTTGTACCACGGTGGGTTTTTCCCGTCCCTCACAGTTTTACTCGGCACGTACCTGTCTAAAACGCATTTTACGATTGCCTTGAACTTTTTCCATGAACACTCAACATTGTCAGTGTCGGCACAGAAATTTTCGTTTTGATCTGTTAGGTAGTCTGAAATCTGCCTTCTATTACTCTTGCTAAACAGATAAACCTTCCTCCCTTTTTTTATATTCCTATTAACTTCCACATTCATGGATGCTGCAACGGCCTTATGATCACTGATTCCCTGTTCTGTACATACAGAGACGAAAAGTTCGGGTCTGTTTGTTATCAGTAGATCCAAGATGTTATCTCCACGAGTCGGTTCTCTGTTTAAATGCTCGAGGTAATTTTCGGATAGTGCACTCAGTATAATGTCACTCGATGCTCTGTCCCTACCATCCGTCCTAAACATCTGAGTGTCCCAGTCTATATCTGGTAAATTGAAATCTCCACCTAAGACTATAACATGCTGAGAAAATTTATGTGAAATGTATTCCAAATTTTCTCTCAGTTGTTCTGCCACTAATGCTGCTGAGTCGGGAGGTCGGTAAAAGGAGCCAATTATTAACCTAGCTCGGTTGTTGAGTGTAATCTCCACCCATAATAATTCACAGGAACTATCCACTTCTATTTCACTACAGGATAAACTACTACTAACAGCGACGAACACTCCATCACCGGTTGCTTGCAATCTATCCTTTTTAAACACCGTCTGTACCTTTGTAAAAATTTCGGCAGAATTTATCTCTGGCTTAAGCCAGCTTTCTGTACCTATAACGATTTCAGCTTCGGTGCTTTCTATCAGCGCTTGAAGTTCTGGTACTTTACCAACGCAGCTTCGACAGTTGACAATTACAATACCGATTGCTGCTTGGTCCCCGCATGTCCTGACTTTGCCCCGCACCCGTTGAGGCTGTTGCCCTTTCTGTACTTGCCCAAGGCCATCTAACCTAAAAAACCGCCCAGCCCACGCCACACAACCCCTGCTACCCGTGTAGCCGCTTGTTGCGTGTAGTGGACTCCTGACCTGTCCAGCGGAACCCGAAACCCCACCACCCTATGGCGCAAGTCGAGGAATCTGCAGCCCACACGGTCGCAGAACCGTCTCAGCCTCTGATTCAGACCCTCCACTCGGCTCTGTACCAAAGGTCCACAGTCAGTCCTGTCGACGATGCTGCAGATGGTGAGCTCTGCTTTCATCCCGCTAGCGAGACTGGCAGTCTTCACCAAATCAGATAGCCGCCGGAAGCCAGAGAGGATTTCCTCCGATCCATAGCGACACACATCATTGGTGCCGACATGAGCGACCACCTGCAGATGGGTGCACCCTGTACCCTTCATGGCATCCGGAAGGACCCTTTCCACATCTGGAATGACTCCCCCCGGTATGCACACGGAGTGCACATTGGTTTTCTTCCCCTCTCTTGCTGCCATTTCCCTAAGGGGCCCCACTACGCGCCTGACGTTGGAGCTCCCAACTACCAGTAAGCCCACCCTCTGCGACTGCCCGGATCTTGCAGACTGAGGGGCAACCTCTGGAACAGGACAAGCAGCCATGTCAGGCCGAAGATCAGTATCAGCCTGAGACAGAGCCTGAAACCGGTTCGTCAGACAAACTGGAGAGGCTTTCCGTTCAGCCCTCCGGAATGTCTTTCGCCCCCTGCCACACCTTGAGACGACCTCCCACTCTACCACAGGTGAGGGATCAGCCTCAATGCGGGCAGTATCCCGGGCAACCACAGTCGTAGTCCGATCAGGGGATGCGTGGGACGAGCTGGCCGTTCCCGACAAACCCCCATCCGGACCCCCACAGTGATGCCCATTGGCAACAGCCTCAACTTCTGAGGTTATCAGTCCCCTAGAACTTAGAACTACTTAAACCTAACTAACCTAAGGACATCACACACATCCATGCCCGAGGCAAGATTCGAAGCTGCGATCGTAGCGGTCCCGCGGTTCCAGATTGTAGCGCCTAGAACCATTCGGCCACTCCGGCCGGCAATTCGTTTCTCTAACTGGTATTGTAACAATACGAGTCAAGATAGATGTAACGGAACTTGGATAGCGTATTTGCCTCTATTGGTTACGCTAGAGAGCTCGATCTTTCGGTCCTGTCTGTATATTTATATATAATATTGCATGAATAAAGGCTGGGCGAGTGTAAAGCTATCGTTAAAAACGCACGCCGCGCTATTTGTTACGATTTGGTCGGTCATAATAATAATAACATGCTTTTGAATACAATTAAAATATAACGGCGATACCTGTTTAGTGTTACTGGAAATAATACGTAGTAAATTAATGAGTAAGGTAGCCAATCCTATAAAAAGAGGTAAAATTGGGCATATTGATGTGTTTTTCTTTATATCGACGAAGCCGATGATACGACGTCATTTTTTCGTTTACTGTTAGAAATAAACAAGTAAAGAAATGCTAATTGTGCGTTGTGAAAAAATATAGGGGCGAGTTTTAAATAACTACGGTATACGATCAGAGTAACAAAAGGACATTTAGTCACACGAAATCGCGGATAGCGAAGTGTGGTCATTAAACTGAGTACACCTACAGGGCGGTTAATTCCGGGATAAATCTATACGCATCTCACGAGGGACGCGGTATTGAGACCGTTTTCTTTTTTTTTTTTTAAATTATATCGCAGAGAGCTGGTTCCAATTTATGAAAAGGAGAAAAACGCTAACTTTTACGCGAAATCTTAATAATAGCGGACCGGAGAGAAATGTGTGTAGTTGTCTTACGCCTAACAAACATTCGTGGAGGGCCGTGGCTAAACTATAAGATTCAATTACAAAATACTGTATCATTATCATTGACTGCTGGTGTCGAGCAACCAAAACTGTTCATCAAAGGGTTTCGATGGAACTTGGGAGTTAGGGTTCAGCCACTCGCATGTACTCCACATCAGAGTGTGAATGTGTGGCGAATGCGAAATAAAACTGTGAACAAAGTTACGTTAAATAAAACAGGAGAAACAAGACAGTTTGGTCGTATCTGTGATTATTCCATAAACTGTAACATTTCTTACCGTTGTAAGAAGCCTTTATAGGCGATCTTTGTGACAATTTGCTTAGAAGGGATCTCGTTACGAGTTAAGTTTTGGGTACCTGGTCAAGAGGGGGTAGTTCGTAGACCCTAACTACTGCAGCTATTCTGGAATCAGGTGCTACCGTGACCGTTGCGTGTTGTCAATGACTTAAGGTTACCATATCTCATGCTCTAAGATCGACGCGCCTTTCCACTTCGTATGAACGTGCCTCACGGAAACAACGACAACGCCGACGACGGAGGCAGATACGGTAGAGTAGAACAGTGAAAAGAGTAGCGAGACTTCAGTCATTAATGCTTCAGAAGGAGGATCCACAAGGTATGAAGGGAATTAGTAATAAGAACCGTGCTATGGCATCTGCACTTGCGAAATTCATTCATGATTACACAGACTAATTTGCTGTGCAAGTGTCACGGTGCTCGTATGTACGACTTGTTTAAGCAAAACATGCAATTCTGGCATTACATACAAATACTATGCCAAATATTTCAGAAAACATTTTAGTGTGTCATTCGGTCCACCACTAACTGACAAATGCATGAAATGCGAAGAACTCAAATTAAAAACGAAAAGCCCCACGCTGAACGATACTGCTTTGTGTAGCTTCTGCGGAGCCGGGCAGGTAAGTTCTACAGGAGCATTAAAATTACTGAGAAAAAATGCAAGCATAGTGATTCGCTTAGTGGTATATGTTTGGACATCTGCTTCTGCCAAAACTGTCCGTACAGGACGTATTTTATATTCGGCAGCTGTGGGTAAATGTATTTTGTATGAAGCGTAATGATTCTGTAATCCATGTATACCATGAAGGCACTGCAGAGAAAGGAGCAAATGAAGTGTGCTCCTTCCTATTTGACTACATAAAGGAATATGTTCCTGGAAACGTCAAAGAAGTAGGTTTGTTTTTCGGTGGTTTCGTTGCGCAAAATAAGAATCACTGTATGATTCGAATGTGGGCATCTTTGCTGGACCTGAAAGTTTTGATAAAATAAGATAGTTTTGTTCCTTTTAGTGGACATTCGTACAACGTATGTGACAGTAATACTTCCATGATGAAACTGGTAACCAGGAGAGCTGATAGAGTGTATATGGTGAAAGAATATAAAAAAAAGATGCCAATGCTCCCAAAAATCTTTAAGCTCACTACAAAGCTAATTGAAACTGAGGACATCTACAGTTTCTTTTTGCAGCAGCTTCTCGAACGAATCACGAAGTAGACATGTTCCAAAATGCCAGAAATTTCGGTTTGAACCATGGTCCTATATCCATTTTGAACTTTGTAAACTATAGTCAGGTGTTGTGGATTCTCAATACATAAAAGGATTGCTGCCATTGGGGTCTTCAGTCCAGAGACTGGTTTGATGCAGCAAGTTTCTTCATCTCCTAGTACCTACTCCAACCTACATCCTTCTGAATCTGCTTAGTGTATTCATCTCTTGGCCTCCCTCCACGCTGCCCTCCAATACTAAATTGGTGATCCCTTGATGCCTCAGAACATGTTCTACCAACCGGTCCCTTCTTCTAGTCAAGTTGTGCCACAAATTTCTCTTCTCCCCAATTCTATTCAGTACCTCCTCACTACTTATGTGAACTACCCATCTAATCTTCAGCATTCTTCTGAAGCACCACATTTCGAAAGCTTCTATTTTCTTCTTGTCTAAACTATTTATCGTCCACGTTTCACTTACATACATGACTACACTCCATACAGATACTTTCAGAAACGACTTCCTGACACTTAAATCTATACTCGATGTTAACAAATTTCTCTTCTTCAGAAACACTTTCCTTGCCATTGCCAGTCTACATATTATATTCCCTCAACTTCGACCATCATCAATTATTTTGCTCCCCAAATAGCAAAACTCATTTACTGCTTTAAGCGTCTCATTTCCTAATCTAATTCCCTCAGCATCACCCGATTTAATTCGATTACATTCCATTATCCTCGTTTTGCTTTTGTTAATGTTCATCTTATATCCTCCTTTAAAGACACTGTCCTTTCCGTTCAACTGCTCTTCCAGCTCCTTTGCTGTCTCTGACAGAATTACAATGTCATCGACGAACCTCAAAGTTTTTATTTCTTCTTTGCTGTCTCTGACAGAATTACAATGTCATCGGTGAAGCTCAAAGTTTTTATTTCTTCTCCATGGAATTTAATTCCTACTCCGAATTTTTCATTTGTTTCCTTTCCCTAATGCTCTTCCTGAAACTCTGTACAACCTCTGGTTCTGTCAGTTTATCCATGTCCCATCTCCTTAATTTCCCGACTTTTATCAGTTTCTTCAGTTTTAATCTACAGTTCATAACCAGTAGATTGTGGTCAGAGTCCATATCTGCCCCTGGAAATATCTTACAATTTAAAACCTGGTTCCTAAATCTCTGTCTTGCCATTATATAATCTATTTGAAACCTTCGAGCATCTCCAGGCCTCTTCCATGTGTACAACCTCCTTTCATGATTCTTGAACCAAGTGTTAACTACGATACGTTTTGCTCTGTGCAAAATTCTACCAGGCGGCTTCCTCTTTCATTCTTTACCCCCAT